>NC_000073.6:81784819-82084819 GCF_000001635.26 Mus musculus | reverse complement strand
CCAAATCCACTCATTCCATCTGACCTGCAGGAACACATCTGCTCCGGGCTCGCCCCGCCCAACTTCTGACGGTGGCATATGTCTGATTCCTTTGATTAAAGAGAAGGGTTTGTTAGCATGTCATGTACAGTATATCAAAGGAGATCAGGCACCCGTCTGCAAGTCAGATGACAGAAGGGGTGATCCGACTGGGTACAGCTAAGCAGAGGTTGTGAAGAGTCAGCCTGGAGGATGAGTCACAATTTGGAAGTGTTCATTAGCAGCGGTTTGGGTAATAATCATGCAGGAGTCCCGGGGTCTTCAGTGTTCAGTGAAGCAAAGCGATTTCCCAAACATCCATCTGTCCCAAGCACAGAAGAATTCCGACCAAATTGGAGAACCACCATGGTCAGGGAGGCTTTGCAACATTTGGCAATCATTTTCCAAAGTGGGATTTCTCCAGCTGTTCAGTTTCGATGGATCTAGGTTAAGACTATGGCTTACCTTTAATCAATTCATGATGAAAAGCTTTTTGTTTCTGAATAACAAGCCTGCCCCAACACCATGTCCCTTTTATTTAAAACAAAATATACATGTTTCACACACACACACACACACACACACACACACACACACACACACACACGCTTGTGTAATTACATATACCCATAGAGAGACCAGTGGGGCAGCAAGAAAGCCAACTACTTTAACTGTTAATGTACAAAGTAACTGACTCTCTCAGTGACCCACCCATTACACTTCCTGTCTGTATCTCATAGGATGTCAGCTGTCTGTCCATCTTGGTGCTAAGAGATGGGAAGAGAAATGCTGCTTCCTTCATGAAGTTCCTTCTAAGCCGACTCAGTCCTGGCTACCTACAGTGTAAAGTTGCTAGAAACTCAGCTTCTATTACCTCAGGCCCCATTGATGGGGACCCTCATCAGCACAGCACAGTTGAGGAGGGTCAGCTCCAAAGGTCTGAAACTGGACTTTCTCAAGCAGAGCACTCTACCTATTTCATAGTCTGTTGTTGTTGTTGTTGTTTTGTTACAGAGAAAAGGGTTGCTTTTCCTTTAATAACAGTTCAACACAGACCCTTTGGAACTGTTTATATTGGCCACTCTCATCAGATCACCTGCTGTGTGACAGCAGGTGTATAATCCAGTAGTTGGAGCTGAAATAAAACCATGGGTAGAGAGGGCTCTGCCTGACCCCAGGGTACTTAAAGTCTCCAGTTGATGTATCTCAAGAGGAAGCCTTCTGCCCTCCATCTTCAAGTCACTTGTCCAGCCTGTTTTCTGGCTCAGCATCCTTTAGTAAGCAGTCTACTGGGTGAAGTGGTGGTTCCCAGGGTGACTCCCTTGGGCCCAGTGAGTGCTAGCTGCGGCACAGGAGATGGAGGGGTGTTTCCTACGTGGGGGGTCCTAGGCAGCCCTGTCCTCTTCCTCCAGCGTTATACAGAGGCTCTGTCTGCTCTGTCTAGCACGACTGGAGATAAGCGACCTGCTGCTCCCACAAATATAACATTGTTTCAAAACTCGAAGGTGGGAAAGCAGAAAATTCTGGGGTTAAATCCAGCCAGTATATGTAACTTCCTCAGGAAAGTTGAAAAGAGAGATGTGAGCTGTCTCTGCTGTATCCCCGGCCCTGGCAAGGCCCTCAGCACAGGGCTGACTTCCCACCGCCTCTGTGATCTCTGGCAGGGATGGACGGGATGCACTGTCAGTCCTGAGGCAAAGCCTAGGGTGGGAGCCAGCAGGGATGCCAAGCCTGCTTCTCACTTAGTCAGTGTTGTTTTACACCAAGAGGCCCAGAGGAATTAGCTGCTAATCCAGCCCATCAGAGCTGTGCTTAAAACCGGTCCTCCCATCCCAGGCTCTGACACGCTCCCTTCCCATCCTTTCCTGTAGCTGGCACCGATTATCTTTCTATTTGCAAATCTTTATGGCTATGTAAGAGAAAGGCAGGGGAGGAGGGCCAGGTGCTGTTCCTTTACTCAGCCAGTCTCCACTCACCCAACAGACTGCCTATAACAAAAAACAGGAAATAAATATTGATGATAAGCACTTTTTTAAAAAAACAACTTAAAGAGTGTCCAAGGTTGGTGGGTGTTTTTGTTGTTTGAATGAGGGAAATGTGTTGGGTGGAGCTGGGAGGGTGGTGGTCAATGTGGAGGCCAAAGGCCAACCCCTTCCTCAGGAGCCATCCACTTCTTTCATTACTGGTCTAAGGCTCTTGTATTGGGCTAGACTGGCTGCCCAGCAAGCCCCAAGGGTCTGCCTGTCTCCTCTTACCCAGAACTGGGATTCTCAGCGAGCACCATCATACCAGGCTATTTGAGCTGAGCATTTGAGGCAGAGCACAGGTCCTCATGTTGGCTGTCTGTGCAGTGAGCACATTGAAGACTAAGCTGTCTTCCCAACCCTTGTTTGTTTTGAGACAGAATCTGGATAAAAAGCCCAGGTTCACCTCCAGCTTGAAATCCTCCTGTCTCAGCTTCCCCAGAGCTAGGATATTCGTGTGCTGTCACAGGTTTATGAGCACCCATTTTAAAAGCCAAAATCATGTTAAATGACAAACTTAGAAGTGTCCCCTCTAAGTAAACAAATGGGACCAGAAGCCCCCAACACACACACACACACACACACACCCCTACCCCCACCCCCTCTTTCTTCTTTCCTTCAATTCTCTGTCCCTGCCACAATTCCGGAGCCTCTGTTGTATTGCACTTGCTGGATGGTGAAGCTCAAAGTCAAAAACAATGAGACCCCCTCTGGAGGGGTTTCCTGCTTAGCAGTTACCGTGGTTACCAAAGGAGGCTGTTTCTTCTAATGCAATCAGCAGGAGAAGGGCAGGAGTGAAGGCCTGCATACCAGTTTACATCTATCATTATTTTGTTCCGTTCCTTCTGGTGGTGCTTTGGATTAAACCAAGAATTCAAATACACTATGCAAGGGTTCTTCCCTGGAGCCACTTCCCCTCCACCCAATTAATCCTTGTTTTCAGGTGACTGAGTTGTATTCTTTAATTGGCCAATGAAGTAAGGCACAAATCAGAGCAGGCAACCTTGTCAAATATTTCTGGTGACTCAATGACTTTTACTCACATGACACATGGCAAGCCAGGTGAGACCCGACCCTCCAGCAGATCATTTAAAATCTTTAAGTATATCTGAGACCCATAGATGCTAACCCAGCTGTGGAGGGAAGGGGGGGGGGCAACGAACATAGTGAGAAGGGCTTTATTTTAGTTTACACTTCCGGATTCTAGTCCATCTTTGTGGATAAGTCACGGCAGCAGGAGCCTGAAGCAGCTTGTCTTATAGCCACAGTCAATAGCAGACAGGGTGATGTCTGTATGCTTAGTGCTCAGCTAGCTTTCTCTACTCTTATATAGTCCAGGCTCCAAATCAGGGAGCTACACATGTTCAGACTGACTCTTCCCACATCAATGAAAGCAATCACAATAGTCCCTCGGAGACATGCCAAGGGTCCCTCACTGAGCCTCCGTTCCAAGGTGGCTCTAAGTCATGTCAAGTTGACAATCAAATTAACCATGACACATTACTATGAACATTACATGTCATGTGCAAAATGGACAACCAGGCTGTCTTACACCAAATATCTTAAAGATCTTCTCCTTTCCTTCCGGGGATTTTATTAATATCCAGCCCCTTGTAGCCACTGACCTAAGAGTGACTTAGGCTTCTTGATGTGAGCCTCTGAGAAAAGCAGAGGGGAATGGATGGTCAATGTCTCCCTGATCTCTGAAAACTCATTCACTCACCCTCCCGTGCTCAGTAGGAACAGCTGGCCTTGCTACACAAGGCACTGGGGAGGGGAACAGAGTCTACAGAGGCAGCTCCTAGGCAAGAGTCACAGCCACCTGCAGCTCTGTGCCTTTCCCATCCATCCAAAAAACCTGAGTGGACCGCAGAGGGTGGGTATGGTACAGCCCTCCTCACCCACTTCTCCCCACTCTCATCTGTAGAGCAGCCCTGTGAGTCTTTTGTCCAGGACCCCCCACCCTGGTTGACCGATCCAGCCAACCTGTAGCATTCTCCCTGGGCATGTAACTCAACTCATTATCTGAGACACAAAGTGAGAGGCTTCTGAAAAATGCAAATGTTCTCCCTCTCTTGTGCCAGCCCTTGTGAAAGAGATCTCACTCATCCCTCAGAGGGCCTGGTAGGCATATGTGAAGGCAGCCATTTTGCTATACCAGGAGAGATCACGTTTGCTCGGGGTGGAGTTTCCAGAGAGAATGGAGTCGGGAGAATCTAAGAACCTGGCTCACTGCTTGCTCATAAGCCACCAAATCAGAGCGGCTGGGAAGGCCACTCTGCTTCTGGTCTTTGAGTCCTAAGAGTCAATAAATCTCCTTATTATCTGAGGTATTCTGAGTTGGGCGTTCTATTCCTTGACCCTGAGCAGAGATTAAACAGAAAGGGTAACTTTCTCTGGGGCATCACACACCTCCAAATCCTCTCCAGCATGTTTTGCAAAGTAAACACATTGGATAAAGATGACCCTTGAGCAAACACATTATGAATTTAACTCTAAGTTAAGAAGCTGAAATAGATAGTCAGGAGTAGGAACTGCCCCTCCTAATACATCTCACATAAAGGACTGAACAGTGCCCAGGAGAAAGACGGAAGGAAGCAGAGGCAAGATCATGGTCGCCTGTGCGACCTGACTCTCTGACAAGAAGCTCATTTTCCCAGTGTTTGCCATGCTAGTGGTAATGCCCTGTTTGCTTTTAAGTTCAGCGTTTTTAGCTGCAGCCCCCTCCCTACACACAGAATCCCAGTCACAAAGATGGTCTCAGGAGGCTCACAGTCACCTTTCCCTCACATCCCATAAGATGATGACTTTCCACCCTGGTACCACAGCCTACCCCCACATGTATTTTGCACACCAGAGTCCAAGCCAGAACCCTGCAGCAGACTTTAAAAATTTAAGCTCCAGTATCCAAGATAAGTCTTTTTAAAATAAATAAAGATAAGCCAAGCCACGACTGCACACTTAGATTATCTCTCCTGTCTTGGTTCTTTTATCTCCTCTGGCTGCAAGAGGGAGCTGAATCTTGAACCTGAATTTGAGCCTGAGTGTGCTTGGTACCATTCCAGAAACATCAGGCTCATAGGTCCTCCAGAGCATGGAGGGGTGTGTTTTCCTGACAAGAAAGAATTCCAGGGGTCCTTGGGAATCCGGGGGTTATCAGAGGCCCTAGGCAGTCACAGCAGGGGAGGTGTCCAGATAACTTCAGTCAACTTTGTGCTTCTCTGGTTCACACTTGCAAACTAGAGCCAGTGTGAGGCTCCTCCAGAAAGTTCTTCCGAGGTGGAGCTGCTTCTGCAGCAAGACAGAGACACAAAAAGCTTCTATTAGACCACCAGTCACACACCCCTGACTACAGCCCCCAGAGTCCCTTCCTCCCCGCAGCCCTAGGTTGGTGAGCAGAACAACATGTATGCAGGGGCTGTTTGCACTACCCCCCACTATTTTTCAGGCAACTGGTCTCTTTTAGAAACATGTAACACCTTTAGAAGGTGGAGCCCACTTAGAGGAAGTGAGTCCCTAGTGGGTGGGCTTTGAGGTTTCTAGCCTTTTCTCTCATGGTTTCCTAGTTTCATGGAGATGCGAATGAGCAGCACTGTGTCCCTACCTTCATAGCTTCTCGCACACCAGGGTACCCAGCCCTGAGCACCTTCAAATCACCAGCCAAAATAAATCATTCCTTGCTTGTTAGGTATTGTATCACAGAGATGATAACAAAAAAAGGAAAGGACCCATATCATTGCTCCTCTTCAAAGCTCATTTTCAGCTATACCCCAGCCTCTGTTATCCAACTGAAGCCATCCAGAATGTAATGGCATGCTACAATGCCTTGCATACTTTGAGAACTAACTCCTAAATACCAGCCATTCTTGCTGCAGTATCTGTGTCCTTCCCTGATGTGCAAGCACAAAGCACTAAAAAGCACCAAGAATCTAGTTCCACACAATAGTTATTCCCAAGTATGTAGCCCTGGACACTAAGCAGTTCTCAGGTCCCTCTCACTCTCTCCCATAGACAACAAATCACCAACGTGCAGAGGGATGCAGAGGCTCAAAGACAGTGATGCCAAGTGGTCCTGCCAAGGTGTCTATGTGATTTCAAATCCATGACAATGCCACCCAGGCCTCTACCTGGTAATGGGGTCTCCTCTGTTGCTGTCACACTGTTCAGGGTCTGTGACCTGTTCTTCTTTTGTGGGAAACCAGTTGTTGGATTAAAACTGGCAGTTGCTGTGCCAGGGAAATAAAAATGACTGCATCTGACCATAGCTCCCCACTTTCTGCAGCTGGGCCAGGTGAACTGGAAGAACTCTGGGGCTGGCAGACAAACACTGGGCAGCAATGGGCCACATCTGCCCACAGCAAGCTGTCATAGAGCTATTTCCTCTGGATTGAAACATTCTTGTATTCATTTCTTTCCTGTTGTCCTGTTAAAACACTTTCACAAAAGCAACTAAGATGGGGAGGGGGGCATGTTTTTATATCACAGTTCCTAGTTATAGTCTATGATGACAGGGAAGTCAAGGTGATGTGAGCCTGAACCAGCTGGTCACACTATGCTTGTAGTCAAAAGAAGGCAAATGCTTATAGTGCTCATCTCAAGGTCTCCCTTCTTAAGACAGCTGTGAGGTGGGTCTTACCACATCAATTAAAGAAATCAAGATAATTCCCCAAAGACCCTTCTCCCCGATGATCTTAGGTTTTGCCAAGTTGACAATCAGGTACCAACCATTACAATTACCTCCTGGAGAGAGGGAGGCTGGTAGAATTGGGGAAACAACGGGAAAGTTTATGAGGCCTGAGAAGCTAATGAAAGAGACAAGATTCACAAGGTCCCTCTCCACAGATACAAAGCAATTAACAACTGCTGCCAGAGGAGACTCCAGTGGAGGTCCTGGAGAGTTATGCAGAGAGCTCCAGGGATGCTGCTTGTGTGACCTGTCGCTCACACTAGAGCAGGCCTTTGAATCACCCATGTTCTCATTAGTGACTCCAGTAAACTCATGGGTTTCTCACTAGATTTGCATGGAACCATCTCTGGTCCATCACTGATATCCTATATGGAGTGGATAGATAGATGTCTGAGCACATTTTTCAAGGAAAAGTTGTACACCTGCCTTGTAAGTCTCCTTGCATGATCAGTTGTATGCCCAAGGCTTCATCCTCAGCCAGAATGACTTTGGATGTTTTATAACCAATATGAGTTCTAGAATCTTCCCACAGCTCCCATGTACCTGCACTTCAGGTGAACTGCAGAGTCCTGCAACACCTACAGCCATGAACAAAGGGTAGAATCTCTATGATGTGGTAATGAATGTTGTCCTTATTAGAAATTGAATGTGCTTAGGAAATCAGCTTCACATATGACATTGGTGCTTGCAAATAAGGTCTCCATGTTTTCCAGTCAGTATCTTCCTAAACAAGGAAATGGGGATGGGAAGAGCACACGGGTCCTTCTGTTCAGAGGACAGAGGCCTCCACTGCCTAAGAACTCAGGAAGCTGACTTAGCTCTTTAAGGTGATCAGAACATAATACTATTTTGACTTTTCTACCAAATACAAGATACATGAGACAGATGGATGGAGATTTAGCATTAGCCACCAGCTTTCTTGCTGACAAGGTGACTGCAGAACATGTCCTTAGATTTATGGTCAGATGGGCATGCCAGCTTTCCCTATATACCAGATTTCATGCTGCCCTGGCCAGACTCTGGGAAAGCCATGCAAGGAGAGTTCAGGTAATCAGTGGAACAATACTCAGCCAAGATGGCAGCTTGCTGCCTGTCCAAGCTGAGAAGGGAGGAGGAGGGTGCCAATGGAGAAATGTGGACCAATGTATATTAGCTTCTAATCCAATGACCCAAGAAGAATGAAGGGGCAAAGCTGGTGACTGGGTGTGTCCCTCTAACATGTGTGTCCAACCTTTTGACATTGCAATACTACTTTAACAGCTACAGATATTGAAGAACTATGCAATCGGGTTACAAAAACTGATGGGTAGGGAGAATCATTCTTTTATGAACATGTGGCCAGTGATAGATTCCATATGCTCCAGGGGATGGCACTACACTCATACATATATGAGCAGAACTAATTAGACTTAGTGGGTTATCAAAAAATAGAAGGGTTCTGGAGGGGGCCTTATCTGTAGGAAGTGTGATGGAGGATGAGGAAATATATGGTCATGTTTTATTTTAGACATCTATGAAACTCTCAAGAATGAAAACCATTTTCTTTAAAAAAAAATCACACATTGTTTTAATTAAGTTATAATTTCATGTTGGACTGCATTCAAAGCGCTCCTCAGCCATATGAGGCCACATGTCACCCACAGGCCACCGGTTGGATACACATGTATAACAAGGCGAATCTGAAAACTATGAGGCCAGAGAAAGGAGGGCACTCTCACACACATGTGAAGTCAGACTTGCCTCATAAGCTGATATCCCTTCCCCCTCCACTGAAGACACCGGGGATCTTCCAGTAAGAGGTGCAGACATCTAAAAAGTCAAGAGATATCGTAGTCAAATTCCACCGTGTGGTATCACGCACAGGCAATTATCAACAGCACTTCTAGATAGAAAGCTAACCTTAGACCTTTTCCTTTGAATCACTCAGGCCCAAGGTCATTGTTTGGTGAACACAACCTATACAGCTATGGACTGATCCTTGAAGGAAACTACAAAGAGGTCCATCTCAACCAACATCTGCCTGGAGACTCTCTGACTTTTCTCTCTCACCACACAGATTTTGCCTTGAGAAGTCATCCCATGCCAAAGTCTCAGCTCAGTAGCTCATTGTCCACTCTCGCAAGAGGGCTCTCTCCTAACACCCTCACCCCTCGCCTCAAGCCTTCCTGGCCCACTCCCACAGAGTTAGGATTCTCTCCTTTGGTGTGGCATGTGCTTCTGTGTAATTCTTTGGTGAATTTCTGTTGGCCCCAATAGACTTCCATTTCAGTTTTTAGGAAGGCAGGGACCATGTCTGATTTTGCTTCCTACTACATCCTAAAATCATTCTAACACATAGAAGAGATTCCAGCCTTTACAGAACAGTTTGACTCTGTGAAGACATGAATGACTGACTGCATCTGAGAGGTATTTAAAAGAAGTCAGGCTGCAAAGAACACGGCAGATTGCCTGTTATCTGAGGATAAAATTAGAGTCCACTGTGCAGGGGTAATGTGAGGATGAACCATATGCAAAGTGGTGTAAACAGTGCCTTGTGCAGGACTAGCACTCAGCCTCTGTGATTCCTTCTCTTTGGGAAGGGAAGGCTGGTGGGTGGGTAGAAGTTGAGAATGTTCCAATAGAGTTTCTATTTTTGTTTCATGCAGACAGTGAGTTATCTGCAGGTGACAGGAGAGAAGATTGAAATCGCTATTATGAAAGCAGGAGCTGCAGGGCCAAGTGGAAGGTCCAGCTGGGGCTGCACGTGGATTTGGAGAAGCATCAACCTGTAGAATTGAGTTTCACCCGCAACTGCCATCAGCAAGTGAAGAGAAGGGCAGGCATGGGAACCCGCATTCCTCTAGAACTGGGGGTTATAAGGAAGCAATCTCAGAATAAAAACTAAGTAGGAGCCGGGCGTGGTGGTGCACACCTTTAATCCCAGCACTCGGGAGGCAGAGGCAGGTAGATTTCTGAGTTCGAGGCCAGCCTGGTCTACAGAGTGAGTTCCAGGACAGCCAGGACTATACAGAAAAACCCTGTCTCGAAAAACAAAAAGCAAACAAACAAACAAACAAAACATAACATAACAAAACAAAAAAACTAAGTAGGATACTGGCAAGAAAATAAGACTTGGTCCATGTTACAGCAAAGGTAACATTTCAAATAACATAAATAGTCTCACTACAGATTAGGGAGGTTGTTGTGTAACTCTTTGAGGAAAAAAAATTACTTGTGGTAGTTTAGTACACCAACACAAATTATAGATTAGTGAATATTGAAGATGAAAGAAACGGGTGGTGGCAATGGCCGTGACCGTCACCTAGGGGAGGTCTTTCTGGGCACAGCCAATTCAGAGGCCATAAGAAAAGGGACTAGAGAAAATGTAAAGCTTCAGTATGACAGGAGGAAGACTGTGACAATCAATCCTGAGAGACGGACCTGGGAGAAGACATTTACAGCAAAATTAACAAAAAAGGGTTTCTAGCTTCAACATACAAAGTGCGTTTTCCAGTCAGATAAGAGATGGCTGCACTAGGTGAAGCCTATGCATAAACATTTATTAAAGAATAAGTGCAAGTGGTTAGGAAACCCAACAGAATGCTAATCAAAACAATCACATTTAAATCTGTGAAAAAAAGGATAGAATCCTCAATGAATAATGATGAGAAATGCAGTGTGGCACTGCGTACCTTTAATTCCAAAGCTCTGGTGACAGAGGTCAGGGGAATCTCTGTGAGTTCCAACCTGGTGTACATAGAGAGTTCCAGGCTAGCCAGGGCTACATATTGAACCTGTCACAAAATGATGGTGGTTGTGGTGGTGTCGGTGATGATGATGGTGGAACTAGCCAGACTGTTAACATTTTTTAAAAAGATTTATTTATTATATGTAGGTACATTGTAGCTGTCTTTAGACACACCAGAAGAGGGCATCCGATCTCATTATAGAGGGTTGTGAGCCACCATGTGGTTTCTGGGATTTGAACTCAGGACTTCTGGAAGAGCAGTCAGTGCTCTTAACTGCTGAGCCATCTCTCCAGCCCCAACTGTTAACATTTTTAATTTGATAATTAGTGTTACAAGAGAAATGCAAGAAGAATTAAAGACTTAAGCTTAAATGGGAAAACTATAGAAATAGCCGGGGGCTATGTACTTCAAGGAATGACCTTAAGTGAAGGAAGACAGTCGCTCAACTACACTAGGGTAAGAATCCACTTTCCTGGATGCTCTAAGAGCCAGGGGAGTGGAGGACAGAAGTCACTATTTAAAAGTACACTACTGTTTCAGTCCTACCGAAGGAAGACATGTCAAGATGAATGATGTCTATGACTGCATGACATTATAAATGTGTTTAAATATCACCAACATGCTGGGAATGGTGATACAAACTGTAATCCCAGCCCTTGGGAGGCTGAGGCCTCAGGATTGTGAATTTGAGGACAGCCTGAGCTGCAAAATGAGATCTGCTTCCAAAAAAAAGGAAACAGAAGTCACTCACTAAAAAATAACTGCACACATTTACACGTTATAATATATATTGACTGTACACATAAATGCTTCAGGTGGTAAATTTTATATTCTGTGTATTTTACCATAGAGATATTGGGGAACAGGTTGAGGTAAAATAGGAAATTATGTTCTTATTCTCAGTACAGGGGCAATCTTTCATAATGTAGCTCTCACACAAATTTGATTACAGAAAAACATAACATTTCAAAAGGCAAAAAATAATGTTTACAGTCAAAAGACAAACAATGCTAAAATCTTCACAACATGACAAGCAGGGGTTCCTAACTGTGCACAAAGAGTTCCAGAAAAGTAATGAGAAAGCAGGCCATGCTAGGGGCAAGCACTCAGCAGGTACACAAAGGCTGTCCACAAGAAATTTACACAAGATGAAAAGATGCTCCACTTAGCCTTGCTAATAATCAAGGGATGGGGATTTAAACCTTACTCAAAATATTAAACAGTCCAAGAATAGCAAAGCTGGGCAGGAGAGGGGGAGAGGAACCTGTCACATCTTACAGGTGGCAATGTGACTTAGACAATTTGTCTGTGTATATCAAAAGCTTAGAAAATGCCACCATCCGATCAGCCATTTTCTTCCTAGAACTTCATCCTAAGGAAGCCATTATGTCCCTGTGCACAGAGATGTTACCGGCCGCATGAAGACTCACTCTGCAGCTTACTGTTCTAAGCAGCCTTTACATCTAATAGAATGATCAGTTAAATGATTGCTGGCAGGCCTCCAGACAGGCGTGCTCAAGTACCATTAAAAAATAATGTAAAAGAATATTTATTGGCATGTGAAAAGATTCACGGTATACTTTGAAGTGGATACTGTAAATTACAAAATAGTACACATAATACATCACGGGGAGAGCGGCCACTCGGTGAGGCTGGTTTCGCCTCCGTTGTTGCCCAAAGCTTCTTCATGAACAACCACAACTGCTTTGTAATCAGAAGACACATTGTGAGGGCTGCGCTCAAGTGATGTATTGTTTATCTTGTGTGCGTGTGTGCGTGTGTACTACTTATGTGCAGGTGCCTTCAGAGGCTAAAAAAGGGTGACCAATACCCTGGTACTGAAGTCACAGGCAGTTGTGGAGTGACTCATGTAGGTACTAGGAACCAAACCTGAGTCTTCTGTAAGAACATCAAGTGCACTTAACCACTGAGCCATCTCTCCAGTCCTTCCCTACCCCCACCCCCACATACTCAGATTTGACTCATTATCCCTTTAAACTACTCATACTTGGAACTGAATACAAACTTTTAAGGATGAAATACCTTAAGTAGTCTAGGTTTCTCAGTTCTTTCCCCAAATCATCTGAAGGACACGTTATCAGCTACCATTCCTGCCTCAGGGGCTCATGACCATTGGCCCAGCTCTTCTTCCTGGCTTTCCACAAGCCTCACTATGCTATTTCCAGGGAGGGAGACCAGGCACACAGGTGCTCATTTTCTTTGATCCCACCCTTCCCTCTCCGTTGGGTCGGCTATAGCCAAGCCACTTGAGAGCTCATGGCACTGTGACCACAGGGACCTGCTAGATATAATGGATGTCCCAGGACACCATCTCATGCAGCTCCCATTAGCAATCCTCCTATATGGGGCCCATGGAACTGTAGGTCCAAATGCCAGAAATGCTCCCCATTTCCTATTCTGGACACACTTCGATGCTTAATTGGGTGTCATCTGGGTCAGGACCCTAGTTCCCCACCCCAAACATGCTCATGACATCTGCATGTAGCCTTACTATTGATGTATGTCATACAGGGTCCTGACCATCAGATCTTGATGATTCAGAGATCATCGTAGCCCCTCCCTCATGTTCCCTACCCCCCCCCATAACTTCTAAAGGCTGCCCTCCAGAAAGAGTAGAACAGGGTTACTAGGGAGACTTGGTTCAGTAGTTCCTCCCACCTGCGACAGCCTACAAAAGTTGATTGTGGATTTTTTGTGTGTGCAGAGGACATGGTTACAGAGTAGTTGCAGACACCTTGCAGTACAGCTTCTACCCCAGCTCTGATGCCAGTACAGCCACTGCTGTAGGCGTCCTGCTCATCTCTCCCGACTACGGAGAGACAGAATTTGTGGTAGCTACTCACATTCTTGTCCTACGAGTCACCTGCTAATTGTATCTTCAAATATTGTTGGGTTTGATATATGAAACATTTTCCCTTCCAGGAGGCTGTGCATTCCTTGGGGTTGGCCCCCAGGACACCTTCTGGACAACAGGTCTCAGTTTCAGCAACAATTCTGCCAAGCCCTGGAAGAGAGGAAGCAAGATGGGATGTGTTAGGGCCACTGTTCAAAAAAGAAGGCTTGTCTGAAGCAAAGAGTGCTGCCACCAAGTCAGCTTGCAGAGGCAGCTGCCCCAGCTGCAGAAGATGGTGACTACCTGGTCTGTCTGCGGTGGCGGTCCCAAAGGGCAGGGCCTGGCACTGCTTGGCAATGATTGCCTGAGGTATTTGGTGAGTCCCAGAGCCCAAAGACTGGGGAGAGGGCGGGGATGTCTTCAGTTAGTGTTTAGGGGACAGGAAATTCCTAGTGGCAAGATGACCTCATGCTGACAGGGCTGGGGCGAGCCGACCTGCCCCAGGCTCATCTAGGATGCCACTACCTTGTCCCAGGATGAACAAGGGCCACAGCCCACTGTTCTTCTGAGAAGGGCGGGCCCAGGAAGCATCTTCAGATTCTTGAAGAGATAAAAATCCTTCAGAACAGAGAGCCTGATTCCCACACAAACAGGCAGCCCCTGGTCCAGCCCTCTCTCTGCATGCCCGCACACCCCATTCCCAGATGTCTATAAAACTACCTTCCACTCCAAGGCCAAGTTCACTTGAATGCTTCTTTCATCTTGGATAAAGTGGTGAATGAGAATTCAGGCAAGTTGGGCTAGCTGCTCTAAGGAAGGGGATTTGGACTGAAGGTGTGGCCTTGCAACAGAAAGCAGGGCAGAGGGAGGGGCAGGCACTAGGAAGTGGCCTTGGTCAAGTTGGTTCACTCCCTGACAGGCCTGGATTAGGATGTGATGGAGGGAGGGCTGCAACACTGGAGACCCTATTTAGGACATCATTGGATTGCAGCTCTTACCTTCTGAGCCTAGGGGCTGCAGCCATAGACCAGGGCCAGGACAGAGGGCAGTGCTTCCAGCCTGAAGGATCTTGTTCTGCCTGAGACATAATTGTGGTGTTCCAAGGATCTCCAAAGGGAAGCCGGCTTCTGGGAGGAGTGGTTCCCTCTCTGCTGAGCCCAGGCTCCTGTCTCTCTCACTCCCTCAGCACAGAGGTCATTCATTCACATTCCTTCATCATTAATAAAACCCCACTGATGTCTGCCATGCCGCTACCAGGTGGTGAGGATGATTCTGTGAATCAGAATCTATGCCCTCAGGACGCTCCCAGCCCATTGGGGAAAACAGACAAAGAGAGTTGTCATCCCTGGAGTGAGCTGTGTAGGGAGAGGATATTCACACTTAGAGGAGACACAAAGGACAGGGCTGGGTGAACCCCAGGAGACATCATCACTCAGTGCTTAGAAGTGGAACTCCCCAAGTTGTGGGCAGATCTGGGCTTCAGTGTTAGCTTCACTGAGTGCCAGCCTAACACTGGAGAAGTCCTTTAACTAAGCGTATGATCCCAGAAAAGACACACAGGCACACACACACACACACACACACACACACAGAGAGCAGTGGGGAGGGGGAAGAACACAACACATAATAATGCTCTTCTCATGATGTAGTGTGGAGATGAAATTCACGGAATTCACATTAACTGCTCAGCCAGCCAGATGCCTGGTGTTAGTGAAGAGCTTGTTGCTAAGGTGATAGAGGATGCTATCTAAGATGAAGGGGAGAGAGCTGGAAAGGTTGGCAGTGGAGGTAGAGATTAGTGTACCAAGCCTGTGTGTACAGGGAGAAAAGTTAACATTGCGGCACTCACGGTCTCTGTTTGCCCCAGGAAGGAAAAGAAAATGTCTGGTGAGAAAAAGGGGGTCTGAGTATGTGAGATTGGACACATTTGGAATCACCATGCTGGAGGTGGGAACAGAACCTGTCAGGAGGAAGTACCAGAATTGGCAGGATCTCTCAAGAGATGAGTGGCTCAGACAATGAGCTAATGTTCTGGGCTGTGTATATTCACGAAGGGGCCGGCGTATGATGCATGTATGTGTGAATGCGTGTGGAGACAGGTCAACACCTTTCTGAATCAGTCTTAAATTTTTTTGAGATAGGGTCTCTCACTTAACCTGGAACTCACCAGCTCTGCTAGATTGGTTGGCTAGCAAGGTCTGAATGCTTATGGAAGCCCAATTCCCAGGTCTGGGATCACAGGTGTACAGTGTCATACTCGGGTTTCATATGAGTGCTAAAGACCAAACTCAGGTCCTCTTACTTAAGCAGCAAGACAGATTGAACCATCTCCCGACTCCTGATGATCTAAGAGTTTAGTGGGCCAGTCAAGAGTTCTGGTCGGGAGTAAAGAGAGTCTGAAAGTGGAGCTGGTCAGGGGAACTGAAGTGTCAGGACTGACAGAGCGGAACCTCCTGAGCCTTTTGTTGAAGGCGTTCTCTATCAATTCTGAAACCTGGTACCCAGTCTGCCATGTAGATATCATTCATAAATATTCTTTATTCTCTCTTCTTTTAAAATGACATTTCTTTCCTTTTTTATTGTGGGAGTCACAAGTGCCCCAGTGTACCTGTAGATAGAGGTCAGAAGATAATTCTCCAGAGTCAAACTAAAGCCCTGATAATCAGGCTTGGCAGTAACCATACATTACCAGCCCGCTGAGCCATTTCCTGGACTCTGGTCCTTCAATGCCCGAGTAAAGGAATCTGGGAAAAGGAAGGAGACCAAGTTCTCAGTTGGTGCAAACAAGTGCCAAGGCATGTGCTGCAGCCTCGAGTCACCACTTGCTCAACCCTCGCTTCTTAGAGGTGAAAGAATTCCAGTACAGCCTTGACCTCAGGACAAGCGCCATGGTGACCCAACCCACTTACAGCAATCCAGTTAGTTCCCTTCACTCTGCTCGGTAAGAAGACACTGCTTGCTTGTTTTTGTGGTTGTTGTCGTTGTTTGTTTGTTTGTTTGTTTGTTTTGTCACCACTCTCTCCTTCTACCTTGAGCCACCATTTGTTAAAGTAAGATGACTGGACATGCAGGAGCTGTCAACCCTAAGGGACAAAACTCCAGTATCTGAGGGCAAGGATGGGAGCGTGCAACCCCAAGGAGAGCCAGCGTCATCCATGGCAGCGTGAGCTGCTTTCAGATTTCTGGCTCAGTAAATGGTGTCACGTCAGATTGAGCCATCAGCTAGTTTACTGTTACTTCCAGTTGAACATGTCCCAACAAGCATATGGGTAGAGCGAGCTTGTGACATGGCTCATGCTGCAGTCTGCATAAGAGAACCTCAGGAATTGTATAACAAAAGGAATTGTGGCCTCTTGTTAACTGGGGAGGCCGATAGCATGGGAAGAGAGCTGAAGATTTTGAAATGGGGCTTGTGGGAATCTGAAAAGACAATGTTTCGAGTTCAGGATATCCTCCAGGGGAGTCTTAGCATCTATGCTGGCCCACAAACTCCACCTATGGATTCTGCTGCTCTGTTATGGGAATTCCAGAAGCCAGTCATGGTTCTGGCTAAGACACTTCAGGCAGAGGCAGGCAGATTTCTGAGTTTGAGGCCAGCCTTGCCTACCAATCGAGTTCTAGGACAGCATAGAACACAGTTTACCCTGTCTCAAAAAAAAGGAAAATGACAACAAAAAAATCTGTAGTCTTCACCAGTGATGAATATGGGCCGTGCACATCTGTATGTGTATGCCTGTGTGTGTGTGTATGTGTGTGTGTGTGTGTGTGTGTGTGTGTGTGTGTGTGTGTGTGTGTGTGTTGTATGGCACCATCTTAGGAATTCAGCTATACCCACTTTCAAATGATCACCCCAGCAGAGCTTCTTGACTGTTGATGTACCCTCATGAAATGGTCATGGGACCCTCACCTGAGTATTCAGCCACAACCCAACCATTTTTATTCAGTTCTGCCCTAATTACACTGACCTTGGAGTTTAGGGAAGTGGGGGGTCAGAGGCTATAGGCAGAGAGGGACTAGGAAAAGAACTACATTTATACATCCATGGGGAAATTATCAACCATAATAATAGACCCATTGATTCTCAGGGGTAAGCTGTGATGTACCTGAACTCTGGTTTGTCATTGGAATCATAGAAAGAGGGGAGTCAGTGCTTATTGTACCCTCCATTATGAACACAGGAACATCTCACAATAGCATGTTGGTATGGATGTGGGCACACGTGTGTATAGGTGCACATGGAGGCTGGAGGTTGATACCGGGAGGCTTCTTTGGTGGCTCTCCACCTTATTCAGTAAGACAGGGTCTCTCAGTTGCACCGGAGTTCTCTAAGAAGGTTATTGTGGTAGCCAGCTCACTCCTAGGTTAGGTCCCCTATGTGTAGCCTTCCAAGCACTGAGATTACAGGTCAGCTGCCATTTATATGGGTTCTGGGGTCTGAGCTCATGTTCCTCACATTGAGCTATTGCCCTAGCCCCTCACTAGTGGGTCTCTAGAGCATCCATCACTAACTCTTAGGAAGGAGCATCCTCTCCTACATGGAGAACAGATTGTATTGCAGAAACACCACACAGGCCAGCAGCCATCAAATGCCTTCCTTATTGAGGCATACAGAAGGGGGTAGGGGATCAGGAGCAGATTTGCTTCTTGTACCTCCCAGCAAGCCTTGCACGTAGCTGGCAATGCTCTGGGTTCTCTAAGACTGAGCTTCACACTGATGGAACTGCTATTACCAGGCAATGGGAAAATCTCTTTCTCTGACCTACTACTGCTTGGGTTAGTTTTCCTTTGTACTTGAGGATACACATCCATACTGGCTGAATGTTCAGCCTTCTCTCCAGTCTAGATTTAAAAATGCTTAAGTTGGAGATGTAGTATATTTTCTGATTATTTCAGTATTTGGGTCAAATTTCTCATACATACATATATGTATATATGATATGTATATACACATATATACATACTCCTCAAGTCCCCTGATCATTTTCAACTTTGGAAAATTGCTGTTCATCTGATCATTTTAGTTGGAGTTTGGCAATGTCTTCCAGGGTGTGTGTGTGTGTGTGTGTGTGTGTGTGTAATGGGAAAGTGCCTTTGATTGTCTTAACTTTGTGAAGGTCCAAACTCTCCAAGGACCATCCACCAGCCCAGATGAATAATGTATTTTTAAAAAATCCTAACCACAGAGTATGTCTCCCAAGGGCTCTGGGGCCTCACTTATTCCCTTCTTGTAGAATAGAAAGATGCCTTGGTGGCTCAGGCCACCCCACCATAGCATCAGCAGGCCCCAGCACAATGACAGACATAGGGTAGGCCCTCAGTCACTTTAAAGAATAGATAAATGTTGACCTCCAGTTTATTTAGTAGTGTTCAAATCTGTGGTTAGGATTCCTTGCTTTCACTATAGAGCATATTAATGATAGCTAATAGTGTTGTAGACAGTATGCTTTGACTAAGATAGACGAGGATTAATTATTTAAGTCCATATAAAGAGCTACAATCAAGTCAAGTAGAGTAGGACTTGAAAAGCATCTTACAGATATTTCAGAGGGGAGTCAGTGCTGGCCTGGGGGATGGGGCTCAGTAAGGGGGAACTGGTTTCAGGAGGCCAGGAGAGAACTCTAGTGGCTAAGGGTTGGGAAATAAATGGAGAACCAAAACTGGAGCGAGCTCTTTGAGAGCACTTAATTGTGAAGGGACTGTGGGGTGTCTTCAGTACCTGGCAATTTTTTTTTTTTTTTTACTACCCAACCCCAACCCCATACCTAAAATAACAGCAAAATCAGTCTATCACAATGCATCAGAGAAAGCAGCCTGGGCCAGCACTCTCAGTTATAGCCTAATGGAGGGGGTGGGGCAGAGATCAACAAAGCCCACACTCTAGATTGAAACCAAGTCTCAGAAGGATCTTTCTTTACCTCTCCAAACACCATACCTGACAGGGACTCAGAATCATGGGGACAGATGGAATTTTGCTCTTTATGAATCCCTTTGAGAACCTGATGATACTCACAGAGGGGAAACTAACTCCTATGCAGACTCACAAATGTTTGCTGCTGCATTATCACTTGCTGGGGGGACATACGCAAGCATTCACTCACCTCATCTAGGGCTCCGAAAGACCAAAGAATCTACCTAGGTTCTGTGTGGTGCCCACAGAGCTTATGGGGCGTATTTACAGAAGCATCAGTGAGACAGCTCCATTGTCACAAGGCCAGGGTAGCATGGATGACAGCTTCCCCGTGACTGTATGACGACTTTAGGAGGGGAGTAAGGGAGGGGGGATGGTAAATGACCAGTGACCCCCCTCCCACTTCCTTCTCAGAGGGAAGGTGGTGGTCCCAGTCTGAGAGCCTGTTTCCAGAAGTCACATCGGCTCTGATTAAGATGGCAATGGCTTCTAGGCTTAGAAGACTGTATGTCACAAAGATCACATACTTCCAGAGGGGCTCTATAGAACCCCCAACAAGCCCACAGTAGGGTGTCATGAACCTCAAGCCTGAGTGTTTGGCTAGGACCAATCTCAGAGGGAAAGTTAATCTGAGAGGGGCCTTAATGTATCTATTACCTGGGGGATTCCTGATAGATCGATCCAAAGTCTGAAGAGAGGCCCACAGAAATGTTACAAAATTTATAAGTTTACTCTGCTTTCCTCTTACAAAGGGACTCTACAGAGGAAGGACTCTGGACGCTTTCAACTGGGCACAGGTGTGTTATGGCTCAGCACACAACTATCCTGTCTCCATGGCAACACAGGTGGAACTGATAGAAAAATTTCCTCCTCTTCTCACTGAGAAGAGGTAGCCAGACTGCTAGGATGACAGGAGTCTGGGATTTGAACCTGAGGCAGCAGCATACCTGGCAGGCAGAGACTCTAGATCAGGCATGAAGGAGGCTGTGACCAACAGAAGGAGACAGGAACCATTGTTGATCCCCTTGGAGATGCATGCTGTGTATCATGCCAGTGGGAGCTAATTCTAGCTGGAGCCAGGCTGAGGGGAGCCAGGAAGACTCAGAGTATTGATTCAAAATGTCTTTCTTCCCAGTTTTCACTGTGTCTCAAGCTCAGGCTATCCTACCTGGGGTCTAGTGCTGCCCACCAAGGAAGGTGCTAAGCAAGGAACATGCCTGTCATATTTCCAGCCAGATTTTTTTCCCTCAGAGTCTCATGTAGCCCAGGTGGCCTCACATATAACTTATGTAGCCTAGGATGATTACCTTAAACTTCTGATTCTTCTGAGTGCTGTGACTGCAGAAGCATACTATCACATCTGGTTAATATGGTGCTGGGGACCCAGGGCTTCACGATGCTAGGCAATCAGTCTCTCTCTCTCTCTCTCTCTCTCTCTCTCTCTCTCTCTCTCTCTCTCTCTCTCTCTCTCTGTCTCTCTCTCTCTCTCTCACTTCTACTTGTTTAAATACTGATATGTAAAGGCACAAAGAGATCCTGATAAGGAGAAATCTCTCTGGGATATGTGATTTAATAGATTTATTATTTAAATAAAACTCTCAGAATAAAAAGTACTTGCAGGTCCTCTTCCCACAGCGCTCCTGTTGGCATCCTCCTTAGACCCGCCCATCTGTGAGACAGGAGAGCTGCTGTTATGAGTTCCTCTTTGTACTGGGAGGCAGCGTAATAAGGTGGTCTTAAAATGTAGCTAGACCTGGGTTGAGGCCAATCTCCAGCACCCCCTAGGCAGCTGTCCCCGGAAGTCACCTAGTCTTTGAGGTAGTTGCCTCATTGTGCAACGGTGCTGACAGCCTCTGGTTTGCAACTGGGTGGCTTACAGGAGATACCATACCAGTACCCACCACAGCGTCTAGCACTTGGACAAAGGTGTTAAGTGAATGTGCTTTCTCTAAGCAGAAAGGGGCTCTGATGGGTTGCTAGACCACACACGAGGCTGGCTGGGCATGCTTCTACACTGTGAAGCAGAGGCGGCAGATGGCACCGTGCACAGCAGTGCAGCAGGCTGTTTCTTTTGTGGATTCCATGGGTTTGAGAATGGAGAGGGGCAGGAGGGGAAGCTGGAGTTGAATTGCACAGATTTTGTAACTGCAAAACTTAGAGACTGCAGGAACGCCACCTCAATCAGGCAAAACTGTCTAAAATGTAAAAAGGTCCGGAACTTCGTTGGGAATGTGATTGTGTCCTTTCCATTTTGAACAGCTTGGTTGGGTGTGAAGGAGTGGATGAATCAGAAAGAACCAAGCTTGGCTACCAGCTGGAATCCCTAGTAGCTGAGGGGCTGAAGCTCACTTCATCCCGGAGGAAGAACACCTACCTACCTGAGGCGTGCTTGTGAGACAGGCAGATGAGACACCTGCCTCAGAAAAACCAGGGTGCTTGAGCACTACAGTGACAGGAACCCCTTGGGTCACGAAAGCCGGCAGGAAAATGTCAGTTGAGTCATGGCCTTCCCCAAAGAGAAGTGTTTCTTGAAAAGGGAAAACTGAAGATGGTGTTTTAAACAGTTCAGGTGAGCACAGGTCCAGGCCAGATACTGGGGAGCTTCTCTCAATAGCTCCAGCACTGGAAGCCCATGGACCACAGGTAGAAGGGAAAACTCAAGCCATTTCTTCCTCGTCCATTTTCTGCCTCGCTTCCCATCCAACTCCCATGCCCTCTGGTACCTTACCCAGTGATGTTCACTCATCACCTACATTGGTCTTGTCCACACACTACTCAGCCAACTATGCTCTATCCGATTCATCACCTGGGCTGCCCTGGTCAAGGCCCCACAAGGACCCCAGCTCTTCACACACAGCTCTCATCTTCTCTGGCCAAGGTGGCATTCCTGTTTAGAAAGTATTTGTCATGCAGCCGCTCTTCTCTCAGAGTGACAGTGATTCTGTCAACTGCTTCCTCTTAAAGTTTCTCCACCCTTTCTTTCTTCCTCTTGTCTTTCCCTGACTGCTCTCTTCCTGTCCCTGCTAAAACGAAGTTCCAGCTCTGCCCTCCTCACCTCAGAGGACAGACTCCTTCCAAGGCCACAAATGACCACATCCAGCTCAACTCTTTGCTTCCAACTAGGAGCTCCTCTCAGTCAGATCCACAGGCACCTCGTGCCCACCTGTTCATAGCAGAGCAACTTCATAAGGTCCCACGGCCCCAACCACACACACACACACACACACACACACACACACACACACACACACACACACACATTGATGCCAGGACCTCTCTTTCTTCAGCTCTGCTCCCCGGTCTCCTGCCTCCTTCCCAGGCAGAGGTACTCTGCCTGCCACTATCCTGAACAAGTTTGCCTCTGTTAAGCTGAGCCCCACTGCTCATCCTTTCAGAGTTAGGACGGATCCTCGGAGTTCTCCCGTTGCCTTGTCAGAAATGGAGAATTCTCGGGACCCACCTTGATCACGCTGAATCAGGCACCAGGGGGAAGGAAGGCCCTGGGATTATCTGTGTCTGTGGACTTCTCCAGGTGATGTGATACCCTCTTCAAATGAAAACATTCTAGACACATCGTGAGGGACGGTTGGCAAGATTTAAAGATTGTCTGAGGATGGAATGTGAGGGGAGCAGGGAAGAAAAGCACTCTGGAAATACAGCCCAGAGAATGGCGGACCAGCCAGTGAGCTAGGGTAGCCAGGACTGACTGAGCTTTGTGGGAGAAGTAATTAATTCAGTTGTTAGAGCTTCAGTTTGACTGGCAGAAGAGACTTGAAGCAAAACACAGGAGTCTCTTCTAAAATGATTTGTTTCAATTCAAAGCTATCTTTTATTCTCATTCTTTAATGTAATGTTGGAGTCCAAAGCCATAAACACAAATGAAATGATCTTTCAAAAGATGGGCCCATGTCAGTGTTAACTACTCAAACAGGAGAGTATCTGAAGATAAATTAAGCCCTGGGCTTAAAAGGACTGCCGCTTAATTAGCGCTCTGACTTATCACCACATCTCTCTAAGTATTTTCTAGAACAATTATCCCAACTTATATTTTGAATATGAATGGAAGAGTTACCCCCTGAACTTTCACCTGGTTCCCACTTGCCAGAAATATCTGAGTCTTCTTGGAGAGTCCTTTTCAAATGATGTCTTCCACAGACATGGTTATTTATATTTTAAAATAACACAACACAACACATAGGTGAATCAACACGCCAACCTCTCTCTGTTGATTCCCCTACCTCTGTGGAATCAACACCCCCGTCTTTGAAATGCAAGATTAGAGGAAAGGGTTCCTTCTTAATTGTTTATACTAAGTTAATCCGCTGAAATCCGAACCTTGAAATTACAGTTCAGACTCACCACGATCTAGCAAAATAGAAAATCATCACGGAGTCCGAGGTTTGAAGTTCCAAAAGAGAATTAGAGATAAGTGGTAACTGAGCCGCCGATGATTAAAGAGAAGTCTATTGTGAGCGAGGAGCCAACACTGTTTACGTTAACATCTGTATTGCAAGACTTACGCTTTATAGATATGAAAGTATTTAAATTTGCCGTCACATTCCGCGTAGCCTTAAATCAGCAGGGCCTGGGGTTCTGCCATGACCAAAACCAAATGTTATTTTCGAAAGCAAAGAGCTGCAGGATCAGGAAAGTGTCAGGCCATTCATCAGCAGGAGGAGGACACCATAGGAAGAGGGGCTGGTGATGCTTTAAGTCTACAGGACACTTAACCCTTTAGGTGGAAAGCATTTCTTTAAATGCAGAAAATAACATTCCTGGATTCCTGGGTACCGTTTTCTCAGTCTGAAGAACACCTGGAATCCTAAATTGTAATTTAGCAGGCAGAGATTGACACGCTCTTCAGAGCTAGCCATCTGACAGATGAAGTGGAGATAGTAACAGGAATGAATGAGCCCAGGTCAGGGGCAGAGCCAGGAGTCCCTCTGTGGGCTCCAGCTTTCCTCCCCTAGCTGAGGTCATCTGCTAGAGTCTTCCACGCCTATGAACTTCAAAATCAAACAGAAGCAGCACTTCTAATTTATGAAGTCACTATCATAATTTACCTTAAGACGCGCCCAAGTCCTTGAAACAGTGTTTGTCATCCCCAATGTTATGATCAATCTAGATTTTAATTTTTAAACTAAAATAAAAGTGTCTCTTAGTTGTACAATTTTTATTTTTAATTTTTCAGTTGTGTGTGTGGGTCTGAGGTAGATGATTCATTTCACAACACAAGTAGGGTACTATTCACTAAAGATGCGGGAAGAGAGCTAGGGACATGGGTCAGTTGATAGAGTGTGTTTTCCCTTGCAAGCACCAGGACCTCATCTTGAGACCCAGAACCCACACAAAAAGTCAGGCCTGCTGTTGCACACTTATAACCCCAGGGCTGCAGAGGAAGAAACAAACAGATCTAGCCAGCCTAGCAAACGAGCAAGCTCCAAGCCAGTGAGAGAACAACACCTTCAGGAAGCCTCCAGATGTCACACACCTGTGCACCCCAGATTTCACACACCTGTGTACTTGAACACATAACACACAAACACAACTTTAAGAATTCTCGGTGAAGAACCTTTTATATGTGGCTCTCCTTTCCAGCAGAGGAGGGCAGACAGCTAGACAGCACCAGAGAGCTAGGTATTAGAAAGTGCTGTGCTGTGAGTCTGTTAGAGCCTCTCTCTGTTCCCAAGTACATCTTTTGCCAGCTCTGCCTTCAGCTTAAAACTGGCCGTGGTGGCAATGTTTACACCTGAGGCACCAGCATATGCTTGCTATAAATCAGAGCTCTGGGGAGGCTGCGGGAGATTGTTAAACACCAGTGTCAGGGGCCGTAATGTTCCTCTGGAATTCCAGCCCTAGGAAAGCTGAGGCAGGAGGATACAAGGTGCCTGGCTACATAGTGAGACTATCTTAAAACACGAAACAGAAGAAACACACCAGTGCAGAGGAGCAGAAAGAACCTTAGGCCTGCCACTGGACGGTGAACATCAGGGGATGGGTGTCACGTCGGTAGAGAGCTGTAAATGGAAGGGAAGAAGAAGTGAGAATTGATCCAAGACAAGGTGGACATAGAGGCAGGGCACATCTAGGAGCTCTAAGTGAGTAGGTAGCCCTCAGACTCAAATGTGATCATAAACAGATTACTGGGCCCTACCCCAGAGTTTCCAACCTAAGGAACCTAGAGTAGGGCCTGAGGAATAGTTGTCTGGTGGCATTAAGGCTGCTGTTTGGGGCTCATGCTTTAAGTAGATGGTGTTGCCCCACACACCAGATCAAAGGAGCTATAGAATTCCCCAAGCTTCCCATGTATGGTCGGTGTCCGGGGAGACAGCACTCCAGAGTGTTATAAAGCAGATCTGCAGGCCTCACCTTAGTACGGCTCTGGGAAAGTCCATGCTAGAAAACCTTCTCGGAGTGTTAGGTGTGTAAGGTCTCCATCTCGGGGGCACTGCTTTACCTAGCCAGCAGTTCCACAGCCCTGTGCCCCAAGTTCAAATCACCCAGAGACCCCTTTTTAAAATATGTATGGCTTACCTCCAAAGGTAATGTAATTGATTCAGGAATAAGCCTGGTGGTTGTCATTTTTTTTTTTTGTCTCCCTAGGTAATGCCAGAGTACCCCTGAGACCACTGTGATAGATAGCTATACCCCTCAATCAGGAGTCACATTCCAAGTTAAGGCCGAATGGAAGTTTGTGAAGAGCAGCCAAAAAGCTACAAGTTGCCCCGCCTGCTGAGAATGGAATTGGGGCAAGGATGGCAGACTGATTTCTCTCATGACCCCCCAAAACACGCACATACCCCACCCCATACTCAGCACACACAGACTACATACAACACACAGACTATACATACACTGTACACTTACTACACATACATTACAACACACACTACATACCTCCCCCTACATAACATATTACAAATATATACATCACTCCCTATGCTACACAACACACATAATATATACACATACCACCCTACACACAGACCACATACATAATAGACAGCACTATATACATACCATAAGCACAGACCACATACATAACATACAACACATTATACAAACAGCACATGCATAGTGTGCCGCATACATGATACACAACACACTATACACACATCACCCATACATACACACTGCACATATACACCACACATGGAAGACATAGAGTAATTGTATAACATATACTATATTATACATACCATCCTCATACACAACACATATCCTATCTCCACAGACTATATACACACAGATGACACACAGAACGAGTGACAAACTAAGCATACATCACTCACACACATCACTGTCTCATACCATACATAACACACACAGCACAACCACTATAACAAACATACCACTCACACACACCACACATACATCACACAACACACATACCACCCCCTATAATAACACAATACCAAAACATATAACACACCACACATACTATTTACATACCCCACACATACCACATACATGTACATACACACACCTTGAAATGAAATGAAAACTCCATTTCATGGTGTATATTCCATACACACTCAGCTTGTAGACTAGATAATATGGACAGTTCAGCCCTCCAGGTGCTAAAGCCATTAGTTAGCCCTGAACCTCAAAGACACGAGACTAAATGAAAGTAGCCAGATGCATCAGACCAATTATCCTTTGATTCCTTTTGTAGAAAATGCCCAGATAAGGCAAATCTCTAGAGTCAGAGGTAGATACTGTGTTACCTGGGACTGGGAGTGGGGTAGAAAAATGATAACAAATAGACACCGAGGAGGCAGGGATGGGGAAGGGGATTAAAAAAATTGTTCTGAAAATAGCATATGTCTAAAATTCTACAAACATAGTCAGCCACGTGACTACAGCAGTGGGAATAACTCTGAGCTAGAGAACCCGCTTGAATGCACCCAGGCCCGGAGTTCACTTCCGGGTACCACACTCGCTGGCTACCTAAACGAGTGTATGTGGGTATATACGTGTGTACGTGCATATACACATATATAGTAAAGCCATTAAATTACACTAGTAAAATGAGCTTATCCGCATGTAAATTACACAGTTTTAAATAGCAACGCAAATAATTCAGCATTAAGTGTTTCTACACCTTGTAATAAGTTTCTGTCCTTCAGCCTTCTGCAGTGTTGCCTGGTGCAGAAGTGAGACAATACCCCCATCCTAACGGGAAAGTCTATAGTCCCATTATCTGTGGTTCAAATGTTTCTTTCTTTTCTTTTCTTTTCTTTTTTTTTTTTTTTTTTTTTTTTTTTTTTTTTAAGCAGTCTTAAGCCTGCCGAACAAGGATGGGAGGGGAGAAGTGAGGGGGCGGGAGCAAAGTTCCCTAAGAAAAGCAAGAAAAGCCTTTGATGGTTTTAAACATAGCTGCCTGACAGGGCTGGCTGCAGAAGCAGCAGGCACGGGAAAGGGTTAACCCGGGCCTCAGAGCAAGGGCGTTGGCAGGGCCCAGCCGCGGTACCAGTCTGTACAGGGGAGCTGTCCTGTCTGCTGATTTATCATTCTCTAATGTCACGGGGATGGGATGTTGAAATTGTGGCTAGAATGTGAAATACGAAAAACACGAAGATTATGATTTAGCGTCTGGGCAAGATCAACGCGGGCCCTGGAAGAGCCGGGCCCCGGAGCTTCCTTGGCTCTGGCCTGTGGTTTTCCACTCCAGCCCTGGGGAGAGGAGCTGGAGGTCAGGGCCGCTGTGCTCTGGAGTCGAGCAGACAGGCAAAGAAAGGTGGAAGGAAAAACAGCAAAACCACTTCTGTGCGGTGCATGCCAGCAGGACCAAAGTCAACTTTAATTAAACGGAGCCCTGCTGTTGAAGGATAAACAAAACAGCGGGGGGTGTAAACAGCTTAAACCGGGATTCAAATGACACCTGTGGTGTCTAGACGGAGGAGCAGCCTGTTAATTTGCAGTCTCTTGAGAAGATGCAGATGAGTCGGATAATATCCCCAAATTTTGCTCATTAGTAAAAATAATAGCTGAATTTTAAGGAGGCAACAAATAAGAAGGTAGGGTTAGTGGGAGACTGATTTCAACAGGTTTCTGCCAAGGGAGGAAGAGGCTAACTACTAAGAAACGCTAGCACAAAGCTTGCAATGAGAAAATGGAAAGGTCTCTGCCCAATTCGAGCTTTTCTTTCTTTCTTTTTTCCTTTCTGAGTTTTACATATTGTGCTGAAGTTTACATTTCCCCTTGTCAGCGTGGGCCCATTTACAGGGGAGAGAATGCAGTTTCCACATTGTTTGTTGGTTATCAAAATAAGTGTTGACAACCGTCTCCTCCCCTGTATGGCTTATTTTAATTGCTTCCTGTCATGCCAAATGCATCTACAAATATGGACTGTAAGAATTAGCCTCAAGACATAAGTATGCTACGCTGGAAGTTAACTAGGACAGCTCACGACTGAACCTTGTTCATTCACTTGTTCATTCATTCATTCATCCAGAAAAAAAAAGTTACTTCCTCAGGCACTGTATGCAAATAAGTCAAACTGGCCTTCACAAAGTGGCCAGTCTGCACAGTGGGATGATGTGAGGTGTGTGTGTGTGTGTAGCTGTTACCCACCCAGAGTTCTGAATTTATTTTGTAGTGAATAGATGGGGGAAATGTTATTGATTCGTTCTTTTTTTTTGTGTACAGAAACATCGGGCAATGGAACTTTGTGCAGAAGTCAGTATCTCAGATAACTGAGCACAAGCACTCTTAAGAACCAACTTAAAGGCCAGAGAGAGAGAAGGTGCTCTGGGTAGAAGCACGTGGCATGCAAGCCTGATAACCTGCCATCAATCCCTGGCACCCAAGATGCAAGAAGTAGACCAGCTCCCAAAAGTTGTCTTCTGATCTCCACATGTGCACATATACATCACACACACACCACATCCATACACACACACATACACATCACATACACATCACACACATATCACATACACATACCACATCTATACACACATATCACATCCAGACACACACACACACACATCACATCCAGACACACACACAATCAAATACACATCACACACAAATCCACATCACACACACATCTCACACATACACATCCACATCACACACACACATCTCTCTCTCTCTCACACACACACACACCCCACATCCATACATACACATCATATCCAGACACACACAACACATCACATCCAGACACATACACACCAATCAAATACACATCACACACACCCACACACACCTCTCTCTCTCTCTCTCTCTCTCTCTCTCTCTCTCTCTCTCTCTCTCACACACACACACACACTGTAAAGGACTTTTCTTTTTCAGGCAGGGTCTTAAGCAGGCCAGGATGATAACCTTGACCTTCTCATCCTCCAGCCTCCACTTCCCAAGTGCTGGGCTTATGTAGTGCTTGAGACTGAGCGAGGGCTTCCTTCTTGCTGGACAAATGCCCTACCAAATTAGCTACTCCCCTGCTCTGTGGAGGATTTTTTGCTGGGACTTACTCTAGTGCACAGAGCTTTCTGCTAGGGCTCCCTCTTTCCTTTGCTCACTATGACCCTCGGTGACAATGGCTTTGGACCAGGCAGTCAGGAATAGTGTCTGTCTCTGGGGTGTATCAGAGTTCTAATCAGCTGGGCTGCACGACTCAAGGCAGGTCTGTCGACCACTCTAGCTGAGCTTCTTGGTTGGCATGGTGAGTGGGCATCCCAGATGTTCTTTTAAGGCACTCCCCACCCCCATCTACTCCTGCAGTGTCGCTCCTATTTGCAGCATGGAAGGCAGTCCAATTACAACCATGGGAACATGAGGTGGGACCTCTACTAGGTGCAAGAGTGACACACAGTCTGGATGGCTCATGGGACAATGCCACGACCCAGCCCACCAGCCCCTTCCTACTCAAGTACTTCTGTTTATGCCCCTAAGCCTAAAACTCTAGGATGAAGCCCTAGTGGTCTGAGAAGCAAGACACAGTAAATGTTGCTGGGGCCGCCGCAGATATGTCTGCTGCTGTGATTTTTCTATCATAATGTGATACATGCTTATTGTTTTAAAAAAATAAAGCCAGGTAATGGTGGTGCACACCTTTAATTCCAGCACTCTGGAGGCAGAGGCAGCTGGATCTCTGTGAGTTCGAGGTCAACCTGATCTACAGAGCTAATTCCAGGGGAGCTTGGGCTACACAAAGAAACCTGTCTCGGAAAAAACAATCAAACTAAATCAACAACAAAAAAATGGAATAACATAAACAGAAAGGACGGTTTATGTGGCCTATTTCCTTCAAGTCAGCAATTCTCAAGTTCTCCTGGGCTGTGGAGGCCTGAGGCAGGCAGCAAGGACAACACAAGGGGCACTCAGAGCAGAGCCTGGGGGGCGGGGAGGGGGGAGTGTTGGGGCAGGGGCTATGGCTTCAGAGTCAGGACCTGGAAGCATAACCCTTAGGGCACTTCTGGAGTCTGGCCTTGTTTTCCGTTTAAATTGAAAGGACGAAGGGGCATGGTCTGGAGAGGGGAAAGTTGGCAGGGCTACTTGATGGTGTTATAAGGGCTGAGGGGTGTGGTCAGGAGATGGTGTGCCTGACAGGTGAGATAAGGACAGAAGACAGAGGCCTCCAGCTCTGGAGAAGTAAGCCAGGCCATAGGCTTGCATTTATCAACCTGGCTGTTAGCTGGTGGCCAGACCTTGGGTTGGGCAGGTTTGTTGTTTTCTCCTTTTCCCCCCTCAGTTTTCTTTCCATTCTGAACTTAACATTACAGCATGTCGTGTTTCACACTACTGTAATTGTTCTATCATTGGCCAGCCTTTGTGAGGTATTGAATGGGATTCCCTTCTACTAAAGATGAATCTAGCTAAATGTTTTATAAAAACTAAAAAAAAAAAAGAAGAGCTTGTTTTCTTCTTGCTTCGATTTCTATTCTCCTGGTTGTTCTCCAAGGTCTCCAGGTAACGGCAAATTAGATGCAGTAATGCTCTCTTGTGCCAAATCAGAACTTGACCATCACCCAGAACCCACTCCCTGCAGGACTCCTGGCAGCAGCCATGCTGTTTCCTTCCAGAGGCAGAATCAACACAGATTTCATAGCCTTCACTAAATAGCCTGTGTCTGAAGAGAAACTTACAGAACCAGTTTCCAGGTAGCACCAAGTCTCTTCTTCCTCCTCCCCGAACTGGGTACCCCTAGGCTGAAAACAAAAAGTTTGGAGTTCGTAGACCAAATGCCAATCTTTTTGTAAACAAAAAGAAAAAGTTTAAGAAGTAAAAAATAATGCAGACAAAAATAGTTTTTACAGAAATGTACTCTTTCATTCCTCCCAACCACAACATCCATCCATCCATTCACTCATTCATTCATTCACTCATTCATTCATTCACTCATTCACTCATTCACTCATTCATTCATTCACTGGAGAAGGGTTTGCCTAATAGAACAGAGTAACTATTCTGGCCATCACTACCTTGGGGACCTTGTAGTGAAGCAAAGAGTCAGAGTCCACAGACAGACCAGGAAGTATTTTATGAGTGACAGTTCGAGGCGCTGAGGTGGAGAAGAGATGTGGAGGGGAAGGAGAGGCTGAGCCTGAGTGAGAGGGGATGGGAAACGTTGTGAGGTGAGCAATGACTCTGCCCCCATTGCTGTTTCCCCTTTCTACATCCATAAAGTGTTCCCATTGCCCTTAGCTCACTTGCTGTCTTATTTCCTCTAATCTTTAAGGCACTGAAGATCAATAACCTGGTTATAAAGGCATAAAAATCAAAATACAAAATTTATACATGTGAAGAGGTTCTCTTAATGTATATGCCATATATGTATATGATCGTTTTTTTTTTTTGTTTTGTTTTGTTTTTGTTTTTCAAGACAGGGTTTCTCTGTGTAGCCCTGGCTGTTCTGGAACTCATTTTGTAGACCAGGTTGGCCTCGAACTCAGAAATCCGCCTGCCTCTGCCTCCCAAGTGCTGGGATTAAAGGAGCAACAACGCTGTTCTCCCAACAGGCAGACTTTGTTCTCAGAAGGCATCACCCCCTCCAAGTGAGAAGGCAGCAGCAGCGGCTCAGATTTAAATCCCTGCAGGGAAAGGGAGTTGAAGATCAGGGCCCACCCTGGGAGACAGGGGCGGAGCTAAGAATGCGGAGGCGGGGCCCTCAGAGCATGTGATGCTGAGCTCTTTTAATAGAAGATAATTAGATGGCAGTCCCACTGACCTGCCTTCCCAAATCCCTATACTCCAAACCTCACCTTTTTGATGGGGCCCATATACAGGACTTCATAGATGAGGGCTAGAAAGTAGACAGAGAAGTCACCTGGCTGGATCCTGTTCTTTTGGCAGGACACCGTCCAGCTCTTTCTAGATAGACTAAGATGTGTAAATGTTTCCAAGGAGAGAACCAAGCGCTGTGCCTAGCATCTGACAGACTAACCCTGACAGTCACACACACACACACACACACACACACACACACACTCCTCTTGTCACGCTCTCAACTAAAGAAGAAATATGTTCCATTTTCTCTTGCCCCGTTAATTCTGCTTGGTGCCATTCCTTCTGCTTCGGACTCCACCGGAACAATTTAGGGTCACATCATCTGATCAGGACATCACTCAGCTGCCTTCATGGTTTGTCTTTCATCCTAATTCAGGTCCCTTCTCTTGAAAGCATTCCCGAATTTTTATGGAAAGAATAAAGCATATGCTTTATAAATTGTATTTTTTTTCACAGTAAATATTTGTCCATAGTATTGTCTCTGTAAGTTTTCTACCTTGTACAATGTCTGGACTTTTTCTGAGCCTCCATATCGGTATCTATAAAATGGTATCTTTGCCTAATATAAAATAATAATAACAAACTACTTCGGATGTTGCTTTGTTTTTGTGGTGATTTGAAGCACTTAGAGCTCTATTTTATACTACTGCTTAACACATTAATGCATGTCACTCTTATCCCTCTCCTTGAACTCTTGGCATAGGCCGATCTCTTTGGGAAATTCTCATCTTCATGTAGTAAAATTACCTTCAGATCTGTCTCCTCCAGTCCCCCAAAAAGACAGAAATGAAAACTGAAATTTTCACTAAACCTACTAGAATGGTTGTCACAAAGAAGATAGACCTTAATAAATGTTAGCAACACTATAGAGAAAACCAGAGCTCTCCTGGTTCCTGGTAGAGTTGGGAATGGTACAGTCACTCTGGAGAACAACTGTAACGTACCTTTAAAAGATACACCTAGAGTTGTTAGGTGACCCCTCAGTTCTATTCCTACAATATCCACAAACACAAGTGCCTGCCTGCTCATATCATCTGTATTCGCACCACCCTGAAGGGTTCGAAGAGCCCAAATCTTTGCCAGTGAATGTGCGAAAGGATACACAAATTATGATATAAATGTAGTTATTCCAGCATAGAAAAGAATGACGGGGGCCGGTGAGAAGGTTCAGTGGGAACAAACTTCTGCTACAGAATCACAACGACCTGAGTTCAGATCCCTCTCAGTCAGATAAAAAGCCTAGCATCCGGCAGTTATACAGTTCTAAGTTACCATGCGGCTGCTGTCCTCTGTAAGAGCAGCAAGTATTTTAAACTACAAAGCCAGGTCTCCAGCCCTGAAAAACTTTATTTAAACAAACAAACAAACAGAAAAAAAAAAAAAGACCCATGGGGTTGGAAAGATGGAGCAGGCAGCAGTTAAGAGAACGGGCCACTCCAGGGACCCGGCTCCATTCCCAGCACTCACGTGATTCTAGTTCTAGAACCTTCTATTTCCTGGGATCCAGTGTCCTCTTCTGCTAGGCACCAGGCATACAGTCGGCAGAACACTCACATACATGAGACAAAATACACAAGCAAACCAGCCCAAACTTACATTTAAGTCCTCTCAACTCCCTCCTCTGGCTGCGCTTGGTCCCATGTAGCTGCCTGACCTGTCTCTGATATCATCCTAAAGCATGGGGCAGCTCCCTTCTGTCCAGACATCTGACTGGACAGGCGAAGTGAAATGTCTGCAACTTTGATTTCTTTTAAAAATAACAGAAATATTATGAGAATGTGTTTTTGTTTTAATCCCAGGTGTGGGGACGTGAGATTGCTGTTGATTCCGACTGACTGTAGCAGCTGACTATACCGTGTCTCCTTGTGCTTTAGCAGAGGCCAGGTTTTGCCAGCTGCAGATAGTTTCTGTGGTGGGGTGACATTTGAATCCTGGGAACTTTTCAGAGGGTATATTAAAGTTAGGGCCCTGCTAGGTGGGGTTGGTGGTTGTGGTCACTGGAGGGGGTGGGGGGTTGTTAGCAGTCATGCTCAAAGAAGAACCAAAAGGAAATAAAATTCAGGGCTGGCTCTCTCTCCCTCTTCCTCTCCCTCTCCCCCTCCCTCTCCCCTGTTCCTCTCCCTCTTCCCCTCTCCGTCTTCCCTTCCCCCTCTCCCTCTCTCGGTCTCCCTCTCTCTTTCTCTCTCTTTCCCTTTGTCCTTCTTTCTCTCCTATCTAGTGATAAGGGGTGAAACGTCGAGATGTAGGGGACAAGGGTGGGAAAAAGAACCCACAAAGTAGCAAAGACCAGGCAGGCTACACATGGGGACAGCAGAGATCCTCACCCTTGGATGTTTTTGCTTTTTTGTTTGTTTGAGGTTGTTTACTTTTGCTTTGTTTTGTTTGAGACAGGATCTTATAATGTAGTCTTGAACTTGGAATTCTCCTGCCTTTACTTCCCAGCACTAGGCTTTAAGACATCACCCAGAATGTTAGGCTGACCTTTCACTCTGTCTCTGCCAAGGACTCTGTGCCTGGTGCAGATAATTCTTTCTCTTCCGTCTTTACCTTACCCCCACGATTTCCCAGCAGCACCCACACCAGCCTGGGCCACCTGAAGCCCAAGGCTGAGCAAGGCCTCCAGGTGGCTACTTTTCCTCCAGAGGCTGCCAGGCAGACAGCCATGTGAAGAATGTATCTTCCTTTCTGGGCTCCCCGGATTCTCCCAGGCCTTCAGCTTCCTGCTGGCCAAATCTCAAGTCCCAGCCCTGAGCCTCCTCTCCCTAAACTGGAAAGCATGTGTGACACCCAAGGTCTGCTCAACTTCTCCCATGAGGCATTGCTGTTTCCTCAGGAAGTAGAATTCTGGATTGGACAAGAGCATGCTCCTTCCATTTTGGATCACATGTTCTCATTCTCACGGAGCTTGCTGAGATGCTCTGACTCTCGCTTGCTGCCCTCCTCCAGCTTCTAGAACAAATCCAGACTGAGCCGATTGTAGCATGTATCCCATCACTTTATTTAAGGTTGAACCCGGAGGACCACAAGCTGATTCTCTTCACGCTGGAAACTGGCAACTTGAAAGTTTCTCTTCCTGCTTATGGCTGCTGCTGTGGAGAGAAAATTTATATTAAACATCTTTTGAAAAATGTTTTCAGATATTGAAGCCTCAGTTCCTGGTGTGCCACTCCCCCACCCCATGGGGCAGTGCTTACAAAAGCCCAGGAGAAAGACTGGTGGGCAGATGCTGGAGAGGATGAGATGGGCTTCTCCTCCGTGGTGCAGCCCCCACCCCTGCACTCACGCACGCACGCACGGACAGCAAGGCTTCTGAGTGAGACCGCTGTCCGACCAGCCTGCCCTGTGGGCCAAGGCCTGCCTTGGCTACAGGAGTTTACTAGGCCCAGACAAAAAAAAAAAAAAAAAAAAAAAAAAAAAGAGAGACTCAGGAGCAGAAAGACTGTCAAGCTTATGACCACTGCCAAGACGCAGAGCCAGAATCCTCCGGTCAGGTGGATGCTACCTGGTCTTCCTGCCTGAGTGAGGGTGGAGTCAGGCCAGATGAACTCACCTGACCACAGCTCTGTGTGCAAGCCTGAGCTTGGCTTTGGGAAGTGTCCAAAAGGGGGGACGGGGGAAGTTAAAGCATCCTTTTGGTCTAAAGAGATGGCGCAGAGCTTAAGAGCACTGGCTGGTCTTCCAAAAGACCTGGGTTCAATTCCCAGCACTCATTAAAAAAAAAAAAAAAAGTTAAAGCGTTGGAAAGCGCCTCCTTGCTGTCGTCCTGTGGCTCCTTTTCAGCGTGCATGTGGATGCCCGTGGTTGTGGAGCTGTGAGCGCGCCCTAAGTGTGTCCATCCAGATGCATTCAGAGATGGGCAGTGCAGAACTCGATCCTCTGTGTATCAGGGCTCCCAAGACCACCTCTGTACCCCACTTCTCCCACTTGGTACCAGCTTTACTTGTCTTGGGTTCCACCCTTCTTCCTTTCTTTTCTTTCTTTTTTGTTGTTTTGGTGTTTTTTTCCGGGTGGTGGTGGTAGTGGTAGTGGTAGTGGTGGTGGTGGTTTTCTGAGACAAAGTTTCTCAGTGTATCCCTGACCATCCTGGAACTTCCTTTGTAGACCAGGCTGGCCTTGAACTCGAGTTCCTCCTGCGTCTACCTCCCAGTGCTGGGATTAAAGGATGCACCACCATGCCTAGCTTTCCTTCTGCCTTTCTGTCTTCCCTATCTCTATTCCTGACACAGGTGAGAAGCTGTGCTATGAATTAAGTATACAATTATAACAAAGGGTCTCTGTGCTCGGGCAACACTTAATATTGTTCTTCCTCCAGGAAGTCCTCTTGAACTGCACATCACAAATGTATAAAGTACCTACTGTCTCACACACACACACACACACACACACACACACACACACATACACACACACATACCTGTATTTTGGGAAGCAATTGCTCTGGGACTCCAGGAGATCTAAGGAAGGCAGAAGGGCTGAAAGTGACCTCGGGCTGAGCAGGAACCCCATTCCTTCCTACTTCCTATCCCTGGGAGTACCCTGGGGGCGGGCTTTTTTTTTTTTTAAAGCTCATTAGAGGAGCAGCCATTAAAGTGGGGCCCAGAGCTCCTTGCCAAGGCCACAGAGCTATAGAAGGTCCCAGGAAGAAAAGGTTTACCACCCAGGCCTGCCTCCCGGGGTGCAAAACACCCCCTAATGAGTCCTCTCCAGGGGAGGGTGAAGTCACCTGCAGAAAGGCAGCTGAGCCTAGGGTGTTCTCCAGCAGGCTTAAAATAGCCAGACTCCCTCCACAAACACCTTCCCCACAGTGTTTAGGCAGGTGAATGCCAGGAAACTAATGAATCGGAGCTTAGTGAATTAATTGTTGATGAAATAATGCGAATCGTGAGCTTCCTGTTCATCAGTCTCTACAGAAATTAATTAGCCCTGCTTGGCAGCAAGCTGGATCAAATTTTCAACTTAATTTATGAATTTGGCCAAATTGTCTATGGGAAGGCTTGCCTGGAGGACCTTCTGTGGCTGTGTCATGTCCCAACAGGCCTTGCCTTTCATAGATGTGATTGCCTTAAGAGAGCCCCAACCTGAGAACAGGATGGAGGAGGGAGGAGGGGACCTGAGGCTGAAGGAGATGCTACTGGAAGGCTCCAGCCAAATCTATGCCCACTCCTGTTGTCTGCTTCGGCCCACAGCCCATGGCCTCCACCCCAGAAGATGGTTAATCTGCAGGCTAAGAGGAGGGAGGATGAGTCCGATCAAGGGGCTGAATGCAGGCTTTGGTTTTAATTCCGGGCACTAATTCAGATTTCAAGATGAGGTAAAAGACCAGTTAATGAGAAGGGAGAGGAGGTTAAAGTACGAAGCAGAGGGCTTGGGCAGCCAGGGACACTAATTTGAGAAAGTGTCTTTTATGGTGGTATAAATTAGCGCCTTGGTTCTAAAGGCCCTGGATGGGGCACAGAGGAAATGCCTGCTGCTGAGGTACCTGGCTGACTTGCATAGCCTCGGTCACTGTGTGAGTCAGGTTCCAGGACTTCTACTGAGCAGCACAAAATACAAAGTTAGACAGTGAGCCAACGGACTCGGAGGTCACAAATCCTTGAACGGCTTTTGTGAGTGTGTGGCCATGTATCTGTATGTATGCATATAGATCTCTTTGTGTTTATTTTTGGTTTTTTGTTGGTTTTGGTTTGGTTTGGTTTGGTTTTTCGAGACAGGGTTTCTCTGTATAGCCCTGACTGTCCTGGAACTCACTTTGTAGCTTCTGCCTCCCGAGTGCTGGGATTAAAGGTGTGCGCCACCACGCCTGGCCTCTTTGTGTTTTTAAAGGGTCAGCTTTTTCGTGAAAAAGCCCATGAATCAAAGTTCACAGTAAAAGCAGAAATGGGATTGCTTACGGAGAACAGTCCAGTCTAAGAAAGTCCTACTCAGCCTCAGAGTTGGAAAAGGGCATCCTAGGTAGGGCCTTGCGACCATTTTAGCTACTTAAAATTCTTTGCTGATTCCAAGAACAATTACACATGGGAACATGCAGGGAATTCACTCGGGAAGTTTGTCTCTATTATGGACATACACAAGCCAGCAGCATTTGGTCTCTGACAGGGTCTCCTCCGGCCCACGTTGGCTTTGAATTCTCTGTGTAGCCAAAGATGACATTGAGTTGCTCGGAGCCCTACCTCCCCTTCCCAAGTGCTGGAATTACAGCGTTTGTCCCATGCCCAGTACACATAGTGCTGGAGACCAAACCCAGGGCAACTGTGCTGCATTCGCAGACGTCTCTGTTAGAATGTTGACTTGCTTGTTTCTCTTGGACCTCATTTCTCGACACTTGAGTTCTGCTCTTGCTTGTTTTCTAAATAGAGTGTTCAAAGCTTGATACACAGCTACACTATCACCTCTGGGGTGTGTGTGTGTGTGTGTGTGTGTGTGTGTATGTGTGTGTGTGCCTGCACATTCATGTAGAGGCCAGAGGAGGTGGCATCCTCCATCACTCTTGCTGAACCTGAGCTTCACTGATTCAGCCAAGATGGCTGACTGGAAAGTTTTGAAGTATTATCCTGTCTTGACCTGTCCCAGTGTTGGGCTACAGGTCTACACCGCTGCAATTGGCTTTTCTGTGGGTGATAGGGATCAAACTCAGATCTCCAAGCTTGTTTTTCCCACTGAGCCATCTTCCCAACCCCCTGTACCTCACACTCTTCACTGAGATCTCAAATGTGACTACATAGAGGGACCTCACTCCATACCCAGATCTGTTGCTTCATCAGACAGCATATTAAGTGGAGGGAGTGTGCTGGAAGTCCCTCCTCCTCTCCTCCCCTCTGTGGGTGTAGTGACTACAGCCAGACTACCCTTCCCTTCAGGAATTTGTTATGTTATTACCCGCTCACCCCGTGACCTCAGGCTCTGTCTGCCTTTTGTTTATCCTTATTCTCCAACTGCCAAGTACATACTTCCCTAGTTCCCTCAGGTAGCTTCCTGAGAGCCAGTGGATTGCAAAGGGGTGTGTGTGTGTGTGTGTGTGTGTGTGTAGACAATTCCAGGTGGAGCAATGGGCAAAGGGATAGTGTGTAGTAAGGAGCCCAGGCATGTCTCAGCCCAACTACCCAGCTAATCAATAGCCCACCTCACCTGCCAGGCCTTTACAAAGGGGACTGTAGTCCACACTGTCATTTCCCCCACCTTCTCCAATTAAATGTTTTGTGAGTTTGGCCCACATGCAGGCCACCCTCCACAGGGGTACCTCGACTGTGTTATCTAGAATCTCTTCTTCTTTTCTGACCCCACACCACTCCTGAACTGTCACAGCTGGTACACTGTTATCACCACTTTCAAAGTCCCTATGGTGGAAAGCTATTCATTCATTCATTCATTCATTCACTCACTCATTCATTTCTCTCTCTCTCTCTCTCTCTCTCTCTCTCTCTCTCTCTCTCTCTGTGTGTGTGTGTGTGTGTGTGTATGCGCCTCTGTGTGTGTCTGCAGAATGTCAACACTAAAGAAAGACTGTGCATTTCTGTTCTGTGTCTGTTTCTCCTGGGAACATTTGAGGACCATCATGGGAACATTTGAGGACAAATTACTGTTTACAGACTATGATGCAATCTAATGAAGCAGGTCTTAATGCTAAGACCAATCGTGCTGAATATCCAAAAGGTTTTCTCCACTGAAAGTGGATCAGCAGCATGAGTCTCCCTGATGCCCCATCACCCAAAAGTGTCATTTAGTAAGATCTGTCCTTCCCTTCTCCTCTCCCTTGTCCTTTCTGTTGTTTTTATGTCACCAAAGCCTACAAAACAGAGAGCAGAACAACAGCAGCAGCTGGGAAGCAAGAGTTTGTTGTCCTGTGCCAACCCTTGAACTAAGACAATAATGAGGTTTGTGAAGGTTAACTCAGATGGTATGTGCGTATGAGCGATGGTTGCCCACAGTGTTGTTAGTATACTGTGTTCTGGTAGACAAATTTTGTGAAGACAATATTTTGCACAGATATTTCTGATTGTCTTGTTATTAAATAGCTGGGAGCAGGGAAGGAAGGAATGAATTGTTTAGAGTTAGTTGCAAGTCAGAAATAAGATCCTGGACAAATGCTGCATTGATCATGGGGACTTTGTAGCCTTTACCATGGCCTCCGGTGTACTGAGAGCGCTCCAGGTTTTGATCCTTAGTGTTTCACAAGCTCCAGGAGTTAGTTCATCTTAATTACGTGTGTATTAAGTCTCAGTGCATCCACCTTTGGGTGATCTGGGAACCTGCATTTGACGTGAACCTCAGGAGGGTTCACCGAGAAGCAGCTGGTGTATCCAAAGATATTTTTCTCAACTGGGTAAATCTTATCTTTAAATTCCTGGCTGGGATGTATGAATCTTATTTGTTTGTTTTTCGTTTGTTTACTACTATAGACCCAGTATATTGTATGAAGACTGGTCATTTGCATCCATTTCCTTGAGCACCATGCTGGCTACTTTTGGGCCAACTTTATAAAAGCTGAAGTCATCGAGAGGAGGGAGCCTCAATTAAGAAAATGCCTCCATAAGATTAGGCTGTAGGGCCGGGCGTGGTGGCATACACCTTTAATCCCAGCATTCGGGATGCAGAGGCAGGCAGATTTCTGAGTTCGAAGCCAGCCTGGTCTACAGAGTGAGTTCCAGGACAGCCAGGGCTACACAGAGAAACCCTGTCTTGAAAAACCAAACCAAACCAAACAAAACAAAAAAAAAAAAAAAAAAGAAAAAAAGATTAGGCTGTAGGCACGCCTATTGATACTTTCTTAATTAGTGATGGTGGGTGGTACCACCCTGGGCTGGAGTTCCTAGGTTCTATAAGAAAGTAGTCTGAGCAAGCCACAGGGAGCAAGCCAGTAAGCAGCACCCCTCCATGACCTTCATATCAGCTCCTGCCTCCAGGTTCCTGCCCTGTTTGAGTTCCTGTCCCGACTTCCTTTGATGATGAACAGTGTTGTGGGAGCATAAGCCTTTCTTCCCCAAGATGGTTTGGTTGTGGTGCTTCATCACAGCAATGGTAACCCTAGCTGAGCCACAAATGCTGTCCACCATGGGAAGCTCACAGCCTTTAGCTGTGAAGGCTTTATCAAAGCTGCTTCAGTGGTTTTGACTGTCATTATGTCACAATTCTCCATGATGAGAAGTTAAGTAAAACTTATTTTATTTAGATTTCTCTGACAAAGCACTTATCACCTCTGAGGCTTTCCCATGCTTCCGAGGCAGACCCCACTATTGCGGACTGATACTTGTGTGGCCCTGGACTCGCGGATTGAAGCCACAGCCTCCAGTGAAGTTTACAGGACGTGACGGCATTGTTTAGTCTGACGTGAGAGACTCCATATGAAGTTTTAGAAAGGAAAGCTTTGAATCAGGAGGTTGTGGCCATTTTAAAGCCAAATCTTTACCATCGTTTATATTGAAATTTTTTTTCATGAAATTTCAGCTCTTTAGGGAAAGGGGCTAGTTTGTTCAAGTTCGTTCTCAGAATTTGTCTCCTCAGATATGCAAGTGATTCAGTACTTATAAAGGACATCCAAACCTGGACTCTCTGTCAGTCTTGGTTCTGTTGTGAAGTCATTAAGAGAGTCTTCTATCAGGCTGGAGAGATGGCTCAAGCACTGGATGCTCTTCCAGAGGCCATGAGTTCAATTCCCAGCAACCACATGGTGGCTCACAACCATCTGTGATGAGATCTGATGTTCTCATCTGGTGTGTCTGAAGAGAGCAACAGTGTACTCACATACGTAAAGTAAATAAAGAAATATTTTAAAAGGGGGGTGAGTTTTCTATCACTAAAACTGAAGCAGAAAATGAGTTTTCTGTAATTATGGTCAAAGACTGGGAAGAAATGTATGACTGACACAGAACTGGAGAGTTCTATTTGAAGTGTAAGGTTTCTAACATCTGGGGAGAACTTAAGAGAGTGCAGAGCCCATGCTAGGGTAGAGAATGGTTTCATCTCACAAATGTAGTCACAAATGTAGATTGTGATAGCTAGGATTTCAGGCATGAAACCCGTCTATGTCGACACTGTGGCTCAACTGGAAAGTACTGAGGGTCGACTGGCGATGTCTGCTTTGGACACAGGAAGGAAGAGTGAAAACACATAGGACAGGACCAAGGGGAGAGGGGCAAGACTGAGAAGGAGAATGACCTGGATGTTAAAAAACAACAACAAAACAGAGGTTAATTTTACTTAATTTCCCCACAAAGAAATAAATGATCCTGTTTTATCATAGCTCTAAGAGTTTCTAACGGGGATAACAGTGATCAGTGATTTCCACGTGAGTGACTCCACCCCGTGGGAATAGGTGAGGCTGATGTTTGAGCTCTTCAGGTAGCCACCCACAACCTGCGCAAACGGCTCGGTGTTAATATTTAATTTCAGTTCTTTTTAATAAAGACATATTCAGAAGCTCGCATCAGCTGCCTGATGAAAATGTCCATGGTTCTCTGTGCCAACTTAAGCACAATGTAAATATTTATTTTCAAGGAGTCCAAATTGCAAAGGAAATGTTAAGAATGGTTTTCCAAGGAGAGGAAAAGGTCTGGGCTAGAATGGGAAGTCAGTTCCCTGCATAATATTTGCCAGTTGCTCTATTGTCAGCCGGATTAATCCAGACGAGAATCCAAACGTCTTCAGCAAACAGGCATGCCTAGCCTCTGTCAGTGCCTTGTAACATCAGTACCGGGGAAGGAGAATCTTTATTGGACCTCACAGCTAGATTTCAACCTCCCTCTAGGTCACCTTTGCTCCGGGGTCCTCACACCCAGCTCCCTCCCTTGCTGCTTGTGGACCACCGGATGCACTCACAGTTTTCCACCCCTGGGCACATGATTTTTCCGTCCACGTAAAATTATCTAGAAATGTCCCCTTTATTGCAGAGTCCCTTCCTGCTCAACTTCTCAGCAAAATCAATTTTTTTTTTCTTAAGACAGGTTTCTCTGTGTAGCTCTGGCTACCCTGAAACTCCCTCTATAGATCAGGCTGGCCACAAACTCAGAGGTCCACCTACCTCTGCTTCCTGAGTGCTGAGATTAAGGATTTTGAGCCAGCTCAAAATCAATTTGTTATTCTCCATCCCCCACCCCACCCCCGTCCCCCAGTGTGAAGGGTCCATAAGAGGGTTTAGGATCCCCTAGAACAGGAATGGTAAGCTGCCACACGGGTATCAGGAACTGAACCTTGGTCCTCTGAGAGAGCAGTAAGCACTTATCAGCTTGGTCACCTCTCCAGCCACAGAAAATGTTTTAAATCACACCTGTACTGAATACGCACAGACTCTTTCCTATGTATTGCCTAAGCAACACACAACTATCTAGTACTTACATTTGATTATATAGTGTATAATGAGTGACCTAGAAACTATATTAAAGCCCATGGGAAAACACTCAAATAATAAAAAAATAAAAAATAAAAAATAAAAAATAAAAATAAAATTAATGTAGGAGAATATATATCGGTTAGATGCAAACACTGTGCCATTCTACACCTTGGAATTACGCATCAGATGTTCAGGTATCAGTGGAACCATGGGCGGAGCACCTCACAAATACCAAGGGATGACTATGTTTCATTTCCCCCAAAGGTTTTCCCTCCACTCTGTTTCCCAGTGCCTTTCTAACGCGCCTGGTATGACTCTCATCAAGCTGGATTAATACGAGGTACTCACACGCAAGACTCATCACTCCCTAGAGAGGTCAAGCCATCTGAGGGCAAAAGAGTGACTTTCCTTGTCCTCATTTCCTCCCAGCCCTGTTTCCTCTCTGTCACACTTGGCATGCTTATGTGGTGATCATAGGCTTCCTCCATGGGAATTCTTAAATACAACTGCATCGAAGACTCTGCTTTGCCTTCTCGATGAAGGAGAAATCTCAAGTGGAGAAAAAAATGGACAGGTTTAACTGCGTTTTTGTTTGTTTGTTTGTTTGTTTGTTTATGAGACAGGGTTTCTCTGTGTAGCTCTGGCTGTTCTGGAACTCACTCTGTAGACCAGGCTGGCCTTGAACTCAGAAATCCACCTGCCTCTCCCTCCCAAGTACTAGGATTAAAGGCGTGCACCACCACCACCCAGCTTAACTGCATTTTTAAAAACTCTGAGGAGTCGAATAGATTTCTTTTCTCAAGAAAGTCTTTTTCAAGACCCAATTCCAAAAATAAAGATGGTCAATAAAAAAAAAAAGTCAACACATTGGCAATTTATTCAGAGAATCTGTTTGAAAACAAGTATACAATATGTGCCAGGCTATGTAGTACAGAAATATAAATTATAAAATTATAAATTGCAAAGGCTGATGGGATATTCTTATGGAGTGATGTTGAGAGTAAAGTACACACAGGCTATCATATCACAGGTAGATTGGCATAGAAAGCAGTTACTTCAGGGGATGGAGAGATGACCCGGCAGTTAAGAGCTTCTGTTATTCCTGCATGGTACACTTCCCAGCACCTGCATGACTGCTCACAATCATCTGTTTTGGGTGACCTGGCGGTCTTTTCTGGATCCCTTGAGCACCAGGCAGGCACACAGTACACAGACAACCCCAATGGCATAAATAAAAACACATATAAATAAAAACAAATCTTTGAAGAATACATACTCAAAAGTGAAAAAAAAATAAAGTGCACTTTTATTTTGAAGAAAGAGTTATGGGTAATTAGATGCTTTTTCTTTATTATTGTTGGTTATGTGATGCAGCTGGGGAGGGGAGACACTAAAGGAAGTGGTCACTAAACAAGCTATCAATGAACCTAACACACAGCTTAGGGGCTTAGATGAACCACCTGCGGAAGGCCTCTCTTGGTCAACATCCTAATTTTGAATTCTCATGTATGTCCTTAAAGAGATGAAAAAGGAGTCTATTAAAGGTTTCCACTTCCAACAAGAGCAGGCTAGCTTATTGCCAACAGATACTAAGATCTACTAGAGAACCAGGATAAGTCAATCCCAGGGGGTGAGCAAGAGTTGTTGCAGGCAGCAGGCTGTGGAGTTCAGCTCCTGCAGTGCAGGCGGGCAGGCCTCGGGAGGTGACCCTGGAGAAGCCCACTGCAACAGAAGGCATCGAAGGGCCACTCAGTAGCAGGTAGCAGTCGGTCAGGCCCAGGGAGAAGGAACATGTCGACACCAATGCAGAAGATGAGTGATACACCGAGAATTTCATTTGAACCCCTGAGTCAGTGACTCTAGGAGCAAGGGAGAAGCTTGGAAATAGGAGGCCACTCACAAAGCTTAGGATTGTGTCATAGTAAGAAATACTAACACACTGCTCAGAGCAGTGACTGAGGGACTAAGTGGACCAGCAGTAAGCAGTGGATTGGAAAGATCTGAAGACACATGATCTGAGGACACAAGTGCACAACACACACACACACACACACACACACACACACACACACACACACAAATGTGCAGTCTCACACTTCTGAAGTTTAACTCCTTAGACTGCTTCCTAAACAGCTCTTGCTTGAAAGCCCTCCCTGCTCTGGTACTTACTTACCCTGGTTCTCTAGTCAGTCTTAGCATCTATGGACAATAAGCTAGCCTCCTTTGTGGGAAATAAAAAACCTTTTAAGAGATGCCTTTCTCATCTCTTTAAGGACATATTTGAGAAGTTAAAATGCACAAGATTAAGAAGACGTTGACCCCAGGTGGCTCACCTGAAGAATATCTGTGTGTGAATATAGGCACATATGTGTTCTCCTGCACATGAGGAGGTCAGAGGATACCATCCACTGCCAGTTCACTCCTTCCGCCTTGATAAAGACAGGGTGTCTTGTTTTCCACTGCATACACTAGGGTAGCTGGCCTGTAAGCTTTCAGGGATTCTCTGTCTCCTCCTCCATCTTGCCATAGAGACCCTGGGATTACAGACACGTGCTACTGCATCCAACTTTACATGAGTGATGTATGTCAACATTTGGGCCCACACATGCGGCATGAGCCATCTTCTCCAGTACTAGAGTACCTATTCTTTTCAAGGGTACACAGGACACTTTATCAAAATTGATTTTGTAGTATAAGAACAAAACAGTAAATCTAAGTGAATTTCAAAATCTTTATTATATAAGATATATTCTAATATTATAATAAAATAACATACATCTATGAAAATATAACAATAAAACCCTCAAATATTTAGGTGTTAAGTAACCAGGCTGTTCTCAAACTCACAAAGATCCATCCTTCTTCTTCTGCCTCTGCCCCTCTGCCCCTCTGCCCCTCTGCCCCTCTGCCCCTCTGCCCCTCTGCCCCTCTGCCCCTCTGCCCCTCTGCCCCTCTGCCCCTCTGCCCCTCTGCCCCTCTGCCCCTCTGCCCCTCTGCCCCTCTGCCCCTCTGCCCCTCTGCCCCTCTGCCCCTCTGCCCCTCTGCCCCTCTGCCCCTCTGCCTCTCTGCCTCTCTGCCTCTGCCTCTGGAATGCTGTGATTAAAGGCATGTACCACTGCTACTTGGCTAAGGCTAGTATTGAACTCTTGAGATCAAGCCATTTTCCTGCTTCAGTTTCCAAAGTGCTGAGATTACAAGTGTAAACTACCCCACAAAGTATATAACTTCCAAAATTATACAGACACCAAATAAATACCATAGTGCAAATAACTAAATATTTTATGTCTTAATGGTGTATGATGCCACAATATGTGGGCTACAACCTAAACTATGGATAAAGGAAGTTTACAAATTTAAATGCATTTAATGGGAAATTTTTAAAAAGGTCAATTATCTGAAGGGTAATTGTCTTAGTCAGGGTTTCTATTCCTGCACAAACATCTTGACCAAGCAGCAAGTTGGGGAGGAAAGGGTTTATTCAGCTTACATTTCCACATTGCTGTTCATCACTGAAAGAAGTCAGGACTGGAACTCAAGCAGGTCAGGGAACAGGAGCTGATGCAGAGGCCATGGAGGGATGTTCTTTACTGGCTTGCCTCCCCTGGCTTGCTCAGCCTGCTCTCTTATAGAACCCAAGACTACCAGCCCAGGGATGGCACCACCCACAAGGGGCCCCTTGATCACTAATTGAGAAAATGCCTTACAGTTGGATCTCATGAAGGCATTTCTTCAACTGAAGCTCCTTTCTCTGTGATAACTCCAGCTGTGTCAAGTTGACACAAAACTAGCCAGTACAGTAATCATATAAAATTAGAAAAAAAAAACAAAAACAAAAACAAACTTGCTTACTATCTTTAGCTTTGAGGTTTGTTTGTTTGGGTTTTTGTTTTGTTTTGTTTTGTTTTGTTTTTCCAGACAGGATTTCTCTGTGTAGTCCCAGCTGTCCTGGAACGCACTCTGTAGACCAGGCTGGCATCAAACTCAGAAATCTGCCTGCCTCTGCCTCCCAAGTACTGGGATTAAAGGCGTGCGCCACCACTGCCCAGCCAGCTTTGAGTTTTTAACCTATGAGTATGCTTAACTTAATTAACATCATGTACACCCATTACATCCTGCACTGTGTGAGTACCCACAATGGGATTGCTGTCACTGCCTTACAATGTGCAATGTACTCAGTCCTATCTGATTATGAGAGGCTATAGAATCCCTCTTTCCTCCTCCCATTCAAAACATCACATGGGTTCCTCTACTGCCTGGGTCTCCCCCTTCCTCCTTCACTTACAGCTTATCTCCCTTGCATAACTATACCCACAAAGCATGCTAAAATCTACCCTGGCCATCCACTGGTATTCTTCATAGTGCCCAGAGATTCAAGCTCAGACTCTAAAGTCCAAGGAACCAAAGTCAAACAGGTAACTCCGCACTTGTAAGTGATCTCATGGAACTCAGTTTCCTTGTCTGACAATGAGATTAGCAGCACCTTCGAAGCTTACAGAAGAAACAAGAAAAAAAAATATCTTATTGAGGAGTCTCAGCTCCCTGGGGGAGAGAAACAAGAAGTCCTTTTATTTATCTAAAATCTCCCAGTTGTTTTTGGAAGCCCCACTTCCCTGAGACTGTGTATCCCCTAACTGATAGCCCATGATGACTCTTCCTCCTTGCCTATGTTGGTTGTTGGGTTTTGTTTGTTTGTTTTTCTTTTTTTCTTTGAACCATTTTATTTCTTTGTTCTTTAATGGGATATTTCATGTATTTACATTTCAAATGTTATATCCCCTTTCCTGGTTTCCCCTCCAGAACTCCCCTATCCCATCCCCTCTCCCCTGCTTCTATGAGAATGCTCCCCCACCCACCCACACTTGGTCAGCAAATAACCAGATTTTAAATGTGGCCGTCTGGACTGGAAGAACGGCTCTGAGGCTTGCTGAGAGCTTGGCTTCCGTGTCCTAACATCTGCCCCCCCCCCACCCCCCACCCTTCTTCCTCTGTAGAGTGGAAGTGACAATAGGAACTGTTTGCCACTCTCACATGAGTGAGGAGGCTATGAGCGCTGAGGCAGGACAGGTAAGAGAGGCAATGCTCACATACTTTGCTGTGGCTGTCGTCAACTCAGAGGTCCCTCCCCGTGCTACTTACACTTCTTCCATCTTTCCAAACTAAGACAGTATTGGGGCCTGGAAGAAGAAATAGAAGAGGGCTGTCAGTTCACTTGACTCAAGAGGGAAAAATTCTCATCTGCCCCAGCTCACCTAACTCAGCAGTCAACCCAACACTCGAGAATTCACCGTACATTCCAATTTAAACCAAGACCCAGGTCCAGGGGCTAGAAGACAGAAAGATGGGCCCTGTCCTCTCCCTAACTTCAGCCCTGCCGTGCTTCCCACTCCTAAGGCTTCCATTCATGTGTATACTGGATATCGCTACATCAGGCTACGTTTAGGGACCCACTGACTCCTAGATAAAATAAGAGTATAAAGAACACACATCCTTCTGCCTTTACTAGGGTTTCCCCTGTGGCCTCCTTGCTTTGGCTTTTAGAGAGAAACAACTCTCTCCAATGCCCAAGAGGCCAACCATGGTTTTTAACCCCCACCTGGTATGTCTTCCTTCACAGCCAATATGGAGGCTGGGTGGAAGCTGGTGTTGACATGATTTTCCCAACAGCCCCATGTCATGGTTCCCTGCCCCTAAAACATGGAATTCTTGATCCTTTTATTACACATAGGCACCAGTTACCTACAAGTATATGTCACCCAACACCATTCTGTGACAACTTTATAAATAGAATTAGCATACTGTTTTTAAAGTACATTGAATTAATTAATTAATGAAGACAGTCATATTACAATATATACAAATATAGTAGCAGGGTTACAAATTAAGCGATGATAATAATACAAGTACTAGAATATTATAAACATGACAAGTACATAAATGGTATTATTCATCATTAAACAAATACTACAATGAGCCAGGTAGTTTCCGCTTTTTATATAAAAGTGAGGATAAATGTTGGTAATTTTATATGATCAGCCCAATACTTTACTGTGGGTCAGGCATTTCTCCAGAAGCTTTGCAAATGTTCAACTTCTGAACACTTGAGAGGTAGAGGCAGAAGGATCAGTAGCTGAAGGTCCTCTTTAACTACATAGTGAGTTCAAGACCACACCGGGCTACAATAATACCTTGTCCCAAGACAACAATAAAGCAAACAAAAAGAAGTGCACCAATATTCAGCTAATCTCCAAGGTGGGCCTATGAGGAGGTAATCACTCTTGTCAAATTCATATTAGAGATGAAGAAACTGAGGCATGAAGTCTGACTGGGAATCTTGGGGGGGGGGCACAGCTGCTAAGCATTAGAGTAGACACCCAGGCTTGGCTGTCAATGTATAGCAGCTCTGCCGTTCTGACTCCAAGTTTAGGGACAAAAGATAAAAGCAAATCCTGGAGGGTCAAACCTATGGGTTCAATGGCAAACACAGCCCGCAGGCAAGACCAGGAAGAGTGGTTTGCCCTGAGCAAACAGACTTAACAGATGTGGCATTATTCACCTTTGAAAACACCTCTGCCCATCTCCCCTGTCTGTCCTTCCATCAGGAAAATGGGCACGCACACTGTGCACCCACAGCAATTAGATGCAAGAACTAATTAGTGCCAGAAACGTGTGTCAAGCTCACCTAGAGATGCTATAATGGGAGCAAGGTAGTCTCGCATAAATTCCAGTTTTTCATCCTGTGGCCCGCTCCTCACTGGGCAGAAGGTGATGCCCCATCTTGTTGAGATCTGATCTCTAAATGCAACCATGTGTTTTCTTTCATCCAAATGACTGTGCTCACCTCAGGAGCAGCCTTTAATTTTCTTCTTGGAACCGAGGACCATCCTTACAGCAACAAAAGGTCCCTAGGACGGTGAGGTAAGATTTGAATTAAGATACTTTGGCATGTTGCACTCCACGGCAATTAACGGGCAACAGGTTTTTAGCAGCACCCACTCTCTCAAGGGCAGTTACCCTTTGTCTCACGAATCCCTGTCTATCCTACTCCCAAGCCTTCTTTCTGAGGAAGAGCCCCCAGCGGCCGGCTCTCTGCAAGTGCTAAGCCAAGTGGGTGTCACAGAGGAACTTCTTCCTCCATAGCCTGTGACCAAGCGGTCATGTGGTTATCAAGTTCTAGTTGGTGACGTTGGTATGGGCAGGGCGACATGATTTAGTGGAGGCTGGCCGTCCGTTTGGCCCATTATTGTGTTTCTTCCTTACTCTCACCTGCCTTTTGGGCCCTGCTACTCATTAGTACCTCTCTCCTCAGGAGAGAAGAGAAAAGGAAAAAAAAAAAAAAAAAAAAAGAGGCAACTTTGGCTTGTCCATTTGGCTCCTTGTCAGCAACTCTGCTGCGTGTGTAATCTGATGGAGCCATGGTCCAAGGTGGAATTTGGACTCTTTCCCTCTCCAGCCCCTTGCCAGGCATGTGAACTCCTGTTGAGGCTTCAAGTCCCAGCCTTCCCAAAAGCCCCCAGGCAGTCAGAAGTTAGTCACTCCCTCCCTGGTTCCTGGAGCCCCCTCCAGGACAGAGAACACTCACCACATTGTGTAGTAATTATCAGGGCCCTTGTCTGTCTGCTATTGGATGGGAGCTCCTGGAGGGTGGGGCTGTATTCTTTCATCAGCTTAAGTCTCAGGAGTTTTGGACCCAGTGCTTGGCTATGCTGGGTAAGGATGGATTCAGAAAGAGCTAACAAATCCCAGTAGCCTTTATTTGCTCTTTCCTCAGAGAATCAAAAGTTAATTAAACATTTTAAGGGTTTGTGAAAAGTTTTTGTCTTTGTTTTGCTTTCTTTTGTTTGTTTTTGCTTTTTTTTTTTTTTTGAGGGATATTGTTTTTACCTTTGTTTTGCTTATACTTTTTAAGGAAAAAAAAATCAAACCCTGGATTTCTGGAAATGAGAAGGCTTTTGTAACAGACGTACACCCTGCATTTGTTCAGTGAGGTTTATCGATGCTCTGTGGTGTAAGGAGCTCTGTCTTACATGCTGGTGCAGTACTCGAGCTGTGGTGTTCAGTCTCCGGTACCAACTCTTGCCTACAGTTTCCCACCTCGGCTTTATCTCTTGAGGCCTTTTCTCTGAGGGCAAAAACCAACTTAAATAGTTTCCACCAAACCTGCATAGAAATCCAGAGTCCAACTTGGAAGTAACACTGGAAATACCAGGCTCCCTTTTGGGAGACAGCAGGTATTCTCCAGGGGCTGGAGAGTAGATGATTTAGTGGTTAAGAGCACTGGCTGATCCTCTAGAGGACCCAGGTTCAAGTCCTATCACTCACATGGTAGGGTAGGAAAAGCAAGGGTGGGCTGCAGGTGGGTGGTCCTTCTGCAGCAACCAGAAACCCTTGGGCTACCTACAGACAGCCCTCAAAGACTTCCTGATGTCAGGCTCCCCCCCCCCCCCCGGGAACTGTCCTCATCCTGTGTCCTGTGAGGCCTGGACCCCTCCATCTAAGCTCCCTGTACATTCCTCAGAGCCGTGTTCAGACAAATAGTCAGACAGTCATCTCTGAAAGGCCATTCATGGCTCAGCCTACAAGTAAAGTTGGACTAAGGGAAGGAACTGTAGTAAAGGTGGACAGACCTTGGACCTTCTTAGAAAACAGCTGGAGGTCTTCCAATGGTGCATATGAATTAAGACAAAAGGAGAAGGGCTGTGTGCATGATCTAGGCAGGAGAGCCTCCATCAGATCCTAGTGTTGGGAGGGGAGGGAAATGAACAGTTGGGGGATAGACTGTGTACTGTGTTGGGTGTTACAGGTACCCAGAAAAAACTGAACAGAGAGAGGGAGCAGGGAGAGAACACTAAGAGCTTACAATTCAAGGAACTGGCCCACACAGTTAGGAGGGCCATCAAATCTGAAAAGCCATCAAATCTAGGAAGACGTTTTATTTTTAAGACTTCTTTCTTTTTATTTTAGGTGCACTGGTGTTTTGCCTGTATGTATATCTGTGTGAGGGTGCCAGGTCCCCTGAACTGGAGTTACAGTTGTGAGCTGCCATGTGCATGCTGGGAATTGAACCTGGGTCCTCTAGAGGAACAGCTAGTGCTCTTAACCACTAAGCCATCTCTTCAGGCCCCAACTAGGAAGATTAAAAAACAAAACAAAACAAAAAAAAACCCACAATTTTGAGGCAAAATTTCTTCTCTGGGAAATCACAGTCTTTGCTGTTAAGGCCTTTGATCCACTGAAGGAAGGCCTGCAGATTATGGGAGGAATTGCCTCAAGTCCACAGAGTGTGGCCATTAGCCATGCCTACAACCTACCTTCTCTTCAACCTCTAGGTAAGTGTTTGACTAAACCTCTAAATAAGTTCTCCCTATAATCTAGCCAGTGGTTATATTCAACTTGAAGTCACTGGTGTGAAAATAAAGCCAGGGTCTATAATATTTAGCAGGATGTGAAGACATCTTGGGAACATGAGAAGGAAACAGGGATTTGAGGATGGGGGTTATGTAAAGAGCCTTGTTTGTTGGAGGTAAGACTACTTGAGTGGTCACTGGCATAGGAAAGACTGTTATCCTTCACGTCACAGACCAGCCAGACATCTTTCAAGTTTACACTTAGTTTATAGTTCTTGGGTGGTGGGAAGCCCATTTTAGGCTAATATCTTGCTTCTGGCTCTTGCCTCTGAATCCAGCCTGGTTCTGAGCGGGTGGCAGAGCAAGAGACAAAACCTCCTTCAGTTTTGCCTGACTCAGGTCTTTAGGGGAAGATCATTTAGTTTATCTAAAGTGCTGTGAATTCCCACAGCCTTAGGCAGACCCATATTCCAGCGTAAGCACAAAAACAAATTCTAAAGCCAAGTAAATGACTAGTGATGAGCCACAGGTATGTATTATCGTGACCGCTGCCCTCCCTGAGAATTCTCTCTGCCAGGCGAGCAGAATCCGCTCCACAAACATGAGGCACAGCCAACTTTTTGGTGACTGCTTTGTGTGTGTGTGTGGAATGGAAACGGTACGTTATAGGTATGTGGAGGCACACAGCCTCTACATATGTTCTTCCATGATCCAAAGGTAAAGAGAAGCATCATACATGACACAGCTTCTGTAGCATTCGCCCTTCTAGGGACCAGCTTTTAGACAACCAAAGCCATGATTATGCAAAGCAAGAACTTTGTGTGGACAGGAAGGCAGTCGTTTCTGAAGGGCTAGCGTGATGATTGAAGACAATTTGGCTTTCCTGGTGTCTGGATGGAAACACAACAGGTGTGCACCTTTGCCAAAAAATGACAGCCAGGTATTCGGGCTGTGTGTGGCTTCCGCAGCACCAGCAAATTTAAGGCTGGGAAGTTTGTAGGGGAAAGCAATGGAGACATAACTTGACACCACACTGGTAGCAGCAACCAGCAACCGCTGAGAAATATCTCTATATCTGCTCAACGGTATCCACCCACGAGAACAACATGCCAGGACTTTTTCTGTCTTTATGTAGTATTTGCTGTTATTGGCCAACCAAGGGGTTGCAAGTGTACACAGCTACCCTGTGGTGTCATATCAGCATCTCAGAGTGACACTATGTGGTCCTCACTAATATATAAAAGAGTGGCTGGGGACACTTGCACGTGTTTACACCCCTTTCACCATCAGAGAAGGCAGAACTCTAGCAAAGTCAGTTTGAGTGAGTTTAGAACATTTGCATAAATTCAACCCTCAGTGCTTGCTATGTAAGGGAGGGGCTGAGTAGGCTTTCTAGAGGGAAGAGGTCATACCTGCAGGCAATGGGGGCCTCCAGAGGGCCACACTAGGAAAGTGATCCCAGTCACTACTCCGTTTTCCCAAATCAGGCCATCATGTAATTGCATTCCCGAGTCCCCCCAAACCTTGGGTTACAGAAGTTGCACCTGCATGTCTGGGCTGCTGGCTGCAATCTGTTACACAAAGGCTGAGCCCAGGGAAAGGCATTTCTGCCACTCCATGCAGGTTAAGCACGTGTACCAAGCAGCCTCACCATCAAGCTGACACGTATCCCACAGTGTGACAACGTCAGCACCAGGTTCTCAGGAAGGGCTGAGTGTGTGTGTTAGGTCACTGAGCTCTGTTGCCATTTAACCAGCCCTGGCCTGTGTCGTGGTGACACACATCTGCTGACTGGACGCATCAGTGCGTCGCGCTGTAGGCTGACTGGTGGGCCATGCTTGAAAGACTCCTGGCATGTGGCCCTGGCTGAACTCTTCACTCTTGACTGAAAGCATATGCTTTGCACAATCGGGACAGTGTTAACATGTAGGTCCAAGGAGCTTCCTACACATCTGGCTGAGGCCGGCTGAATCACTTCCCCCCAGGAGGGTGGCTTCCAGCTCTGTGACATCTGTCAAGTGGCAGGAAGTGTCTGGATTCATCCCTGAGTGATTTTTATCTCTGCATGCTTTTCTAATTTCATCAGGGCCTCCGTGCTACATTCCAAATGACATGTCCACATTTGCCACGGACAAACATGACAGATGGAGAAAAATCATCTTTGACCCTTAAAAGTCAGTTGGTCATGTTTTATAAGGGAAGAGCTTGGGCATGAAAAATATTCTAGGAGAGGGTGTAGAGGTGGCTTGAAATATACAAGTTACTCATGTTTAGCTTATGAAAATGAATATTCCCTTTCTGAACTGCTGGTTTATCAAAGCATTTGAAATTTCTTTTACAGAAGCATAACTTAAATAGAATAAAAAGCATAGATCTCAAGGGTATACCTTTTTTCGGTTTGTTTGTTTATTTATTTATTTATTTATTATTTTTGTTTTTGTTCTTCAAGACAGGGTTTCTCTGTGTAGTCCTGGCTATCTTGGAACTCGCTCTGTAGACCAGGCTGGCCTTGAACTCAGAGATCCACCTGCCTCTGCCTCCCAAGTGCTGGGATTAAAGGCGTGCACCACCACCACTACCAAGCTCAAGCACATATCTTAATGACCTTTTTCTTATTTTGAGACACCCTCAGCTCTTCATTGTCATTCAGCCACATATCCATAGAGTTGTCATCTAGACCAAGATTTAGCGCAGTCTCAACTCTCCAGAAGGTTCCTTGACCTTCCTCCCTGTGGTTAATCCATTTACAAGAGACTCCCACTGTCCTGGTCTCTGTCATCATAGAGGTGAAAATGGCATATTTTAAGTTCTCACTGGTTTCAAACACGTCTCCCCATGCACAAAGGATGTAAATTGCCACATCCTGACATGAAGATCTACAGATGCTTCAGATGAAACACTTTTTTAACACCCATATCTTATACAATGTATCTATGAGTGAGTGAGTGAGTGAGTGTGTGTGTGTGTGTGTGTGTGTGTGTGTGTGTGTGTGTGTGTGGTGGCTTCTCTTCCTACTCAAAAGCTAATGTTTTGCAACCAAGGAGGAACATACAGCCACAAGTAAACCATTCATCCTTAGTTATGAGGGAGAAGTCTGGATTTATATTTGTTTCAGAAGACTCTTAGAATCTTGGAGTCAACCCCATGCACGTGTAAATCTCTTGACACCTGCCTTCAGAGTCCCTGCACTTTGAAGGACACACAGGCCCTAGGTGAGGAGCCCAGCTCTAGGTCTGTCTAGGGCTCTCCCGGCCTTACACACATAGGAATGAGGCCCTCGTTGCAGCTTGCACTTCACCAGGGGAGGAAAAACGCTTAGTCAGACCCAAAGCTAGTTGCTGCAGGCCCTACTCTGTCCTTAGGAAATAAATACCAAGAGACAAGCCTGCGGGAGACAAGATTAAACCCCCCTAAGTCTTCCAATGCCCTGTGTCTGGTAGCTGGTGTGGTTAGACTGGGTGGACATGCATCTTCCCTGTGACTTTCCTCAGGGTACACTAACCTCAGCATCGGGGACACATCCTCTGGGGGACTTTAACTCTTTGCTGCTCTGTTTTATATTTGAAGGTAGCCACTAGGAAAGCTCTTTGGTTAAATTTGGAGTGGTTCTAACAGGAGAGATTTGGGGGAGACAGTAGCAAAGGCTGCTCAGGTATGACACAGACCCTCTAAGGGCCATTGAGAACCCCTTCTCTGTTTCCAGCTCCCCTTGTACAAAATGCAATGCTCAAATGACACTTGGCCACTGGATGAAAAGAGGGCACACTTCCTGTTTTATTTACTGTGGTGGGGAGTCGGGTGGGGGAGGTGGTCAGCACTTTCAGGACTTGGGCACCACAGGGACCTGCAGAGAATGCTGGGAACTCCTAGTACTGAGAGCAGGAGGATGCTTTTGCTGTGTATATAAAGAGGTGACTCTTCTTTTCTGTATTTCTTTCTTTCTTCCTTTTTTCCTACCTCCACCCCTGTGCATGTGGTGTGTTTAGGTGTGTGTGTGTGTGTGCGCGCGCGCGCATGCGCGCGCTGTGGGAGGAATATATTTACCTTTGTGTGCATATATGGAAGCCAGAGGTTGACACTGGGTACCCCTTGATTTTATTGTAACTTTTAAAAGGTTTGTATGTATGTGTGGAGGAGTGTAGGAATGTGTGTTTGTGTGTTTGTTTTTTGAGGACAGTCACATTCTATAGTAGAAGGCAACCTTGGGGGTTGGTCTTTGCCTTCCATCTTATTGGAGACAAGATCCCCTTGTTTCGCTACTGTGTATACCAGGCTAGCTGACTTGGGAGTTTCTGAGGACTCTTCTATCTCACCACAGGAGCCCTAGAATTACAGATGTGCATGGCCAGAAGTGCTTTTACCTATGAGCCACCTCCCCAGCCCCTCACTGTATTCCATGAAACAGTGTCTTTCTCACCGAACCTGGAGTTCCCCAACTGACTAGACTGGCTGGTTAGGAAGCCCCTGGGAGCCTCCTGACTCCACCTCCCAACACTGTGATGACTAAAGCACACCATCATGGCCAGCTTTTCATGGGTGCTAGAATGTAAATTTGGGTCCTCTTGTTTACACTACAAGCACTTTACCCACTAAGCCGTCTCTCCAGCCCCGACATTTGCTCTTCAATGCTCAGGTTCCATTTGCTCTTCAATGCTCAGGTTCATCGTCTGTGTATGTCATTTGCCCAGCTGCCTGCAGAATGACATTCCATTGATGGCTGGTCTAGTTTTGCCAGAAGGAGAGCATATACCTGAAATAGAGCACTCAAAGGTGTTCTTTACTAAGGTGTGGGAATCCTCACTCTAAAGACCAGAGCACCCCTTAAAGACACTGCATCGTGAACAGTAGGCTCTGGACACCGAGCAGAGAGCATCTCACATGGAAATCCACTGAGACAGAGCATTGTTGGGGCTTTAAGCACAGCATGGGCTTATTTGGCCTCTGTTAGGCATGTTGGATGGACTGAATTGATCTTATGCAATGTGTCCTTATTCAGACAGCTTCTAGAAATTTTAATCAGTGTGTGTGTGTGTGTGTGTGTGTGTGTATGTGTGTGTGTGAGTGAGTGAGTGAGAGAGAGAGAGAGTGTTACCATCAGAGCCATCTGGGTTCTATGTTTATATTCACTTTAGCCCTGTTGGAGGTCCTCAGCCATATGTGGCAACTGCACACAGGCTGTCTGAATCTCCTGTTGTTGACTTAGATTTCTACTACTCTTATGGCCTCTCTGGTCTTAGTTATGCCACGTTTCACAGGGGTTGTTTGGGAATCTCCCTCCTTGGCATCCACAACAACCATGGTAGGTCTCTGTATCTGCAGTTGCTCAGAGATTACACTTGGAGTACATCTTAACCAACGCAAGTCACACAAGTCCATGTAGATCTGTTCCTAGTGGCTATCGCACAGACCTGTGTGTTGTGGCATAAGTTGTGGTGCACCCACTACTAAATGCCCACTGCATGGTTTGGGTGCACATCTTGCTACCAAACACTTTTTACCCTATAAACTCCAGTCTGAGCCTCTGATCACCACTGCAGCTGTGAGGGAAGTTTTACAGCATCTGGTGTTTTGGGGGAAGAGAACTATTTCCAGGCTGAGAACAACTTGAAAATGTCTCCCCCACCGTGAAGACATCATCAGCTTCACCAGGCTTCCTGTGGCAAAGCATACTCAGGAATCAGCTTAACCATTTCCCAACCATGCCAGCTGCAGGACCGAAAATCATTCAGTGGCTTTGTCCTTGGCCACCCTTCATTCATTTCTACTCCTGGTGGTGTAGGCTAGTAACTCACTCAGGAGACAGATATTCAGTGGATGAATGGGTGTGCTCTACTTAAAGATTACAGACATGACAGGTCAGTCTTTAATAAAACAAGCTTTTGTGGACAATAAAAGGCCCATCTGAAAATTTCCATCTTCTTTAACAATTGGCAAGGAGAACATGGTATAGAGTCAGTTTTTTTCTCCTATTTTGAAAATGTTCAAGTCATTTTTAAAATGGGTGAACTTCAGATAATGACCACCTCTGTGAGTTTCCTCTCCCTATTTCTTTCTCATCCCCAAACTGAGACCTAACTGTGTCTATTATCCAAAACCCACTGGCCTGGAAGCCCTTTTTATCTTTCTTGATTAAGGCTTTTCTTGATTATCTTGGCTTTTCGTGAGGACTGTCCTGAATCTCAGCATGCAGGACCTTGCCCTGTCATTACCTCGGTGTGAGACAGCACCTGAAGGACAGGATAGCTTCTCGCCTTCAGACCCAAGCACCCAGTGGGGCAGAAGTGGAATGGGTGGTTTCTATGTGTTGCTTTCTAGAAGTGATTCAGATTAGCTCATGGGAACACTTAATTTCCGTTAGTTTTACAACCTGAAGTTTCTTCTTTGCCCTGCCTCAAAGGTAAACTGGGAAAGGTAGGCTACACACTCATTTGTAATCCTTAGACATTGTTATCATAAAACTAATCTTTACATGTTCATAGTTAGACTATTTGTAATAGCCCCAAACTGGAAATTCTCCAAATGCCCATCACTAGTTGATGGATAATAAATAAATTGTGGGATTTCGCACAATAGGATAAGGCAGAGTAATTACAGTGAGCAATCTACAGCTACATGAAATGATTTCGGTGGATCTCATTAACACAATGCTGGGTATTAGAAGCCAGACAGAGAAGGTATGAGTCCATGTTTATGTAAAGAACAAAAGCAAGCATAACTAATCTTTGCTGTGCATAGTCAAGATAGTGGCTTCCCTTGGAGGAGTAATGGCTGGATCTGAAAAGGAATTCAGAGGGCTGTGTTTTTTATTTTGGGTGCTAGTTACACAAATATTTGGTTTATAGGCAGCTATTCTGCTGCAAGTTCAGTGCAGTGCCCTCTCTCTCTGGAAATCCTGTAAGCACTGTCTCCAAAAGGACCCTGTTCAGGACCTCTTTCCTGATCCATGACTGGAATCAGAAGGGTGTTGGAATGACAGTATATGTGTGCATTAATTACCTAGTGCTGTATCATGGAGTACCCCAGGACATGTTGGCTAAAACTCTAAGCATTAATTATGCAATTGCCTTTGTTGGTCAGGAATCTGGAGCAAATAAGTTGACTAGTTCTAACTCAGAATCTCTCATGAAGCTGCAGCCAATATGTTGTCAGGAGCTGCCATCATCTTCATATACTTCAGAGGTGTAACAGGGCCTCAGACCTTAGGAGGTCCCCAGACCTTAGCACAACTGACTCCATGATGGAAGTACTATACTGGCTGTAAAACTCACCAAGTTGACAACACCACCTGCCAAAACTAAAACAAAGACCTAAACCATCAAAGTCCATATACTTTTGGGAAAGTCCTAAAATGTACTAACTTTGCTTTTTAGCTTCTGGCTAACTGTACTAGTTAGGGGGAGTATGTCAACCCAGAACACGGTGTTTTGTTTTGTTTTGTTTTGTATTTTGGGGGCTTAAAAGCTTACCCTGAGAAAGGCCCAGTGCTATACTGGGATCCCAAACACCTAGGGTAGTCACTGGACAGCTAATAGAGACTTTCTATTGGCTTGAACCCATGTCTGAACAGTATTCCCTGTTGAATACCTCACAACAAGAGAGTCCATCTAATTCACTTCCATGGTTGTGAACAAGAAGCCAGTTGGTCCCATATGTATTTCCCCATAGGGTTGCTTGACAACCTGGCAGCCAGCTCCCCCCAGAAAAGAATGAGAAGGAATGTGGAGAAAGAAGTTAAAACATCTTTCATGACTTAGTCTTAGAAGTCTCATGCCATCCTTTACGTATTCCATTCATTAGAAATTACTCACTCAGTCCAGGGGATCCTCAAGGGAATCAGAGTTCACGTCTTGATGAAACATAACATAAAATAACAAATAATTTGTGGATGTATTTTCAAAACCATGGAAGTTTACCCTCTGACTATGAATTACTCACACCTTTGCCTCTTACTAAGGATCTTTTCATGACCACAGGATGTATAGCACCAACCTGATGCTCAGAATCATTTCATCTACATCAAGGCCAGATGCTGCACGTGTGTGTCCTTAGCTTAAGTGAAGCGACCCCTGGGCCTGGCTCCTCTCATTCAGAACACCTGAGATGCTTACACATCATCTGCACCAGCTTCTAACCTAACAGTAGTAAGAACTGCATAGGGAAGCATTTTGGATGTTCCTGATTTGAAAGCAGGCCAGAAGTCAGTGGTCTGGGCTTAGAGCCTTGTTCCTAATGAGTTGCTAGTCTCTAGCAGTTCGGAAATCCAACTGGGAGAAGGTTGGAAGCCCCTTGATTAGGATTCAGTCCTATTTCTGCTCAGAAAGGATATTTATACCTCTTGGCTCTACTTTCTGGTTTTTCTCTTTTGTCCATGAAGACAGCCACGTTGTTTTCTCACTTGCTTCCTTCTCGCCAACAGCATTCTGGGAGTCCAAAGACTTCCCTTTGTCCAAGTATGATCTTAAAACCAAAGTATAATGAAAGCAATGCCGTGCCTCCTGAACCCAGACAAGAGATTCTCTGCTCATTCACAGACCACAAAACGAGACCCTGCTATAGGAGCAACCATCACACCTCGGAACAGCCTTCAACCTGAAAACACGAGGAAAGCCTTTTTTATTTGTTTCATGCTGAAAACAATGAGTTTGAAAAATATAAATTCTTTTTTTTTTTTCCTTTTTTTCTTTGTCCGAGACAGGGTTTCTCTGTGTAGCCCTGGCTGTCCTGGAACTCACTCTAAAAATACAAATTCTTGAAAGGACAGATGGTAGACTTAAGGTGGTCAGAAAAAAAAGCATTGCCTAACTTTAATTGTCAATCCATGGACCATTAAAGAAAGGGAGGAAGATCTTTGCATCTTCCCTGTCATCACTGGGAAAACAAGCACCTCGTCCTCCTCCCATCCCACCCCCACCCCCAGGAGAACTGTCTCTACACCCAGAGAGAGAAAGACCACCCTGGCAGTAAGTGACTGACTTACTGACACATGCTTACATCTTAAGATCTACACAGTAGAGGCATAGCAGATCACATGATCTATGCATGTGAGGCAAGTGGACACAAGAACCAAAAGCAGTGTATTCTGGGAATTGTAGTTTTATGCTTTAGAGGCATTCAAAATGTTAAAAAAAAAAAAAAAAAAAGTTAAGAGCCTGAGAAAGGGGAAATTATGCTGAGCTCTAAAACCAGCTAAAATGGAGACAATCCTGAATAGAATAAAATAAAATATAATATAGATGTGAATGTGCTTTTCTTGAAGAGAGTCTGCTCTTTAAAACTAACGATGCAGTGATGGCACACGCCTTTAATCCCAGCACTTGGGAGGCAGAGGCAGGCGGATTTCTGAGTTCGAGGCCAGCCTGGTCTACAGAGTGAGTTCCAGGACAGCCAGGGCTACACAGAGAAACCCTGTCTCGAAAAAAAAAAACAAAAAACAAACAAACAAACAAAAACCCAAAAAACAAACAAAAAAACAAAACAAAAAGAACAAAGATATCAATAACAAACAATAACAGTCGCTAGGAGGAGGGCCAGTGAGGAGGCTCAGGTAAAGGTGCCTGCCGAGCAAGCCTGGTGACCTGAGGTCAATCTTGTGGTCTGAATGTGAAATGTCACCCACAGGCACATGTCTTTGAACACTTGGTCCCTAGCTGGTGGCACTGTTTAGGAAGGTTATTGAACCTGTCGGAGAAAGAGCCTTGCTGAGGGAAGTTTGTCACTGGGTGGGACTGGGGGAACCTTGGGGTTTTATAGCCTGTCCCCACTTCCTGTTTTCTATCTGACTTAGGACTGCTGGCATCATGGTCCTGCCACCACTCATTTTCCCTCAATTGGCTTTTTTGAGGTATCCTATAACAGTGATAGAAAACTAAGCCACCATGTGAAGGTGGAAGGAAACACACAATGCCATCTGCCATCCAATTGTCTCTGACCTTTAACATGCTGTGGCGAGTACACCTACGCATAGGCACACACCTACACATCACACACACACACTAATAGTGATAATAATTTTGTTTTTTATTTAAGAATGACAGATATAGCCCAGTGGTAGAACACTTGCTTAACATGCAAAAGACCATAGCTTTAGGCTGTAAACAACAACAATATCTGGATTCTAAAACTTCACACTGAAGTTGTAATTAAGAGTGTGCAAAGACGGAGGGAAATCTTTAATTCCTCAATTGTCAACTCTAGTACAAAAATAAAGTGTGAGTGAGAGGCAACCTGGGCCTTTGTTTTATTTTGTTCTTTAGGTTATTTGTTATGACAACATTTCCCTGGTCTAAGCTGGCCTGGAACTCACTGTATGGTCCAGGCTGGTTTCAACCCCGGAATCCTCCTGCCTCAGCCTCCTGGCTGACTGATAGGACTACATCTATCTAAGATTTTAACAATTTATGAAATTAATATATTAGATTTATATTCCAATATGCTGGGCTTAAGCTAGTAATTTACCAATCTAGAACAACCAAAAGAATGCATAAGTAAACACTCCAATAGTTCAACAACTGTGGACCTAGGTTGTCAATAGGCCCTGGGAGATGCATATCCAAGCTCCTTCGCAGGCATGGTAGTAATTCACAAGGTCTGGGATGAGTCCTGAGAACACACATCTCTAACATGATCCTCAGGGATGCTGATGGTCCATGGACCACACCTTATGAACCACTGGAATTGTCTGTTCTCCACTACAAAATGTATTGCAGAATTATATGAACTGGTGAAGGGACAGACAATGTAGTATATTCATACAGGAAACAATGAAAAGAAACAAACTATGGCTGTATCCAGCGGGGAGCATTGGGTGCCTCACACTATCATTTCTCTGCTACATCCTTTAAGTCAGGGTCTCTCACCAAGCCTGAAGAGCAGCTGGTGGCCAGCAACCTCCAGCAATCCTCCTGTCTTCACCCCAGTGCCAGCACTGGTGTTAAGGCATACAACCACACCTGGCTTTTTACATGGGTGATGGGGATTTGAACTCTGGTCCTCATGCTTATGTGGCAAGCACTCTTGCCTGTTGAGCCACCTTCCCAGGACACAGCAAATACACTTTCTCCACATCTTTCCTAGGTGGCAATCTCAATGATTCTCAGGTCCAAGGGACAATCAGGAACTATGCATACCAAACTATTGATGTGAACATAGTCTTTGACTAAGGAAATAGTTAGGAATGGACACTTCTAATACTCATTTTTCACATAGTTGGCTGATAACTCTTGTAAAGATTTTGCAAATTGGAAAGAAACCATGTTTTTTTTTTTTTAAAAATCTGTTTATAAAGTCAGGTGGAGGTGATACACACCTTTAATCCCAGCACTTGGGAGGCAAAAGCAGGCAGATCTCTGAGTCTGGGGTCAGCTTGGTTTACAGAGTGAGTTCCAGAAAAGCCAGGGAAAAAAATCATGCAACAAAAACCAAAACAACCAACCAACCAAAAAAGCAAAATATAAAATGATCTGTCACTAAAAATGATGTTTCAGATTTGCTGCTATAGAAGGATGCTCATGATAGTTAAGTAAAAAAAGACAAGTTAGCAAACGTCATTCAAGGACTGAGGAGAAGGCTCAGGGGGAGAGTGCTTACTGTACAAGCCTGATGACCTGACCTCAGGTCCCCAGAACCTATGTTAAAGACGAATGCAATAGCACAGTGTCTAATCCATTGGAACTACAGGAACTGGGGTTTGGGTGGGGGTGGGGCACAAGAGACTCTTTTGGAAACTTAGGAGCCAACTAGTCTGACTTACACAGTAGTACAGAGACTTCAACTGAAATTAAGTGGAATGGTATGGACTGTCCTCTACTCTCTCTCTCACTCACACACACACACACACACACACACACAGGCACATCTATCACACCTCTGTGTCTATGTCTCTGTCTCTCTTTCACACACACACACACACACAAAGAAAAGAAAATATTACCCAACATATGTGACCACAAATGTAAGGCATATTTAGAAGACTTTTAAATGTTTTTTCTGAAATACTACATGGTGTTTTTGTAATACAGAAATAATTACCTTTCACTTTAAAGGGGTCTATAGCATAAAATTGAGGCAGACTCTTCTCTTTATGAGACAACCCTCTGAGTACAGAAAATGGAAACCAAGACTAATGCTATAAAGTATAGAACAAAGTAGGGCTGTCTGTCTGTTCAGTCTCTGTTGTATTCCTTCAGAAATGTTCTTAGTGTTGTTTTCCTACTGCAGTAATACAGGATTCTGACAACCAAATATGCTCTACTTCCTAGAATGTCAATGTCAAGAAGATGCTTACAGAAGGATTTATTTCCCTAAATACCTTGTATAGAATTTAGACACCAGACTAACGGACAATGTCGCAGGCAACGCTATGGAACAAGCAGCTTCTTTACAAAGATTACCTTTCTTGTGTGTGTGGACATAACTGTCTGCCTGTATGTGTGTATGTGTGCCATGTGACCTTTGGATCCCAGGAGAGGGTGTTGGATCCCCTGGCTTGACACAGACTTTAGAATCAACTCTCCAGTTCTAGGATCAAGCACCTTACCTTGGTCACTAGAGAAAACTGCTTAGTTGCCTCCAAAGTCAGGATTGCTCTCCCTGAAAGGTTGCAGTGGTCCTGGAGAAAGGACCTACATCGTCTCAACTGACCTGCCCCTAATCCTGAGGCCCTGAGGCTCCTTCTCATGCCCCCAGTTCATTGTCCGTGGTCTGCATCCAGAGGGCAAGACAGGATTGAGCAACAGGATTGGCTTTTGGTATAATGGACCTTCATGGCACTGTTTCCTGGGGGAGGGGTCAATGCCCTAGTGTCTACACCAGTTGCCACAGGCTGTGCACATTGCAAACCAGAACTTACTAGAAGTTCCAAGCCAGCATTCGACACCCAGGTTTGAACTTACAGAAAATTAATGTATCCGGTGACAGACAGGGTGAGGACAAGGGAGGAGTCCACCTAGGGTGCAGGAAATGAGAAGGTGCATTGTCCACAGAGAACTCCAAAGCAATGAGGAACTGCAAGTGTGTATGCTTCTTTCTATCACTAACAGACAGCTCTAAACAAGGGCTACTCCAGTGTGATAGGCCGGTGAACACCCGCTAGCCTCGGGCCTAGCAGCTAGTCTTGGGCCTGGGCTCAGCACCACTCTCATTCTTAGTGTGTCTGTGTTCTAGCATTTTACTATGTCTGACCTCCCTCTGGGAGGTGTGAGGTGGGAAGACAAGTGTATTTTAAGAGAAGGGAAAAGGAGTGGTCTTGAACACCTACGACTGCTCCCTTTGTACTCATAGAGATTGTCTGAGGGGAGGACAGACCTGGGAAAGATGTCCCCAAATTGAGAGTCAGGCTCCTGCTGGGAAAGGGAGTGTCTCTGAAGCCCAGCCCTGATGTCCCAGCTTCTCTGAGACTTTCCCAGTGCCCCAAGGCAGAGTTAGTCACTTCCTTCTTGGGCTCCCACAGCACTCTGTACACACACCTCTTTGTCAGAGCGCTGGCCTGGCGGGTGAACCTCTTGGATCACCCCACTCTTAAGGGAGCTCCCTGAGGGCAGCAACTTACTTGCTCATCTCTGTTCCTGGTTCTGACATCTGAGTGACAGATCAGACACTTAAAAGAAAACAAAAAAACCCCAAAACCCATCCCCACCCCTCAACCTACTCCCCATTCCCCCCCCCCACACGTCACCCACAAGAAAGTGGAACCACACACTGTCCTTCTCTTTCCCTGTGAAGCCCTGTTATCAGCTTGTGGTCCGGGGTGAGGCATCCATCCATCCATCCATCCATTCATTCATTTGTTCTAGGTGCGTTATTTATTATGGAACTGCCATTATGACAAGTTACTTGTTCACTGTTATTAACCTAAGTAATTCCATTAGGTAAATTGGAAGGCTGAGAAAGAAGTCGAAATTCAACACAAAGTGGGAAATTTCTGCCAAGAAATTCAGATGGGGTGCGGGCACTAATTAACCTCTGTGGTGACTGTGGAAGTGACAGAGGAAATGAAACTCAGGTCATCTTCATCAGGGGACAGAGTCTGATGACAACAGCAGTGGCTGTGTGATAAGGACTTTGCTGAGGCTTAGGTGCAGTAAGGGAATTACTTACTAATAACGGGCAGGGAGGAGCTGGGAGGAAAATGTGACGGGACTCGTTCAGCCTTGTCCAGGCCACACCCAGTTTAGTCAAAGACTTTTGAACCCTAAGAACAGGAAAGTAACACAGCGGAGTCTGCGCTTGGGACAAGGGACAGGGTGGGGGAGGGCTTAAGAAAATATAGCAACCTACCCTCTCAACCTGGAGAGTGACCCCCGGTGGGAAAGGGTGGTCTGGGAAAGGAAAGGAATACCTGGGGGGTTGCTTCAGAAAGGTACCGCTGGCGGTTCTGCCTCCTCGCTTTACACAGGACTTGTAGGAAAGCTTTGGTGAGCGAGCGCGCCTTGTCAGCAGAAATCGCTCGGAGAATTCTGCCAAGCTGAAATTCAAGCTGAGGACATGTCCTACAGTGGCACTTTATGATTCATTTTCAAGGCATCTGAAATGTAAAGGCGTATTAAATAAATAAATAAATGCCAATCGGCAATTGCGTCTAGGGAGCTGTCCCTTGAGGAGAAAAGAATGGAATGGAGGGGAAATCCTTAGGAGCTCAAAGCCCTTCGCTTTAGCAGCACTTCCTGAGCCCAGGCTCTGACCTATCTCGAGAACCTTCCCTAGCCTCACAGGCAATATTATCACAGGCAGGATTTGCAAATCAATGGCCCATGGGCTAAAAATCCAGCTGCCAGCTGTGTTGCATTTGGCCAGAACCGTGAATTCATTTTCTGAAAGCTGGAAATCCCTAAGTGAGACCTGTGCTTTCCAGTTTACCACAATCCCCACTGTTCCCTGTTGTCTTACACCACCTGCGGAGCCTCCGTGGGCTGTCAGTTCGGTCCTCAAACTTCAACGCGTCAGAAAATATCCACGCTTGAGTCCAATCCCAGAGATAGCAATTAAACCTGTCTCATGATGCCCAGCAAGGGGAATTTTAAAAAGACCCAGAATGGTTCTACTCACATCACAGCAAGATGTGAGGTGCAGCATCCTCTGGGAAAGCAATGTAGCTAAAGGTTTGAAGTGCCAGGGTGTGTTCCGCCAGCTACTGCTTGTCTTCAAATTAACTCTTTACCTGCTGCTGGGCCACCTGCAGAAGGGAGGGACCGCCCACCTCATCCAGACCCTTGGACTCAATATTCTATGATAGACTCCATGCCAACCTTCCAGAGCCATTCCTGATAGGTTAGTAGCAACCTCTCTGCTAAATGAGAGGTGATTCTGGCTATCAGCATAGCCAATCCACTTGTCTAATTCTTTACACAGATTGATAGCAACATCAGGGAAAAGGGTTCTACCTCCTCCCTCCCTGTTTTAAAGGCAGGAGAGTGGAGGCTTTCGTCCTGTGACTGTAAACCCCCAAGGTGTCCTCAGTCACTCAGGCACCCAATAAACTGATTACAGTAAGAATTCTCACCTGGGGCTGGTGAGATGGCTCAGTGGGTAAGAGCACCCGACTGCTCTTCCGAAGGTCCAGAGTTCAAATCCCAGCAACCACATGGTGGCTCGCAACCATCTGTAACGAGATATGACGCCCTCTTCTGAAGACAGCTACAGTGTACTTACATGTAATAAATAAATAAATCTTTAAAAAAAAAAAAAAAAAAAAAGAATTCTCACCTGTTCTGCGGCCTGCAGAGCGCCTTGCTCCAGCACAGCCCTGGGGACGGCTGATAGCCAGCATCTGTTCCGATTGGTCAGAGCTTTGCCACATTGGGTGGTGACCACTTAGCTCTTGGTCAATGGATTTGTGTTAGGCTCCAGGAGCTTTCTCACCCTTCTGACAACCAGTTTGATTAACATGGGCTTCCTCTTGTCTGTCACTTAAGCCCTGAAGGGGAAATAAACAGACCCAGAAATACTTGTGATAAGACAAGATACAGGATAGTAGAAGTGGGTGCGCGCGCGTGCGCGCGCACACACACGCACACGCACACACACACACACACACACACACACACACACACCGGCCACTCCTGCCACAGTATTGTGAGTGCTTTGGAGAAGCACCTTCATCACCCTCTGCACCACTGAGAAAGGCTGCACAAAGCAATGAGAGTTAGAACTGTAGGCAAAATGGTGAGCAGGCTTGCTCCAGGCAGAGAAGGATGCTTAGGGATGGTCAAACCTAGTGGAGTAAAGGAGTGGGTGTGTCCACTGCACAGCAGACCTTTGGAAAACTCGGTGTTGCATACAAAAAGCACTGCATTTCCCTTGAAACTTAGTCCATCCTGCCATCTATAAACCTTACGAATGGTCTTGTTTTTCACATCACATTGCAGATTTTTGTTTTCTTTGCTACAGGGACAGTGCTCACTAAGGTGACAAAACCCCTTCTCTGTTACTTAGCATCTCTCAATTTTCAAAGAGCACTCCAGAAATCTGAGCATGGCCCTTATCTCTATAAGAAAGCAATCCTCCCCCTCCACACACACACACACACACACACACACACACTAAATACAGTCACAGGGCACACTAGCATTGCAAATTACTTTATACTAACTGGTTCCAAAGGCAACATCATTATAGAAAAATAATCATAGGAAGAGAAGAAATCACAGAAAAAGAGTACACAGCGTGCCACTAATACTTGAGATATTTGATTTAAGTCATTTGGAGATATGCATAATCTTAAAACCAACCACTGGTATCTTCAGTTCCTCTTGACCCAGTGTTTGTGGTGTGTGTGTGTGTGTGTGTGTGTGTGTGTGTGTGTAAAATCGTTCATATGTATGAACATTTGTGTATGGTGCATGTGGGGGGCCAGAGGTCAGTGTGCGCTGTCTCCTCAATCTCTCCCCACCTTCAATCTTTGACTGAATCTAGAGCTGGCAAGCCATTTTGAATTGGGGGGTCTTTGACCAGAGCCCAGCAAGCCATGTCTTTAAAGCTCTGTGCTCCTGTGCTTTGTCACTTATTCTGGACATCTCTTTCAATGCCATCGAATATAGAAAGTATGGATTTTTCATAGTCAATCCTGTTGAGTTATCTAAAGGCTTTCATTTGACCTAATTATGGTTACGCCTTCCAAGCTGAGCGCATCGTCAGAAGTAACATTGTCCAAGACCAGCCAAAACGCTGTGTAGGAGCCTGCCCTTCCTTTTTCACGTGCTTGAGTTCTAGCCGGGGGCGATCTTCACGACTTTGATATTCTTCAATATTTTCAAGCGGGAAAGCCTGTACAAGATTAATTACAAACCTAGGGCCTGATGTAGCTCAGACCCTCATTATCATTAATGAACCTTGTCTTCTGTACTAAGAAGGGAAGAGGCCTCTAATTGGGTTTATTTCTTAGAGCAGATATATAAGTAGCCCTCAGAAGTATACTTTTGGCCAACCTATTATGCAAAGTGAACCTGCTAATCCATGCAAACTGGAGGATCCGCTGAGAGTAAATGAATTCTGCGACAGTAGCTGCTTGGAGGAGGAGGCCACAGTGAAAACCCACTGCATTGCCACGTACGCATGGCTCATTCATCTGTAAGGAGAACTTGGCCTTAATTATTCATGATAATAGCCCTTAATATACTAGTTTGCCGCAGCATATTTTGTAGCCATAATGGAGGTCTCCATCTTTTAAAACTTATGACAATTCTCCACACTCTTAAATCTTCCCTGCGAGGTGGGGTAAGAGTCTGAGGTTTTCCTGGGAATGTCATGTTTGTAGCATAATAATCAGGCTTTACTATTCTCAAGAGACTTTCATCCTGGGGATCTCAAAGCATTTTATGAGCCTTCATTAGTGCCAGGAATCCCCGGGAGGCACCAGTGCCTTACTATCTTTGTTTTATAGGTAAAGAAACAAGACAGGGGCTGGTGAAGTGACTTGCCCAAGGTCACATAACAAGTCAGTGGGACATCTTGGAGATCACAGGCAGGTTTGGGAGACGACTGACTTCCTTCAACCCTGTAAGGTGCCATTTTTGTGTCGGGGGTGGGGGTGGGGTGGTGCTAGAGAACTATGATCATGGTTTTAGATGCTTGGCGACCATTGTATAGTCCTGAGACATTCTGTGCACATCATGGGCCCTTGGTGGTTGCTGGGGAGTGGAGGTAGGGGACAACAGAAAGAAATAGTCTCACTAGGGTTTCCAGTTCGAAACCTTGATTACCCAAACCTTCACTCAGTTTCCCTTCCATTTGGAAGAAGACTCTTATGAGGTGTGTGGATCATGACAGAGCTGTCACTTTCCTGTGTATCATTTTGAAGAAGAATTGAGTATTTGCGGTGCAGGTAAATTTGGGTACCCACAGAGACCAGAAGGCAGCTGCAGCTAGAATTATAGCCTGCTGAACCACCTCATAGAAGTGTTTGGAACTGACCTCTGGCTCTCTGGAAGAGTAGCAAGTGTTCTTAAGGGCTGGGCCATCTCTGAAGTCCCATGTTCTTATGGGGGGTGGGGGGAGATGTCTACCTCCCATATTATTAAGGGATTTTTTTCATATATTATCATAAGACTTCAGATTAAAAAAAAAAAAAACTTTGCTTAAGTTAGAACCTGCCATTGTGCTGGGGAAATTCTAGATAATTAAGTCGTGGGATTCTCCTTATAAACTGGACTATTCCTTCTAAACTCTCCAAGCTGTAAGAAAATGGTAGAGCTTTTGAAAAATTATTTTTTATGGCTAGGAACATCTATGATCTAGGTCCTACTTTTGAGTGGTACAAATGGGATCTTTTGTTTGTTTGTTTGTTTTGCTTTAAATGTGCACATTTGAGCCCAGCTCCGATTTACATTGAGAACATTTTAAGGCCTATACACTCCCAACCGTGTGGAATGCCAGGTTCATTCTGGGAGGAATGAGCTTTCAGCTCTGTCCTCGGTGACAGACTCCAGAGCAGCTCTACCTTAAGGCAAGCAGGTCACCGGGCCGCTATGGTGACCCCCCCTAACCTGTACCAGGCGGCCGGCGAGTACTCCTGTCAGTTCTGTTTACTCTGACAAGACTGATGGCATCCAGGTGGGTTTCTCCACCCCGGCCCCGCCTCCTTCTCCCGCCCCCACTCCTCTGCAGCCAGCAGAATGGTTCTGCCCAACGCCAGGCTATGGAAGCAGCTGCTCTCCTGAGTTTAAACCACTTGCTTTGGTTTAATCAGCGCAGGACTCTCTCACCTGGTTCCCTTGCAACCGGAGGAGTATCCTTGAAGGGCCTCAGAGCTTTGAACTTTAGAAAAATGTGCCTTCTTGCCTTTTCTAGCCTCTGCATCTCCCTGATGAAGTCTCGGCCTGCGAAGCATGCCCTGTGAGGCAGATAAGCCTGCTAAGCATCTGGAGGGTCTGGCCAGGAGATGTTCAGCTCAAGAATGTCAGAAGTAGATAGAAGGGTTGCTGAAGGTGGACGGGGGCAGTGCTGAGGGTAAACAGGCTACTTCTCAAGTGAACCTCAGCCTGAGTCGGCCAGCTCCCACTGGCCAGGTCTAAGCGGCTGATGGTGGGGAATAATTACCAGTGGACGCCTGGTATGTGTTAAGTGTTATTGGCCCCTTGGATGTGCCACTAAGCACTAGGGACTCAGACATGAGTAAGATGAGGTTCTCAAGTAATTCGTGTAAGCGTGGGGGAGGGGAAGGGTGCAGTTAAGGGAGAAGACAGCCAGCAAGAAATGATGAGTTACAGAGCCAGAAGAAAATAGTCTTGGAGGAGTGGAAGGTGAGCCCTGAAGGAACATGCAGGACAGAAGCAGGGCCTGAGGAGAGGGAGAGCGCTCTTGAAGGAGGACGTTACATAAGCGAAGAAGGCTGCGAAACAGGAACGAATAAGCAATGTTTGAGGATCACAGAGCGATAGAACCGGGGCAAGAGTTCACTCAAGGGAACAACCGAAGAGCAGCTATGGAGAGCCTGGGTGGGGCCAGGTGAAAAGGACTCTAGAAGGATTAACCAGGAAGGTGGGAGGGTGACATGATCCAGGTGGTGTTGTGAAAAAAAAAAAAAATCAACCTGGCATCAGGGTGTAGACAGAAAGAGACGGAAACTGTTTGAATGTAATAACCCGCACAGGGTGAGCACACACACACACACACACACACACACACCGTGCTGTCTAGAGCTTGGGAAGTTAGTCTCACACACACACACACACACACACACACACACACACACACACACACACACACACATACACCCTGTGCTGTCTAGAGTTGCTTCAGCTCTTCTGTACTTTCTGGTTGATCCATTCACAGCTTAGGTCTTGCCTTTCAGTCCTCAGGGGAGATTGCCCTGACCGAGTCTGAGTCAGGCAGAACCCACCCTGGTGTGTTCCCACAGAAGCTTTGTCATAAGATGCATAAGATGCATAATATGTGTTGTCTGGGGCATTTTATTTTTGTCCTGATAAAATGTTTTTAAATGTTTTAACCTTGATCAGTGCAGTCACCCTGCTGTGCAGCCCCTCTCCAAAAACCTTCATCTGAGTCCACTAAGCAGTCCCCTTAGGCCCCATTCTGACCTCTCTCTTGGGACGTCAGCTCCTTTAGGGACTCACAGAGATTCTGCGTTTTTGTAAGTGGCTTTTTCCTCTTGGTATAGCATCCTCAAGGCGGATACATGTTTAGCACATGACAAGATTCCCTTCCTTTCTAAGGCTGAATAATACTCCATTGGATACACCCGTTGTATTCGTCCACCTGATGGTTGGTGGCTGTGGGTTGAATGCAGAGCCGTCTACATATGAAGCAAGTGTTCTGCCACTGAGAAAAATAGTCCTACTCCTCTCTTAGCTTTTATTTTGAGACAGTGTGGCATTGAGTTGACTTGGGCTTGAACTCATTCTGCTGCCCCAACCATTCTTGAACTTAGACTCCACCTGCATAAGTTTTCTAAGTAGGCCTGACTGACATTAGCAGACCTTTTTTTTTTTTTTTTTTTTTTTTTTTTTGGTTTTTCGAGACAGGGTTTCTCTGTATAGCCCTGGTAGCCCTGGCTGTCCTGGGACTCACTCTGTAGACCAGGCTGGCCTTGAACTTGAACTCAGAAATCTACCTGCCTCTGCCTCCCAAGTGCTGGGATTAAAGGCGTGTGCCACCACTGCCCGACTTAGCAGACCTTTTAAAAAGAAAAAATTCTAATAGAAAGAGTAGCTAGAGCTGAATAAGAGAGCAGAGTTGTGTGTGAGTGTGTGTATGTGTGTGTGTGTGTGTCTATGTGTGTGTTTTCAAAACAGGGTTTCTCTGTATAGCCCTGGCTGTCCTCTATAGACCAGGCTGTCGTCAAACCACAGAGATCTGTCTGCTTCTGACACACAAGCACACTGGGGCTAAAGATGTGTGCTGCCACTGCTGCCACCACTCAGCCACTTATAAAGTCTTAAATAGGGACAAGAAGATGGAGGAGGGTCAGAGGAAGGAAGCGGGGAGAAGGCACTAAAGGAATAAACCCAGTGTCCACCCCTGACTTCTACATACTAATATACAGTTTCATGTACACACACACACACACACACACACACACACGGTTAATAGGAAACAGACTTTAGGGAACTCAGCCCCATCTTTATGCTGCATGTACTGTAAGCATTACGGTAGGCATAGACTAGCTAGTTAATCTTTATCTGACTCATCTCAGCTTAACACCCCAAAATAAGAAATGGAAGAGAATTACAGAAGTACTGTTCCTTCTGGCCACATTTCCCAGGGTATCTGCCATTCTCCAGCATAATCAGAATATGCACAAGCTCATTGGGACACATGATAATAGAGCTAGGTGGGTGGGCAGAAGCATAAGAGATTTTAGCCCAGTCTTGGCTACATCATAAAACCTTGTCTCAAACAAACAAATAAAACCCAGAAGGCCATGTTCTGGCCCCTGGCTTCACTGTCCACTGGAGCATACTGAGCTGCTACTGTGAGCCCTTCAGATCTGTGCTCCTCATACTATTCCCAGAACAGAAGAGGAGCCCTTCCTCTAGCGCAGACCAGAGGGGTCCACAACATTTCTCTGAAAACATTTTACCATAGCGGGAGGTATACCTTCACATGTGCATATGTGTATATGCATGTGCATACACATATGCACATACAGCTTGGTGTGAAAGAAGCCAAGAAGTGGGGTTGCAACTGCACCTTGGTAACTGTGGGAAAGGAGAGGAAAGCATCTAAGTGACTATCTCCTTGCTTTGTCCTCTGGTCACCCACAAGGACACCTCGGCCCTGGTTATGTTCTGGCAATTACACAGAAGAAATTCTGCGACCTCATCGGAATAAAGGTATTTACCAGAGCAGCCCTGGGTTCAGAAGGGCTTTTGTGACCCTATGTCTAACATTCTTGATTGGCCCAAGGCTCCCGTATTGTACTTGGCCAGGAGCAAAGTCATGAACAGTGTCTCTCCCTGAGAGACTTAGCCAAATTTGTATCAACAGATTTAATAGTGATAATCTACTGGGAATTGTTTAACATTGTGATCATATCCCTTTACATATATCAGAAGTCAGATTGATAAACCATTTAGACTTGATAGAAGTAGTGGAAGGGAGGATAGTGTATAGAATGATTATGATAATTTAAACTATAGAGAGCTAATAAAATAAGACTTGAAAATTAAAGAATCCAGTCTAATGTGTATTTAGAAACTAAGTTTTCGTTTCTGTTGGAAATGAAAATACCTTTTTGAAATGTAGACCCTGAAGACAGGAAGCCGATACCAAATCTCTGTAGCAGATTATACACTGGAAACAGCACCGAGAGTCAAAACTGAGTTAAGATCATACCCAGAGTCCCTCTCTAACTCTCAACATGGTGCAGTGATGGATACATGTGGAAATGGAATGCCATTCAGATATGCTCATACTCAAAGCCACATTAAGCACCACAGTTAAGCAGTGAATCCCAGGAGAAATAGGTACCTTGACTGTCAAATCACTGAACAAGCAGCAAGAAGCCAAACACTGGGGAATGACATGGCTTTTCTCAGGTCCTGGTTGTGTGCAAGGTGGTATTTCTCCCACCTACCTACAAATATGAATAAAAGTAAATAAAAATAGATTGTCCCAGAGTTCATTATAGGGTAGGACCATCCTGCTGTAAGCTCAGGTTTATATGGTCATCTTAGAGAGTGTCTTTTAAATCAGCATCAGTAGACTAATTTATTCAGGATGAAATGACAATATAATTATCCAAAAAAAAATGTTGTTAAAATGACTATTTTAGGGGCTTCAAAGAAATAAAAGAACAGAGAGTTACCAAACTAAAAATAGACAAAAATGAAATAAGGGATAAAAAAATTTATAATAAGTTTCAGAAATGAACCATTTATTCATTGACAAACAACACTTCATATTGGATGTAAAATGAAAAGTAACAAACTGAAAAAAAAATTACCAAGAATTTATCCAGAACCAAATATAGAACAAAAAAGGCTAAAAACAAAAACAAAACAAACAAAACCAATGAGAGAAAAACAAAACAAATCACAAACCAGAAGCAATTCAGAAACTCAGACTGACACACAGATTCCTGAATTATTCTGAGAAAAGACAAAGAATCCAGAGCAAACAAAGGACAGAAAAAATGCAAAATGAGAATTTTCCCTCATATTGTAAGAATGTATCCAAATGTTGAGCAAGATAACAGAAATTGTTCCCAGGTACAGTCTTAGAAACTTCAGAAAACTAATATAGAGACACAAAGCCACAGAGACAGAGCAAATCACTGACCAGAGAGGGTGGGGAGATCAGGCCGCAACACTAAGAACCAACCAGCTCACTAAGGGGTGGGGGTGGGGTAGCAACCGCTCAAACGCTGCACACAGGCAAACTTTAATGGCATTGAGAACAAAAATAACAAGAAAGGCCTTTTCACATGTATGATATCTAAGAGTATTTGCAACTTCCAGTCTCCACTGAAAAGACTACCCAAGGATTTACTTCAGCTAAAAGAAAAATGAACCTGGGAGGATGGAATGGTTTGTGAAGAAAGGTAGAAATCGCCAGCAAGGAGAAATACATCGGTAGGTTAAACACTGCATGTAAATTTGGACCAGAATTTACCTGAAGAAGCATAAGATAGAGAGGAAATGCCCAGACATGTGCCAAAACAAAGAAATAATTCACCAGCATTAATAAAAATAAACTGGTCTCCTTAATATTCTCTTTGGCCAGCCACTCAGCAGAGGAGAGATGAGTGACCTGCATGTATTGATTGATTTATAGTCCAGTATTATTCCAAGTAAGATTCAGATTAGCTAACCTGAAGCTATTCCTGGTCTAGCCTTCATTTCCAGATCCAGGAACTTCCTAAGGGAGCCGTTCGCAGCTTTTGATTGAACCTTTGGCACCAGCCCCAGGGAGAACTCTTCCTGTTCAAATGAATCATGGGATGTGGTTGGGTTTTTCTTTCTTTCTTTTCTTTTCACTCCAATCCCTCAGGTCTTCTTGACAAACACAGTAAAAACTTTTTTTGGGGGGTGGGGGGGGGGAAGCCAAACTCAAAAGAAAAAGGAGTGTGGTGGGGGGAAATGTTGCAGCACTAAAGATTATATAAGATTTCCCCAAAGGAAAACCTTCCTCCCCAAGGAAGTTAATGTGAAGATAGATCTGTTTTGTATTTCCAAAGAGATAAGAGAATCCATCCTATAGATGACTGTGAGCATCCACTTCTCTGTTTGCCAGGCCCCGGCATAGTCTCACAAGAGACAGCTATATCAGGGTCTTTTCAGCAAAATCTTGCTGGTGTGTGCAATGGTGTCAGCGTTTGGAGGATGATTATGGGATGGATCCCCGGGTATGGCAGTCTCTAGATGGTCCATCCTTTCTTCTCAGCTCCAAACTTTGTCTCTGTAACTCCTTCCATGGATGTTTTGTTCCCAATTCTAAGAAGGGGCAAAGTGTCCACACTTTGGTCTTCGTTATTCTTGAGTTTCATGTGTTTTGCAAATTGTATTTGCAACCCCAAATTCTAAGTTTCTGGACTAATATCCATCCACTTATCAGTGAGTACATATCATGTGAGTTCTTTTGTGATTAGCTTACCTTGGTCTTGCAAACTTTATATGCCTCAGTACAGGGGAATGCCAGGGCTAAGAAGTGGGAGTGGGGGGGAGAGGGGGGGAGGGCCTGGGGTACTTTTGGGATAGCATTCGAAATGTAAATGAAGAAAATACCTAATTAAAAAAAATAAATTAAAAAAAAAAGAAAGAAAGAAGCAAGCTTCATATACATCTCCTGAAACTATGAAAGCTGAAAGAGGAGGAGGCATCTTCAGCCCACCAAAGCACAGGAGTGACCCTGGAGTTCGCCTGGCCTTGCGGTGTTGATAGATAAGACAATATCAGAAGATCTCCAGAGACTGAAAACATTTACACCCTCAGGGTTGTTTGCACATGTCAAGCGAATACGAGCATTATGGTCAGAATTAACTTATAATTGAAAAAGAAATAGTGATTGCCCTGGAGATTAAATGAGCTACATTGTGCTTTAAAGTAAAAGGCAAGGAGTGTTGTTATGTCTGAATGATAAATACAGATACAATAGCAAAAGGGAAATGCAGTTTTGAAAGAACAAAGAGGGAGCCTTCTGCTAAGCTAAGCAGCTTCCAAGATGGCAGCTTCCTCAACCCCTTCCTCCTGATGTTTGGGCCTCCCAGCAGGGTGAACAGTATCTTTACTCTTTTCTAGCAAATAAAATGGGGGCACAGCTGACAGGATGTCACTTCTGAGATTAGGTTACAGTCCATTATGGTCTTGCTGTACAACTCTGGCTCTGGCTCTCTCATTTTGCCATAAGCACTGCCCTATTGGAGCATCTCTGTGGACAGACCTTTACGGCAGGAACTGCTACCCCTTCCAGCATCCAGGCAGGACCTGATGCCTGCCAGCCATCACATGAGTGAACTTAGAAGCAAATCCTTACATGGTTGAACCTTTAAAAGACTGTAGCCATGACTAACTTCTTCATTGCAAAATTAGCTATGATCCTTAGCTGTAAAACACAACTAACCCATATTCTGAAGCACGAAAACTGTTTTCTAAATAAATGTTTTATGATCTTATAAACTTTACTATAAGAAACATTGCAAATAAAAAACATCATACGCCCAAATTAAACAGATCCAAAATCAATGCATCTCAGTTAACTTCTGTACAGTTAGAATAGCATTTGAAATGGGAGTTGTATCATTGTATCATTTTACAGTTGGAATTTACAAAAGCAAACAAACACCTTTACTGTTTTGAACCATTCAACTTTTGAATAACTGGTGGCAATACAGAATTAATGTACCTACAATTATATTATATTATATTATATTATATAAACATTCTGCCATGAAAGCAAGTGAAAAGATGTCAGTTTTAATTATAAAACAGAAAAGGAAAAGCATGTTGCTTTATGAAAATTATTACTTTGCTTAAAAATATAGTGTCAGGCTTCCAAATAGCTGAAGGTAAGGAGAGTCTACTTCAGATGTCAGACTGAAAATAGAAGAGAAAGGCTTTGAGGGCTACAGTTAAGTCCCTGGGGCTCAAGTAAGTGCAAGAGCTAGACAGGTCCTGTTGTAGAGAACAACCTCTCCCAAATGCATTTCACAAGAGAGAGTCCAACAACAGTTACTTATTTGGTGTCTGCAGGGATCATGGTGGCACCAGGACAACAGTGGAGTTGTTTTATTCATTGTTATTAAGCTGTGGCAAAGGAAATAGAATATTGTACCAAAACACTCAGAACATAGTCACACTATCACTTTAACACAGGGTTTATATATACTTCATAAACACAAACAAAAACTCATTTTATATAAGTCCCCAGTAGACTCAAATGAGTAAGATTATGTTGGTATGATCTGCTCATAGTCCAATAAAATGAGGAACCATGGGAATTAAGAGACAAGATTATTAATGCACTGGACATCCTTGTATGGCATTTGCTTCAGTGAAAATATTAATAACACAATAAGATGCCATTTAGAAAAACATCCAATAAGCAAACATAGGAAATGTAGCTAATGACATTCTTAGAGCAGAGTGTATGAGATGATTCTAAGAGAATCGACTCAGTATTTAAACTTCTCTGGGTAGTACACAACAGAGACCCTAAGGGGAAGGGGCTGGGCACTAAAAAAGTGTAGAATGTTGTCTTACATTAAAGAACAAATAAACTGTTCTCCCCCTCAGCCTCCAGAGTGCCAGGACTGCAGGCACATGCCCCGTGCACAGCTGTAGTCACAGGGACATGCCCCAGGCCCAGCTGTAGTCACAGGGACATGCCCCAGGCCCAGCTGTAGTCACAGGCACATGCCCCAGGCCCAGCTGTAGTTACGGCTCTAATTTAAAGAGAAAGCAAATTTAGACTTGAGAAGAATTATACAATAATAGCTATATTTTCAATTATATAACCCTACACAAATATGTTCTTAGATTTAAAAATAGCAATTAGACAAATACTAATCACTAAAAACTAGACAAGTAATTTAAAATGCTAGATATAAAAAACTTGAAGAAAAATATATTTAAAAACTACCTCCATCAACAGGTACTTAGAGGGAGTTCTGATTTCCATGTTAGAAAAGTATTTCTTTTCTAACATGGAAATCATGTGAATGTGTGCATGCATTCGTGTGTGCATGTGTGTTCCCTGAATTATACCTGCGTGGAGGCCAGAGGTTGATATTGTTCTATTGCTGGACACATTATGTTTGACACAGTAAATCTCACTGGACCTGGAGCTGGCCATTCTGACTAGACTGGTTGGCCAGAAAGCCCCTGGGATCTGCCGCCTTTTTCTGACTGCCACCACCCACCAGGGCTGAGATTACAGATGTGTGCCACCACATCTGGTTTCTATATATGTTCTGGGAATTTGAACTCAGGTTTTCATGCTTACTCAGCAAACACTTATCCCCTGAGCCATTTCCCCACCTCTTCCCCAATTTACTTTATAAATTAAATGTGTCAGTGGACGCTGAAGTTCTTTGATTTACACACATGCAATTATAGGCCAATTTCCCTTCTAAAAACATAGATATGAAAAATCTTAACTCAGGTAGAACTCCATGGAACCTTAAGAGAAGAGCTTATAATTCAGCCCTCTGACAAGCCCTTGGTAAACACCTTTGACCAGGTGCAGATGGGACACTGAGCACTGTGCTTAAATGCCAAGAGATAATAATTAGTAAAGCACGGTCCTTGCGCTCAGCAAGCTTAGAATTAAATAGGAAAGAACACATTTAGAACAATTAAAGTGTATTGCACACACACACACAAATCTACAGCCAAAGCACAGCCATGAGATGGGCTGCCCAGCCCAGCATGGGAAGGGAAGGGGGGCTATGGACAAAGATCTAGAGGTGAGTGTACTTGGGAGGGAGGGGTTTGGAAGCAACGTGCTGCAGGTGAGGTACTCAGGGCCGAGAAGATGAGACTGGAGGCATGAGAGACAGGAAATGGCCTGGTGCTTACAGAAAACTCCTGCATACTCATTGGCCTGCAGGTTTAGACACATGCCTGTTTTTCATATTGTCTAAACTAACATCCAGCACCTGGATTTAGCAGCCTACATATGGTTATGGTTCAAATCATACATCGAGAGATCATCCAGGCAGAAGGGGAAGTGTGAAACATTAAAAAAATAAAAACAGCTGGCTGAGAATGAACCCCGAGGATACGGACAGGGCAGGCAGAGAAAGAGGAGGCCTTAGGAAACAGAAAATGCGTGGGGAGAGAAGAATGTGGAGACCCTGGAGCTTGAGGAGTCGCAGAGACTGGGGGAAGAGTGATCCAGGAGAGGAGACAAGGAGAGAGAGGCAGTTCTGAAGAGCAGTCCTTAGATTAGGAATTGAGGGATTTTTTCACACCGCTTACAGGGCACCTCCAAAGGCTTAGACAAAAAGAGAGGGTGGAGAGGGTGGAGATTAAAGTGGGTTTGGGGTGCGTTTGTTTGCTTGTCTCAGGGTTGTTTTCCTTTCCTGCTACAAGTTGCTCTGAAGCTTATGGCTTAAAAGAATAATTTATTTCTCAGTATCCTAATATTTGAGTCATTCTTCAGCTCTTTCTCTCTTTTGGCCACTCTTAGGTGTACTCTTAGCCAAGTCATCTGGTTGGCCTGGGTTCGTCTCAGGCATCTCTATATGCCTTCAGAGCATATAGAGAATTTCAGGTTCTAGGGCCAATTCCATATAGTTGTCTCCCCATCAGAACACTGTGAGCTTTCTAGTAACATGGCAGCTGGGCTCCAAACAGGAATGATCGAAGTGAGAGAGATCTGGTGGGCAAGCACTTACCAAGACTCTATTTGTATCATACCTGCTAATAACTTTTAAACCAAATCTAGCCTTTCAGTCAAGTTTAAATCCCTAGAGGAGGGTATTGCTCAAGGGTGTGATACTGGGAGAATTGAGGAAGAGATGCCTGTCATGATAATAGCCCACTACAAAGGTGGGGATGTTTCCCCTTGGTATAGAACGTCAAATTTTTCTAGGCTGAGCCTAAAAGAAACTAATTGAAAAGGAGATGGTGGGGATGGGTTAAAGCAAAGAGAGATTCTTACTAGATAGAGACTCGAGGGAAGGGGATGGCATCTTCTCAGGTTAGAGAAAAAGAGAGATTAAAATGGGTATGCTCAGTAGTGTGATGTCACCAAGTAAAGGCATTTGCTGCCCTGGCTCAAGTTCAATCCCTGGAGATAAATGGTCAAAGGAGAAAATCAACTCCTGTGAGTTGTCCTCTGACCTCCGCATGCATGCCATGACATACACTAAATAAATAAGTAAAAATGTCAATGGTGCTTTGTGTTCTTATTGAATCAGTGAGGAAATTGAAGCAGTAGTCTTAGAAGTATGGACAGATGCATAGAATGTGTAGGAATTCCATTAGTCAGGAGACTGAGGCAGAAGGACCATAGGTCCCAGGCCAGCCTGTATGAATTAGTGAGACAAACGAACACACTAGAAAAAAGGTCCTAAGTCCATATGCATAAGCAAAAGAGCCCAGGAGAAAATGACAGGAGAAGCAGAGAGTTCCTCTGTAGACTCAAGTACACTTGATTTGAATAAAGAGGGCAAAAGACAGAGATAGGTAGATAGGTAGATAGATAGATGGATAGATAGATAGATAGATAGATGTAAGGTAGATAGACAGATGAAAGATAGATGATAGAGACATAGAGAAACAGACATATGAAAGATGGATAATAGATAATAGATAGATGATAAATAGGCAGGCAGACAGATGGATAGATGAAAGATATATAAAGAGAGACAGACAGACAGATGAAAGATAGATAGATGATAGATAGGTAGACAGACAAACAGGTAAACAGATGAAAGATAAATGAAAGAAAGATATATAGATGATAGATAGGAAGACAGACAGATAGATGAAAGATACACAGATAGATAAAAGATAGAGACCAGGAGACAGACAGATGAGAGCAAGATAGATAGATGAAAGATAGAGACAGACAAACAGATGAAAGATAGATGATAGACAGACAGATGAAAGATAAATGGAAGATAGATGGATAGATAGATAGATAGATAGATAGATATAATAATGAACATGGGGAAGCAAAGAAGTCAAACAATTGTACTGAGAAGCTGTTGGAAATAAATGAAGAGTGAGGCAGGGTGGGTGTGTTTTGGTGTTGGTGTGACTTGGGAGTGTCCCAGAAGTGGCAGAATTGCTGAGGGGTGCTGCTCATGAATACAGGACCTAGATCTGCTGTAAGCAGTCCAGAGTATGCAGACAACACTAATTCTTCATGGAATTAACAAAAGACTTCCATCTCCTTCACTTTTCAGATGAGCCTAGCAAGACTCCGAAAGGTTAAATGTATTACTGAAAGTCACAGGACTGGTGTCCAGTGAGCCAGAGCTTCCTACCTCCTTACAAAGTCACACCCAGTGAGAGATCCTTCTCAAGGTTCCCAGAGGCAACTTGGTATTTTATTGTCTCATGACTATATTAAATGGCATTGTCATTCATGGGATGACGGGACTAAATGCCCTAAAGTTGAATAAAGGGAGTGGTTAGAACCTTCCTAGAGGCCCAGAAGGACTTATTCACTACATGTCTTTTCAATGTAGTGCAAAGAAGCCAGTCCTGTAACCATATCCTAGCCAGATTGCCAGAGTTCTGCTGTTCTCTCCTCCCTTGCCTGGCACCATGCTATCAATGTCTTTAAGAACCAGAAGATGAGGAAGATGCACCAACACACACACACACACACACACACACACACACACACACAGAGAGAGAGAGAGGGGGGGGTGGGAGAGAGAAGAGAACAACAACCCTGTCTGCCCATAGTCACTATGGACTTTTTTCATGAGCTCTAGGATTAAAGAAATTAATAAATTAACTTTCCACTGCATAGGTTTGAGGCTGTTAAAGTCTTACTGACTAATATCCTTAAAGAAAAAAATGAAAACATCTTCCCCGAAAGCTATTGTCAGCTACGGAATTCAGCTTAAGAAGGAGGGTGGTGACATGTTCCTCTTTCCCACTGGACCCAAATTTCAAAGCTTCAAATGTGTGGTAAATCTAACCAAAGATAAAGATTTGCAGGTGTTTTTTCCATAAAAGCAAGGAGGGCAGATGTATCTGAGACGTGCTTCTAACCAAGCGGGACATCTGCAATCCATTAGTGATGTCCTGATGAGAGAAAGTGAGAGGAGAGGTTCAGGCAGAGAGTCTGCTCTGGAGAAAAGCCAGCCTGGTGTGTCCAGGCTTTCTGCCTGGCTTCAAGGACAACAAAGCTCTGAAGAAGGGACCTCTGCAGGGCTAAGCTTACATCTTTGTCAGATCACCCAGTTCCTCTTCTTTTCCTGGCTTCTACCAAGTTATCATCAAAACATCTGTGTCTCCTCTTTATGTAAGTCCATCTACGTGTATACCCTTCGTATTTAAGGCTTGGAGGCTCCCTCAGATAAAGAGAACAACTTGCTTGGAGTGTGTGTCCTCTCCTTTCTCAACACTCACGGGGAGCAATCGTGTCTTGACTCGGCTTCTTACACTCCAAGGGAACAAAGCAAAATTGTCACCACAGGCATTACTTGTAGGTTACTCACTGGCTATTATGTGCCCTGTTTCGAACTCCCAAGGAAACCACTAACTTTTATGGAAGGTATTTTGCAGCAAAGGCTGTTGCAAAATAGCTGCAGCTGTGAAATGAGTCCGACACGTGTGATTCCTGCAGTTTGGCTTTGTTCATACCCAGGATTTATGGCCAATTTTGAGCTTCCACTGACTGACCCCGAATGAAGCATCACAGAGAAGTGGGGTGTTCCTTAAATGAATTCAGTGAACATGCCAGATCTGTTTCCTGTATCATGTCTCTTGCTTGCTTACTAGCCTTTTGATAAACCATTAGAGCTGTGGCGTTTTGTTAATTACCAAACTCCTGGTGACAGACTGAACTTGCCTGTTAAAACTTGTGTTGTAATTTGAGGATTAAAAGCCACACCTCTGGGAAATGGAAGTATCAGAACTGATTTGGTGTTGGAGACAAAAGTGTTAGAAGCCACAGTTCAACAAAGTGGATTTTCCGGGCACAGTTAGCAATGACATTTTTAGAAGTCTTACATCGTGTCATTGATGGGAATGAAATTTTAAGAGTCTACAAATCCAGAATGTGCCATTTAAGTCTCCTCACCCACACTGGTATAGGTAAAGTCCTTCTTTTTTCAAAGCACCTCCTATGTACGTAAAAGCATTGCACTGTGCCAGATACAGTAAAAATCGGAAGTCCTTACCCATCACATTCTCAAAATCCAGTGAAGAAAAGCCTCTTCTAAAAGTTAAAGTATTGGTCCATGTATGTCTCAGAGTATTTTTTTTTCCTTTTACTTTGGCTGAAGGAAAAGAACATGGCTATAGCCAGAAGGAGACTCTACCTGGAAGAACCTTGCCTGGCCTCGGGTTTATGAATCATGGGTCTATGTCAAAGATTCCTAACCTCCTAACGCCAATGCTACTTAAAAGTTCCAAGACTGAGCCAAGAATGGCTCCTGGGACGCCGGCGCTCTGCTTTTTCTTCCACCTAGGACCTCGTAGCCACAGTGGGCATGAGTGTCTGTGTTTTGGTTGAACAGCTCTTTATTGGAAACCATCTCCATTTAAATGACGAGAGTAATTTAATTTTCAGATTTTTCCGGGGGCCACGGACTTTGGGAACGCTTTAATCAGAGTTTCACCTGGTCCTCCCATGATTTGAGTCTTTGCCTGTCAGTTGCATTACCAGACTGACCCTCATTGTTCACAAAGTGAAGGACAGTAGCAACGAGTGTCACAGAGTCCAACAGGAGTCACAGAGTCTCTTCTTCACACCTACGGGTTTAAAAAAAGTGTTTTGCTCCTTAAATCCACCAAAGTCCCAGGCTATAAAATGAGTGAGTGGGTTACCTAGACCTAACTCCTGTTGTGGGAAAAACCCCTTGGTGCTGACTGCTTGCTGAGCCAGTCAACTGTAGGACTAGGATTGTGTAACAATTGAAAAGACGTTGTCCCTACATAAACTGAGAGGAATAACATGGAGGATGAGGAGGCCATCAGACAAGATGCTCTGATCCTTCTCTAGTGTGGATTCTAGAACGATGATTGGCTTTTATTTAATATCAGAGATAACCTCTCGTCACAAGCATTATCTCAACTAAACTTGCTAAGTTAGACATTGAAAGGTAGTTTTACTTCTTTAAACAAACAAACGACTAAGCAGTTCTGGCTTTGAGAGATAGTCTCACTATTGGAACCCAATCTAGCTAGTAATTCACTGTATAACCCAGACTGACCTCATTCATGTAATCCTCCTGCCTCAGTCTCTTACATACTGGAAATGTAGGCATTTGTCACCTGCCTGGCCTGGTGGGGGGTTGTTGAATTTTTCCCCTAACTCTCTCTCCTCCTAATATTCAGTGATACTCAAAGAAACATTTTTTATATATACTTTGAATAATTGAAGACGACTTTAAAATCTATCCCCTTGGGCTGGAGAGATGGCTCAGTGGCTAAGAGCATCTAGTGCTCTTCCGAAGGTCCTGAGTTCAATTCCCAGCAACCACATGGTGGCTCACAACCATCCGTAACAAGATCTGACGCCCTCTTCTGGTGTGTCTGAAGACAGCTACAGTGTACTTACATACTTACATATAATAAATAAATCTTTTTAAAAATAAAATCCATCCTCTTGCTCATGTTTCCTACCCCATTCATCCCAATTTCCAATAGAAGTATGAATCTATCTGGAATTCTCACTTAAGGCAGCCCAACTATTTTCTCCTTTATCTTGGATAATAGATCAGTGTTCAGGGTGTCTTAAATAATATACCTTAAAAGTTTCCTGCTGTCTGTTCACCAGCTTTACCGCCACTCCCTAGATATATCAAAGCGGTACTGGTCTTGTCCTCATAAAACTCACCCCAAATTCATCAGCTCATCTGTAAACTGTCCAGGAGATTTCCAGCGACTGAATAGTTCTTCCACACTAAGGGGCTCCCTGAGCTCAGAGATGTAATTGTAACACCAAACAAAGTAGCCAGGGAGGTGATTTCTTCCCAGCACCTTCTAGAGAAGAGAGAATGGTTTGGAAGGCAGGCCACAACTCTCTTGTAACTGCTTAAAGGTCACAGAGGAACTGGAGAGATGGCTCAGCCAGCGAAGTGCTTACCACACAGGCACAAGGACCGGAGTTTGGATCCCCAGGACCCTCAGAGAGCTGTGTGCGACAGCATATATTTGTAACCCCAATGCTGAGGGGCCTGGGAGGGAACAAGCTGACCCCTGCTGCTCACTAGCCAGCAGATCTAGTAAAAGGGGGGAGGGTATGCTGAAGAGTGGCTGAGGAAGATGCTCAATGTTAATCTACCTGTGACTTCCATACATGTGCACATAAAAAGGCCACAGACACGGGACCAGCCAACTGGGAACCCAACTCAGACATTCCCAAGCTATGATCAGTACATCTGCAAACCACCCCACCCCGGAGTGTAACACTTGAAAGAATGATAAGTCTCTCCAGCTTGTCCATATTAAAAAGAGGTAATTTTTCCCCTGATTGCAGAAAGGGCCACTGGTGTGTTCAAGCCACATGCTTGCTGAAGCATTCAGAGAGTCAGTTAGGCCTGGGTCTGTTTTCTCTTTGGAATTTACTACTCTCTTTATCCTGCTTCCGTTGATACCCCCACCCCCCCATCCCCCACCCCCGCCCCCGCCCCATACAGTCTTGGACTCCAAAGCCCAAACTACCAGGGGCAGTGCACTCATGTCTGTGTTGGAGGCAGTGCATTTGCGTGCTTTCAGCCCTAGGCTTGACTTGTGTGACGGGTAAAAGGGTAGGAATGTTACTAGCACCCCATATCATCTTCAGAATGGCCTCATCATCGGTCTATCTCCACAGCAAACAGCTCTGGAGCTAGAGGGGGGTGGGAGGTTGCAACACCTGCGCCAAGCTTGCAGCAGGCCAGCCTGCCCCGCAGCAGGCAGCCACGTGGGGGGGCCCAGTTGGCTCAAGCACTGCTTAGTCAGGCTCCAACACGGATCTGAGCTTTCAGATGTGCCCAGACCTGCCGCCACCAGGTGTCTGTGTCTGGGCCGGGAGGTGACTCTTGCCTGCTGCTGTTTCCCGACACTGTCCTCAGAGGAATGTGGATGACTCTGGGAGGCCACCACCACCACCAGGCTACATCTCTCTGCCCACACTCTAGAACAGAGCCTCTGCCTGCCCTACCCTTTTGGCCCTTACTCTGTCCTCTTGCCAACAGCCCCAGGGCTGGCTCCTCCTCCCTCAGGCCGCTGATGGGCTCAGGTGAGAGGTGGCTGTCTCCTTGGGCAGGTTACCTGCTTACCCTACTGTTAGAGGATGTTCCCATCTTTACTGTCCAACCCTCCTAGCTGGTATGAGAGGATTTTAAAATACAATAATCTAAGTGATTTAAAATGTTTTTTTTAATTTACATTTTTTTCAAGCTCATTTTTCATCCCATTCCCTCCCCCGGAGGAAATGTTTCTAAATATTATTTTCCTAAGAAGCTGTTCTGTATTTTAACAGCATTTGTGAACACCAGAGATGTTCTTCCAGAGGGAAAATATTAGAAACTCTTACCAGCTCGTTTGTAAACTGAGTCCAACACAAGGTTGAATCTAAACTCAGCATGGTTTTTCAAGACATGTTTAAGACCCAAGTGGCGAGGAGCTGTTCTGGAGCAGGAATCTTACCTGCTCAGCAAAGAACTCCCTGCCAACCTGTTGTGTGCTACAAGGCTGGACCTCAGGAAGACATCACTACTCGCCAGAGGATACGAATGACGGCTACACTGGCCAGATTCAGCTTGCAAACATGCTGTTTGACTCATACTATATTTATCAAAAACTTGAATTCGTTGGCAACTTTTAAATATCAGAATGTTTCCAGCCTTTCTTGAAAACTCAGAAAATCTGGCAAAACTGAGCCCACATTCCCAGCTGATGACGAGTAGAGCAACAAGTGCCCACTTCAGACAGCATTGGCCCTCTGTCCCTACAGCCCATACCTTCCCTGCTGCCCCTGACCCAAGACCCAAACAGCCAGTCCCCCTTAGAATTGGGGATCATAGCACATCTACTCTGAGAAAGGACTCAGAGACAAGAGGGACCCAATCTGGTCCCTTGTCCTTCAAGAGCCGACTCTTGTTTCCTTAAGATCACAAAGATTTGTTTTGTGTCTTCTTAATTTTTGCTCTTTTTAATAGATTGGGTTTTAAAAATTCCTGGCAGGGTTGGGGATGCATTGTTTTACTCCTTGCTAAGAGAAGAAACTAGACACAAAGGGAAAAGAGCAAGGCTGGATTTCAAAAGGAAATGCTGAGGTTTAGGTTTGAGAGAGCAATGTGAAGGGCCAGGGATAGACACACTCATTTGCCAGATGAGGATGGCTGAGGTCGAGAGAGGGGGCGAGCTGTGCCAGATCCCTCTGCTGATGAGAAAATGAAAAGGGAAGCATGGTCTGTGCCATCTTCACCCAGCCTGCACCACATGCCTTCCTCTAGCCACAAGTGGCTTCTTTCTCCCTGTTTCTGAGTATCTGTTTCCAAGAGGTGGTAGAGAGAAGCCAGCCCATTAGCTCAGTAGAGTGTGCTAAGAGCGATTTCAGAAGCCACGTTGTATTGTAAGATATGTTATTCTAAAAGAACCTTCGGGAGATTGATTAGTAATTTTCATCTAGACCTATTCATTCCCTGTAGGTAAAATGTAATACATTTTGAGAGAGGCAGCCTGTTTTCATGTGTTCAAACCCATCCCAAATCGTCCCTGTGTTTGTAAGCAGGAATAAAGTTAACACGTTGACTCCAGTATCTGTCACTGGTGGAAGGCTTTACTAAATCATTTGCAATGAACACAAACTTTGAAAAACATTTAGAATATTTAAATGGACCATTTACTGGGATTTAGACATTTTGGTGCATGTATAACAAGGAAATATAAATGTTCTAAACTTCTACAAGAGTTAGTTAATTAATTTAGTTAATAAAAATAAGCTCTACATGTAGTAAGAGAGATTATTTTATTTAGCTTGCCAGCCTGAATTTAGAGGTGGTTTCAGGTCCACTTTTACAGATCAGAAAAGGGAGACCGAATTGGCTAGCTTCCTCCAGCAGTTTCCACTTGTTGAGAACAAGCCCAGGTCACTCTAACTCCTAAGCAAGTGTCCTGTCAGCTACAGCAACTCATTGCACAGAATCCACTAAGATGTGCAATGGCCAAGAAATTAGGACAAGGAAACACCTCTAGGCTTCAAAATGCAGTAAGCATGGAGGGAGGCAGAAACAAGTGAAGGGTGCAGAAATATGTGGAGTGGAGGCCTGGTGGGTCAGGGAAGGCTTCTGAGCCAGGGACACAATCCTCTCTGAAGAGAACACCTTGAAACAATAGCCACAAAAGAAAGGACCAGAAGAAAGGCCTAAAACGTTGGGTGGTGTGGTGGACTGTAGCTGTTTGGGAAAGAGCAAACAGAAGGTAACCAACCAGTTTAGCTTGGTCATTAATAAAACAAGGCTTCATAATGAAGTTTGCCATGTGGCAATATTAATGCGCATCTCCAGGTCAATGTTATCGCAATGGCTAGGCAACTTCATGCCTGCAAGGAAAAGTACCACCAGGTAGACCCAGAACAGGCACCTGGGGGAAATCCAGGTGTCCAGTTTCCGGACCCCGTGCAGCACAGATGCCCACACTTTTTTTTCTGTCATGTGTCCTGTTCTCACCTTTCCCCCCTCTGAAGCCTGTTGTCAGCACGTGGGGTAACTGGCATCCTGTCTTCTGTTTGCAACTCTTTCTTTGTCCCGGCATCTCTGATTTGTGCAGGACTGTGTTCCCTTTTCAAGGACGCCCACCAGCAGCGAAGCAGGTGCAACAAATTGGGGGAAAAAAAAAGAAAAAAAAAAAAAAAAAAAAGAAACAGGACCTGCCACTCCAAGTCTAGGCTCTCTTACTTCTAAAAAGGACAGACCCAAAAAGCCAAACACTTTGGCCTCTCTTCAGGTCTCAGGTCCCGCCCTGCCCAAGAGCTATATAGTAAAACCTGGTTCTGTTTCACACCAGCTGTGGACAATCTTCCCCTGTTCTTAGGGCCGAAGGATTCTTTTTCTTTGTCCTCAGGCCCCGGAAAGCAGGTTCTCCTGGCGAGCCCCTCCCCATCGGCTCCCAGGGGACGAAACTCTTGTTTGATTTATCACTTCATCTCCGTGTCTCCTTAGAACCTAGTTAAGTCTAATCCCGCTTTCCAACTCTGAGAGCGAAGTCACCTGTCCCAGGCAAGCGGTAACACCGGGACTTTAACACAGAGCACACAAGAGACCGGGGTGTTTGAGTTCCCAATCAAGCCTCCACGACCCGACCCAAGTCCCCACATCTGTGGAAATAAAAAGTTCCCGGTGGGGGCGGGGGCAGTGCAGCCTTCTGCCTGGTCCACACCGGGACCCGAGGCGCCTCCGGGGGAGGCGAGGGAGGCTGCATCAGCCCGAGAGAGCAGAGCCAGGGAACTTCAGAGAGCGTTTCGCCCTCGCCGGGGAGAGGCAAACACCGACACGTCTGTCTCCTTCTCAACAAGTGCCTTCAAGCCCGCCGGGGGCAGACACCTCCGCGCCCGCGGCCGCCGAGGTCTCCGCTGTGCGCGGGGGGCCGCGGCCTGGCCTCAACCGAGGCGACTCTGCGTGGCCTCCCCACACCCCCTCGAGCGTCGCCCGCAGCCCCCGGCGGCCGGAGTAGGGGCGCGGGGCGGGGCGAGCGGAGGGGCGGACCCCGGGGCGCGGGGCGGACGCGAGGGTGCACGAGGGGCGCAAGGGCCGGCGCGGTCACCCGGCGCCGCGGGGAGCCGCCCACTTCTCCTGCGCAGGGGGGGCGGGGGTGGCCCAGACGGCCAGAGCGTGGATGCGGCGGTCGCCGAGCCGGGGCGGACGCGGAGCGGCCCGGGCAGGGGACGCGCGCCGGGAAGGCCGGCTCCGCAGCGGCTGCAGGATGGCTGAGGTAAGCGGTCGCGCGGGCGACGGGCGCGGGGCCGCCCTACGAGGGCCACCTGCTCGTCGTCGGCGCCGTGTGTGCGTCCCGGGAGGCCGAACTGCAGTTCCTCGCAGCCTGTGCCCGGTCGCAGCGAGGTGACCCGTGAGCGGCGCCCCGTTTCTCTTACACCCCAGAGCCCCTGTCCAACCGCTGTTGGCGCAGGGACGTCCATCTGTCTGGTATTTCAAGCCGTGACCTTCGGTCATCCCGGGAGGAGAGTCGCGGAGACGCCCGAGGGGCGTGGAGGGGGCGCCGGTCCCCTGAGGGACAAATCCTTGCTTTTTTAAAAGGGAAGAGACAAAAGACCAAAAGCGCCGCAAACCGTCAGCTTAGTTAGACGTGTCTGAAGAGGACGGATGCTCGCAGTTGAACCGCGCTGAAGGAGTGCGTTGGTTTGCCGGCGTTCCGCCTGGCTTGTCGAGCGTGGGACAGTGAGGGGTGTTCGTGCCCTCCGGTCGCTCAGGGACTTGGAGGAGCGCATCCGGATGCTGATGGGGAAGCCAGAGGGCCAAGGTCCAGTCTCTTTGGAGATGGTTTACCTGAGAGTGACAGGAAGGGATCCTGGCAATGCAGAGGTGAGGTGCTTAGTGGCCCAGTGACTGTCCACCCCGCAGCGGGGTTCCAGCCGGGCGTACCCCAGCATCCGCTTCGGGTGTCCGCTGTCCACGGGCGCTGCTTCCCCAGGGGAGCCCCTTAACCCTACTGGCCTCACGACTTCGGATAAACTCCTGGGGATTTGTCAGCCAGATGTGACAAGATTGGAGAGGCAAGTGAGAGAGATCTGATATCAATCAGTACATAGCTCGGAGCCAAACTTTCTCAAATGCGGTGTAGAAACATGTTCTTCTCGTTTAAGGCATCTCTTTGTGGCTGTGGGGCTGCCACCAGCCTGAGTTTGACAGTTAAATGGAATGCCAACTAGCAGCCTTAATTGTATGAGTGAAGTTGTATGCAGTGCGGGGGGGGGGGGGAAGATCAGACACTCTGGGGTTCGGTAATGTCCCCTAGTTTTATGGCTAGGCTCACCGCAGACCTCTGAAGATGAGGGCATTTAAATCGGGCCAGACGCCTGGTCACAGCCAGGCCTCTGCTGTTAACACTTAAGGGGCTTGAAAGAGGCCCCACTGGTGTCCTGGGAATCCCTGTCAGAGTGTGTGTGTGAGAGAGAGAGAGAGAGAGAGAGAGAGAGAGAGAGAGAGAGAGAGAGAGAGAGAGAGAGAGAGAGAGAGAACCTGTTACTGCATGGAAACACAGAACAGATATATCAACAATAAGAAGTAAATTTTTCTTATTAAAGCAACAAGATTTTGGTGTGACAGTATAGGTGAACTGAAAAACAGCATTTTGGCAAATCTTTTTTGGCAGTCTGTTTTTACTTGCTCGTTGTCTTCACTGTGCTGTTAGATTTCATGGGATCTTTTCGAATTTAACAGAGGTTTAGTTTACAAATTGATGTTTGTGCGTTAAAACTTTTGTTAAGTAGTGAAACATGTAACTTTCTCATTCGCCCCTCCCCAAATTTGTTGATGCATATTATTATACCTTTCTTAAAATTGTATGCATCAAAGTGTAATTTTGCACATTACTTCAAGTGTTACAATTTGTGCTGTATTTTATTTTTCTTTTAAAATAGATACAGACAGCTGCCCTTCTTTCTCTGGAGAATTTTAATAACTGTTCTTTTTAGCATACTTTCAGATAGTTAAAAAATATGACTCATTATCTTATTTATTGTTGCAAGTTCACAAACTTCAGTTTTACAGAAACTGTAACTGTCTCCACTCAGGTGTTGACTGTGTTCTGTTGTAGCTGAATCCTCAGACACTTTGATGGACTCTTTTAAGGTGTGAGCTCCTCAGAGTTTGAGAACTCAGATTGTGTTCAGACAGCTGCATAACTTAATTTGTACTCTCATGTCCACCCATGCAGACTGGTAAGGATTCCCTGGAGCTCTGTCTGTCACAGAGAAAATGGTTACTAGTTTGAATAACCTGCCCATGAATATTTCCTAGGATACACACACACACACACACACCAGTGATCCAGTGATCTGTGCACCTGGGTTGGAATTCACATAAGAAATCTTAGCTCACATAAATCCATTGCCTTAGAAATATATGGTTTATACAGAGGATGATTTGGTTTTTATGACCTTTCCCCTAGAAGAAGTTAGACCTGTATCCCAGGCCCATACTCATATTTTATACCTCAGATCATCAGCTTGGAAAAGTGACCCTGCCCTGTGGTGAGAAAAAGCCATCTAGTTTTCCTCACACAACAAATAATTGTCTCTTAAGCACACACTTGTCACTTCGGGATGCCAAGAAATGTGAGGGAACGTTTTAAAACTTTGTTAGTAAAATGAAACTGCAGTACCAAGGGGCCAGAAATGTCTTTGAGCTTCTGTATATGGCTTTGGAAGTTATTTTGACGGTGGCCATTAAGAGGAGTTGCCCTGAAGGCTTGCAAGGTAAATTACTTGCAGGAGGAGTGTGCTTCACCCCAGGGTGGATTTTCTCCTCTACAGATGTCACTTAGAGTGAGGTAGTTACTTTTGTCAGACACAGTCTGGTTAGAAAGAAACTAGAAATGCCATTCCCCCAGGTTCTCCAATCTGATGATCTGACGTGGCTCTGGCTTTGCTAAGATCAAGGTTTAGGAAGTCATAGGCTCTTTTTGTCCTTTCCCTTATTGTATGTCAGTAAAGATCATGACTGCTTGTCTACTGTTGGTGACTTTTTTGTGGGATGTTCAAGATAACTGGGGGTGGCACAGAAGCAGCGTCAGGAAGTGCTGGGACCCTCCTCCCTTGTTAGTTGGTTTCTAGCAGAAACCCTTCTTTCTTATCTCATCATCCTTTGAAGTCTTTTCTCCCTCCTTCTGGAGTTTCCAAGATTGCAGTGTGGCACTCCCGCTCTCTATATCCACCCGTATGCCTCTTTTAGCCAAGGAAGCTGAGTCCAAACACAAAGCAGCCCTGTTTCTCCAGAGTCCAGTTTGGGGCCTCCTCAGCCATACATAGTTACTTGGAAAAAAAGCTCTCTCGGTTCCTGTCCACACACGGGCCGTTTATTATAAATCAACCTAACCAATTGTAAAAGGGCTCTAGCTTAGAGGCGATCCCCATTTCTCTCCACTAATGTAAAGGAAGGGAGAGGTTGGGAAAATAAGATGTAAAAGCTGGGCTGGAGCAGACCTGTGTAGAGCAGAATGCTTACCTTAGGGGAACTCTAATTTACACTTTTAACTGTTCTTCCCATTCATTATATTGATGCGGCTGTCCCTTCCTGCGGATTGTGTGAGCATTTCATGTACTGGAATGTGGGAAACGGTTTTCTGCTCTTTCCCAGCTTCTAGAGACGGCATTGTCCCTCCGTAGCCTTCCACCTGTTTCTGGAATTATTATGACATTCAAGCTTTCTTACCTCCCAACTGTAACATTTCAGGATGCACTATGCTGGGTCTTAAGGTGGGGGTGGAATGGCAGAAATAACTGAATTTGAGTTTATCTTGACAAAAAAGTTGTTTTTTAGTTCCCTTTGAATCCTTAAAATGGTTTTATTTAAATAATGTTCATTCACACTTGGCTTTTACATCATCATCAGTAATAAATTTGTGTGAAGTATTTAAACTACCTTAACTAAAATTTTGAAGTGTTTTTTAATTCCCACTTTCCATGGCTAATTGTATGTTACATATCACTGATGTCTATTTAGCCTTGTTATCTAAGGTTTATGAAGACTTCTGAGTTTGTCTACATGTAGGTTATAAGGAAAAAATATGCCCATATCATTTATATTGCTGTGTGTTTTAAAGCTTTTTTTAAAAAAAGGAAATATTCAGCTTAATTTCTAAGATGTTTGTATATTTCCTACAATTTTTCACATTTTCAGTTTTAAAAACTAATAATATGAAAAAAAGGGTGTAGATGTTAAATTGTTTTGGCATAGGATTTAGGCTTTGATTTATAAACATCAAAAGAATAAGTATTTTCCCCATTATCCTCTTTGAACTAAGCACCAAGGGAACTTTAAGAGGTGTCCTGTGTACCTTTTGCTCAGAGGTGGACTTAGTCCAACATCCGTCCCCTGAAGGGCATCTAGCTCCCTAACTCTCTCTTGCAGGCCCATCTCTGTGCCCTGTTGCTTCTGTATTCTCTCTTCAGCCCTAGCTTGCAGTGAGATATCACAGTCTGTCAGTTCTCTTTCAGTGTCATTTTTACATTGCAAATACTAACTACATCCTGAGGCGCCCGGTATCCCCCATTTCGATCATGGCTTTCACTCCTGATAGTGGTAAGCAGTGCCTTCCATTGTTCAGAGCCCTAGAAGACCCAACAGAGAGACTCTTGACTGTCCATCAGGGCTTCCCATCCCTCAACCCCACCTACGTTGCTTTTCAAGATTGGCTCTCACTGGCCAAACAGAAACCTATGTTTTGTGGGCCATGTTACTGCACTCAGCACACCAACCCAGGATATTGCTTGTACACAGAGAACATGTCTGCTTTCTCCTGGAGGAAGAAGACTTCTCTGGCCTCTCTACACAGGCTACTCTCTGTTGGCTAGTGCAAATTGAAATTTTGAAGGAAATGGGAGCCTTCACATAGTTTACTTTTTCACTTTTTATTATAGAAAATTTTAAATAAAGAGAATTAAGCTGTACTGAAACTTGGTGAATGTGTGTTTGGGACGTCAAGAGTTAATCTTCTTCATCTGCATTTCCTATTTCTTATGACTAGAAATCTCAGATTACTTTAAAGGAGGTTCTAGCTGTCATACAATTTCATTAAAAATATTTTATATGTTGCTGTAAAATATAAAAACATTCCCTTTTAGAAACAAATCCAATATACCATAAAACACCTTAAAATAACTTGGGGGCGTGGCTCAGTGGTGGGGCACATGCTTAACATGTTCAGGGCCTTAGGTCCAAGCCTTGGCACCAGAAAGTAATGCTAGTTAATTATCATAACTCCTTAATGTCATTACATTTCCAGGCAGTGTTCAAATTCCCTAGATTGTTTTATAAACTTTATATTACCATTGGTTTGTTCAGATTAGAATACAAGTGTATATACTATCTGTATCTTCTAATTTCTAGGTTTATAGGCTTTGTTTTTTTCAGCCTTGCCATTATCTGTTGAAAAGGAGAATGCTAGTCTGAGTTCTAATAGTTCCTTTCTTGTGATGCCATCTCCATATATTTCTGCCTCCTGTATCTTCCAGATTCAGTGTTGGCGAAGAACCTTGCTCAGCCATAGGTTTGGATGTTTTGACAAAATACCACATGTGCAATGAGATGTATTCAGAGTCTGATGGGGCCGATTGCTGTCCTCCTTTTATTAAGAGCTGTGAAATGGGAGCGTCTTAGTTCTTCCCCGATTTGACTCAAGAGAACCTGTCTTGTCAATGGGTTGGCTTCCCTGGGCCTCAAGTCCTATAAGAAAGAACACCTGCTTCCCTCTTCCTCTAGTTTACTGGTTTTCAAAACAGTTTGTTGGTCTCCCAGAAGTCTCTAACTGCTGCCAGTGACTTTCGTATTTGTTTTGAGTACGTTTTGAAGCCTTGAGTTTTCACCTGTAAATGATACAAGCTGACTGATCAATCATAGTCACTGCTGGGCTTTTTTCTTTTTAATAATTAATTTTATTTTCTGTGCATTGGTATTTGACCTGTGCATGTGTCTGTGTGAGGGTGTCGGATGCCCTGGAACTGGAGGTAAAGACAGCTGTGAGCTGCCGTGTGGGTGCTCGGAGTTGAGCCTGCGTCTTCTGGAAGAGCAGCCAGAGCTCTGAACCACTGAGCCATCTCTGCAGTGCTAGCCCTGCCACTTCTTGCCTGGCTGAGGCTGTGCAAGGCGAAGGCATGGTGGATGCACTGTGGGATGAGCAGGTATCTGTTCTGTGTGCTTGTCACGTGGGCTCCTGCTTAGCACTGTCGGCCAGGGAGGCTGCCACACACACACACACACACACACACACACACACACACACACACACACACAAGAGGAGGACCTCAGTGGCTCTCTTCCTGCTCCAGGTTGTCCTGACTGCCCGTCTGACAAATGACAATAGTATTTTCAGAATCTTAGTTGCACTCCTGTGAGGTTTCATATATGATAAAATTGATGGAGAAAATAAAAAATAAAAGAAATCTGTGGAAAGGGAGTGGGGAGGTCAGAATCAAAGGGCAAACCTGGCTCTGGTAAGAAAAATGACGAGTACAGAACTACAGTGTCAGCGTGGCTCCAAGATGAGGACTCCCAGCTTTGAATGTTTGGTTTTCAGAGCCAGGAGAGCCAGACTGTAGCCCCATAGGGAGGAGAATGGGAAACAAAGCCACCCTCTCACAGGGCATCCTAGCGACTTTAAATTATGTTCTGATTAGCAGTTTTGGATGGACAGTGAAATTTCCAGGACTCACACAAAGCAACAGCAGTTATCTATATCCAGTGTTTAAAAATACAAGCTGGAAAAGCCTGAAGCCTTTCTGTCCCAAAACCTTGTGAATTGTAGGTGAGCTGTGGTTTGGCAGCCTGGGGTCCTTTGATTCCAAGTTGAGATCTTAATGATATTTTTACCACTGGGGATCTGGCAGAGTCTTAATATTCTATCATTAAGATAGGTCCTCAGACTCCAAACTTAGGCTCAGCCATCTCTCCTTGTGAACCATTTTCTAGGTGGCTTTTGTTTTGTTTTGATTTTGTGACCCTTTTAATAGACAGTGGGAGATCACTGTGTAAGTGCAAACTAGAAAGTGCATTTGACTACTAGTAAAAGGCACCAAGATAATAGTGACCATGTTTTTTTCTCAGCCATCCTTGCGGTGGGCCCTCCAGGTTGCCTAATGGTTACAGAATGCCCTCTGGTGTCTAGCCACCCTAGTTTTGTTCCAAGATGGAGGAAGGACAAAGGAATTGACATTCTACCCAGGAAGTTCTACTGTCCACCATGCACCAGTGCTTAGCTGCCTGCCCATCAGTGATTGAAAATTCCTTTTTTCTTACTTATCCTACTAGAGGTTGAACCTAAGGCCCACACATTAAGCAGTCACTCTACCACTGAGCCATATCCTCAGCCTTCTGTTTAGTTTCCAGCTTGAGACGGGGCTTCACTGAGTTGGCCAGACTGGCCTCTAATTCACTTTGAATTACTAGCAAGCCTTGAACCTGTAACCCCTCCTGCCTTAGTCTCACGTGTAACTGGGATTTATAGGCCTGCATCATGAGGCCCAGCTAAAATTCTTTTTACCAAGGCAGATCAGAAGAAAAGGATATCATGGGACAACAAGATGGCTCAGTGGGTAAAGCCGCCAAGCCCGATGGCCGGAATTGAACCCACATGGTGGAAGGAGAGAGCAAACTCCCACATACTCTCTGACCTCCACATTTACACTGTGGCAAGTGTGCCTGTGCATGATAAAGTAAATAAATAAATAAAAGTGTAAGGAAACTAGATGGACTTCTGTAATCAGTACGCAAGGTAAACTTTGCATTGGTCAGTCATTCACTTCTCCACTCAGGTAGCACAGTGGAGGATTTACCAAACATGGGACTCTGCTAGTCAATAGGTGTTCTAACTGTTGAATCACCTTTTTTTCTGAACTGGGGAGAGACTTTTGGGAACATTTCTATCTTCTGTCGACTTATGGTGGTTGTGTCTATGCAGAGTCAAACCACTAGAGCCAGAGGACCTGAGAACCTACTTGTGGACATGGCAGCAAGAAGCACGGTCAGACTGTGTATCTGTTTCTTCATTCCTCAGCTGTATATCCGCTAATATGGCTGACTGGCCTGAGGAGAGCAGGAATGCCTAGCAGCATAAGCTGAAGACTGAGCTAGAAGTATGACATAGGATAGGGAAAGTTGTAGATTTTATTACACTCAGTGAAAGCGCTCAATGATGTGAAAGGTGTTCACCTGTGTCGCTAGAGTTCTCTTTGTAACATCAGACCACGTTCACTTGTCTTGTTTCCAGAAGGCTCACTGTTAGAACAGAATCCGAGCTCTTGGCTTGTCCCACAAGGCCCTGTACAGAGTGGTCCCCGGTGCCTCTATGACTTATTTTCTACCCTTCACTTCACTCTGCTAGGCACACTGGCCTCCTTTCTCTCTCCTAAACTCACCGGTCTCTCTCATATCTTATGGCCTTTGCCCTTGCTGAGCTTTCTTTCTGAGGTACTCGCTCCATCCTCTCTATCCCCTTGGCACTTGGCTTGACGTCCTCCTCTGAGGCCTTAGATGACAGATGGCTCTACATACCGACTTGTTGATACTCTGCATGCCAGCAGGTTTTAGCACTGAGGTCTGCTCAGCTCTTTCCCAACACTCACTTTATTGTGAAATTCTTACTTGCCTTCTCATCATCTACCTCCTCTAGATTTAAGCCCCAGGAAGGTCCAGGCCTCTGCAGTCCTGTTCAGTACTGCAGCCTCAACAGTCCAGAGTGATGTCTCACTCACGTCCAAGAAATACTTACCAAGTGAAGTTTCTTTACCGTATGAAACTTTAACTTCTTGATCTTGTGCATAGTGTAATACCCAACCCCAAAAAGTATTGCAACTGAGTGCTACTGTGCTTAGCACAAAATACTGATACTTTTAAGGCAGAACGTACCCTGACTATTCAGATTTTAGACCACCTGGATAGCCTGTAAATTCTTCAGCCTCTTGGTATATAAAAGAGGAATGGTAGCACCAAACTCCCCTAGTGGTTATGAGGAGGAGATACAAGTTACACATGGGTGCTCTTTGATGCATTGTCTCACACATAATAAATGTTTAGTAACACTGACTAGCTGTGTGACCCTGAGTAAGTTATAAATCTTCCATTAATTTAAGTGTTATAAAATAATTCCGTCCTCACAGCGTGATAGTAAGGACTAAATGAAATTATGGCTGGTCTCATGGCCTGGCTGGCCTCACTCCTGAGCTTAGCACCGGCCCAGAGAACTTTCTGCAATGATGGCATCACCACTGTCCATTGTTGTAGCTACAAGCACAGCACCAAGTATGACCGGTGTGACCAAGGAACTGACTTTAAATCCCAGTAGTTAGATCTCACATGTCAAGTGCAGCTAGTGGTCTAGACATTGAAGACAAAAGCTGACAAAGCTGCACGGCTAGATAACGTGACCCTCCAAAAAGTCAGTGCAACAAACACGGAGATCTCATACTTACCACTTTAAAATTATGAAAATATATAATATTAAAATATATACATATTGTAGCGGTGACAGTAGTTTTGAATGGTTTTTATTATCGGGGTCAGTTCAAATCCCGAAACAGGCTTTCATTGTCCAGTGTTGGATATCTGCATCTACCCCACTGTGTGCTTGGGATGGGTACTCAGCCCCTCTAGCAAAAGCCTGTGGAAGCATCTCCCCAAGCTAAAGGTGGAACAGGGGTGTCTGGGAGATTAAACAGATCCATCAAGCTAGCTAAAGTCTAGGCCTAGGCAGTAAATGACCAAATGTGTCACATACAAGCTGTGAATGAATGATCACGTGATGGTTGTAAGTCAGCAAGGCAGAACTTTAGATGTGGATTTGTATCTCATCAAAGTGGCTAGTAACAGCTCTGGAGATCATCTGATTAGGACAAGAGGCTAAGACTGGATAATCATGTCTTGTTGAGTTTGGATTGCTGGAATCGTCTGCTTTCCTTCTGAGGAATGGAGAGAGAATTAGGCACCCAAATGAAAACATGTAAATTTCAAGTTTTCCATTTGATTTACATGAGGACTTTCATCTTGTAATTAGATGATTTTTTTTAAAATTTCATTTGAGAAGATTTAATTTATCTTCAGCTAAGGATGCTATAACTTGACTTTGTGGAATTCAGAGCTATGTGGAAAAATCTAATGGTCTCTACATCAGAATTTTTCGTTATTCTAATTAGGTTCTCCTAGTTCACAAATAATTCCTCTGACATTTATTTCTATAGATGCTTAACAAGCTTTATTAAGCCTTATTCAAATAGCTTCATGTGCAACCACGTGACTGTTTTTCATAAATGAACACTTATAAATGAGACTTGTGGATACTGTGGTTATGTTCTGTTCCTTAGGTAGAAGCTGCTATATGGGAATGACCAAATTGAGTCAGTGGTCTCAACAACAGATGACATAGGTCATAGGGCATTTGGAAATGTATAAAGGAGTTTCCTTGACATATGGTGAGGCAGAGGCCAGGGCCACTGTCACTGACTAACACACAGGGAAGCACAGAGATCTCTGCACCTGAAATGTCAGTTGTCTGAGTTGGGACATAGAAGTGGAATGGCGAGAGATGGAGAATATAGGTGTCAGTCCTTGGTTAGGGAATATGCCTGGGATTGTCCCTCGGGGTTTCATTCTGCTGAATGGGAAACAGAGTCACAGTATTTCTAGGAACTTTGCGTGAGCCTCGGTCTTTTGAGCAAAATCTTTTGAGCAACATTTCCTTCTCTTAAAACAGGCTTAATTTTCAAAATAAATGAAATGTAAGTTTATTTGTATATTTCCATAACTATATTTGTTTTTGTTTTTGTTTTTTGAGACAGGGTCTCCTTATATAACCTTGGCTAGTCTGAACTCACTAATATATACCAGCCTATCCTTGAACTCATAGACCTGCCTACCTTTGCCTACTGAGTCCTGGGATTAAAGGCATGTGTTACTATGCCTAGCCATCCATACCTTTTTCTAAAAGATTAAATGATATCTCAAAAAACAGAGGTGAAAGAAATGTTCTTCCTTTTAAAATATTTTCTTCTTAAGCAGTATTTGTTAAGTCTGGATTGTGAATTACTTCAGCTTTATATAATGTTATATAGTGTTCTGTTAGCATTTAGCAATCAACAAATGATTACTTTGTTTGTACGGCCACCATTATCATCTAATTTTAGGACACTTCACCACCTTAAAACCTACTCAAAATCTGAAACCTCTGTGTTTCAAAAGATACCACTAAGAAAGAGAAACAGGTGGGAGAACACATTTGAAATAATGTATCTGGTAACAGACTTGAACTTGGAAAATAAACTAATGCATACAGCATAGTACCAACAAACATAACCTTATATTAAAAACTACTCAAATGATCTAACAGATATGTCTCCAAAGAATAGACACAAATAGCCGGTAAACACAGAAAAGATGCTAACCCATCGGTCATCAGGGAAGTGTGAACCAAACCACAATGAGATTTCACTTACATCCACAAGAATCACAAGGACAGCTATTAAAAACAAAAAACAAAGCACAAGCAAACGTGTGAGGCGACAGGAGCCTGCAGTCCCAGCTTTTAGCAGATGGAGGCAGGAGAGTCAGGAGTTCAAGGTCATCCTGGGCTATGTTTGAGACCTGTCTGGGCTTCGAAAAATCCTGTCTTGAAATACTAGCGGGTGTTGATGAATCCCTCATGTGTTACTATGGGAATCTAGAACAACCCAACTGCTTCCCAAAACATCCTGACAGTAGTTTCTCCACAAGTTAAACAGAGTTACTACAGGCGTGTCTTAATGAGACTGTGCTTAATCTACAAAGCACAGCAAATCATACATTTGTTGTAGTTTTCTGTGTACGTGAAAGTTAAGTTATGCTATAGTCTTTTCAGTGTGAAATACCAGTTATGTGTGTACACCTTAATTGAATCACAGTGTATTGCTTTTAAAACTATGGATAACACTGAGATGTTGGAAAAGCAGTGCTAACAAACATAGTTTTGTCACTAATTTTTAGTTGGTTAAAAAGTGCAGTATTTGCAAGCTCAGTAAATGAACATAGCGCAAAGCAAAAATATTCCTTTATGTAACCCGAAGAGTACACTTCCGCTTTCATCCAGTCTCTTCTCCCGCTGCTCCGTTCCCCACAGTCACCCCTGCTCCATTTGTTCCGTAGTCACCCCTCTGCTCTCTGCCTCTATGAATTGACCTCCTGACATTTCATGTAAATAGAAGCATAGGACCGTGTGACGTTTATGCCTGACTTCTTCACTCCATTGGTGGGTAGACTGCATCTTGCCTATTCATCTGTTGGTGGGTACTGGGATTGTTTCCACCTTCACTGCTGTGCATAGTGCTACAAACACTCGTGTGGATGATTTGGGGATGGACACACGTTTTTTGTTCTCTTGGCTGTATATGGAGGAGCAGAATTTCTGGGTCATACAGTAACTCTATGCTTGACATTTAAAGAAGCTACCAAACTGTCCCAGAGTGTCTGTACATTTCACGGGACTACAAGCAGATGATTTTTTTTTTTTTTTGAAGGAGACAGGTTGTACTAAACCATGGAGTGAATTTCCCAAATCCTTGACCAGATTCTCCTTCCTTGTCCTTCACACTGTGCCTCACAGTTCCTTCACTGGCAGACTAGAGGTTTAAGCCCAAAGTCAGAGGCCTATTGTCTCTTCCCCAAACACACATTCTCCCAGTTTCAAAGCTCTCAAACCATACAAATTTCACCGAGAAGCATACTTTATAGCTTTAAACATATAAAAAAAAATACAAGTAACTGAGTTGGAGCCTCACTGACTGAGCTCCTTTAAGGGGTCTTGTTGGTTTGCTATAGTAATAGATTATATCCTTTAGGCCTCTAGCTTGTGAGAAACTCTTGACAAGATGGGTTAGTAAAGTACTTGGCATGCAAGCAGGAGGACCTGAATTTAGAACCTCAGGACCCATGTAAAATCCTAGCGCAGACTTGTAACCCCAGGAGTGGGACAGGGGCTGCTGGGGATGGAACAGAAGACTCTGTAGGAGCTCACTGGTCAGCCCGTCTGTATGAATTGGTGAGCTTTGGGTTTGCTGTGAGACCCTGACTCATGACAAGGTGGAGGCTAACTGAGAAAGACGCCTGGGCCATCCGTACACACACACACACACAAACACACACACACAAGCACATACACACACACACACACATATTCAGACCCATACATGAATGCACACATAAATGTACAATACCATGCACACACACTCACACAGAAAACATTAGACATGTGTCTCCTCAATCGTAACACTGGGACTTTGTTGAACACATGCATCTCTGTTTTCTATTTCCACTGTACTTTTTTGAACATTGCAGAAAACATACATGTACATGCATGCACATATATAAAACCTGAGGCATCAGTGCAGGATTTGCCTGACCTATATCTGTCTCTAACAGTCATGTAATATGATCAGCCATTCTGCGTCCTCAAATCTATTTAAGCCTTTCAGCTTCTATCGTATCGTAAGCATCTGAGGGGAACAGATCTGTACATGGACCACTGTTGCTTCAGATTTTTCTTTTTGCTGGTTCCAAACTAATCTTTATTCTTTCAGAGTTGCTGCTCTGATCAGCTCAGAAATTTGGTAAAAATATTATTTTTATTTTTTTTTCATAAGAGCAAGGTTTCAAACCATAATATTTTCTAAGAAATCCTTATAGAGTCTTGCTAATTATCATATGCAAAGTATCTGTGTTGAAGTTCATGGTCTCTCAAGTGCTGGATTCCCTGCTTCTCTTTCCTAATGCATACTGCGCACCTTTGGCCTGGCACAAGGCACCCACTGCTGAGCGAATGCTTATGAGTGTGGGAAGTCCCTTTGTTTAATAAACGCAGCATACCCTGCACGTAGCTCTGACGTCATACCCATGCATGTGTTCTCTCTTGCAGGCTATCGGCTGTACTCTGAACTGCAGTTGCCAATGTTTCAAACCTGGGAAGATAAACCACCGTCAGTGTGAACAGTGCAGGCACGGATGGGTGGCTCATGGTAATTTTATTTCTTCCCTCTCACCCTTCAGTGGCCTTTCTTAATAACTTAAATTTATAGAGGAACTGATTTCATATCAAACACTGACAGCTGACTCCTAAACTAAGTAGTCATTTCTAGTATGTCCCAGGTAACAGGCTATATAAGGTATATCTTCACATTTTAACTTACATATTATTAACTCCATTCTAAATATGTCAAAACAGATCCTTCAGGTGCTGTTGTATGACAGTGATAGACATGTTCCACAGTCACAATTAGCCTCTGGTATTTTTTTGGCTGAAATGTGTCCTGATACAAGCATGCCCCTTATTCATGATTTAGCTGAAATTTATAACTGGACATCCTGCTTTTGCATTCGCCAACTCTGACAGTCATGAGCCACTTGGAACTGGTGAGTGCTGGAATGTGGCACAGGCTGCTGGAGGGCGGTGTTACCACCTTTCTTTAACTTTGATTGATTTCATGTAAATAGCCCCCAGAGGCTGGTAACTCTTGTGTTGAACAGACTGGATTTAGTTGGCTTAATTTCTAAAGCCCCAGTCCCACACCGCAGATTAGGCCCCGGGCCTAGATCTTTGAAGTTCCTAAGGCTATCTTCACCTCCAGACTCTTGACTCTCAACTGTCTGGTCTCTGATTCTGTCCTTGCTGCTTCTGTGTTCCCTTCTTTCTCCCTTCCCCGGTGTGTGAACATTTTCCTTCTCAGGCATGTCACAAGAATGGGAGAAAAATCTTAAATCTGCCCCTTTTATTTTAGAAGTCTCTGTGAAGAATGTGAAGCCCTATGGCTCTTACAGATATTAGTCCTTTATGGATTTTTGGGTCTCCCCCCCCCCTGCACCCCCTGTTGATACAGAAAACTAAGAACAGCCCAAGCTACCCCTATGGTTCTTTCTTATTCTTAAATTCTTTCTATGCATTGCTTCTCCTAAAATTAGAGCTTTCCCAAACGTCTCGCACTTGATTTTCAGCTCTGAGTAAGCTGAGGATCCCCCCTGTGTATCCAACAAGCCAAGTGGAAATTGTCCAGTCCAATGTGGTGTTCGATATTAGCAGCCTCATGCTCTATGGAACCCAGGCTATCCCTGTTCGCCTGAAAATCCTATTGGACCGGCTCTTCAGTGTGCTGAAGCAAGATGAGGTTCTACAGATCCTCCATGCCCTGGACTGGACGCTTCAGGATTACATCCGTGGATATGTGTTACAGGTACAGTGACCTGGCTCTGCTCTTCTCCTTGAGTGCCCATGCAACTGATGTAACCCAGTGCCCTCCCAGTCACTGTGCCAAGGCCCTGACTCATGTTCTGGGAGGAATTGTGTTCTTTCCTAAGGTCTCTGTGAAGCTTTAGGCTATGAGGGCACTATGTGAACTCTTGAGCATATTTCACTAATCTGACTTCCACAGAAAACCACTTGCTTTATTTGGGGTGCTGCCTCCATTATATGTATCACACCCAACTGCCCACTGACCTGAGGTGTTCTGTGTGTCAGAACAGGGGGACGAGAAAAGGCTCTTACGTGCCTGAACTACACAGCAAACAGCACTCAGGCCGATGTTCCTTTGTTGTTCTGGAAAGTCTTGGCTCCACGTGTGATGTTGTTGTGTTCATATGCTAACCCTTCCTCTCTGTCTCCATCCCGTCCTCTCCTTCCTGCTATCGACTCTTCTTCACCCACTTTCTCCTCTTTTCACCACCAACACCAAATTCTCTCTCAACTTCCTCACATGTTCTCCTCTTTGCTTCAGCGCTTCAGTCTTCTTTCCCTTATCTATTTCCAGAGTAGTTGAACTTCTTTTTCTGTGTTACATCATGGGTGCAATGTTTCTTAGTCAGACCATCAGACTTTTCTGAGAAAACAGCACATTTTCTGCAGCATCAGAGGATTGTTTCTTGCCACTACACTGGAAATATCAGCAAGCTTCAGTTAAAATTTTTTTCAGTGAAATGAAAGATGCATGCATTTTCAAGTCTAATATTAACTTTAGTTTTAGGTCAATTATATATTGGCAATAACTATTTATTAGTGGACATATTCTTCCAGTACTTTTATGATAAAATAAATATAGTATCCCTGTTTGTCTGTCTGTCTTTCTTCCTTTGTTTCTCTCTCTCTTTCTTTCTTTCTTTCTTTCTTTCTTTCTTTCTTTCTTTCTTTCTCTCTCTCTTTCTTTCTTTCTTTCTTTCTTTCAGATAGGGTCTCACTATGTAGCCCTAGCTTGCCTATAATTTCTGTATTTGTATATATACCGGGCTGGCCTTGAACTCACAGAGATCCACCTGCCTCTGCCTCCTGAGTGCTAGAATTAAAAACATACAGCACTAAACCCATTTACCTTTGTTTTCTAATTGAAAATCCAGAAGGCTGTGAGTGCTCTTGCTGAAAGTTATTCCACCAGTATGGAGCAGACCCAGAAATGAGCATACTTCTTCCTAATTCTAAAGCCTGTAATCTTGCCCTGGAATCCTGTGAGCACACCTCTGGTGTGGGGCCCTCGGCTGAGTAGAAATGGCCATACGTAGAGTAGCATTATGGTCTTGCATTATGATATAGATCAATATTTAATGATCCTAATAATCTTGCTTTCTAGTGTTAGGATTAAAAATGTGGAATCAATTACCTTGAACCTCTGGTGCTTGAAATATTTATGATGTTACAGTCTTCCTCATCTTCAAAACTCTCACATGCACTGTGAAAAATCTCAGTAGGCCATTGAATACATGTTCTGTGATAAAATATTTATTGCAGTTTTGGGAAAAGTTAGGCCTTGCTAGAGTTTGACAGATCTGCAGCACTCCAGCGTAGCCATAGCTCTGCTTCATGAACACGTGTAGCAGATCAATATGTGCTCACTTGCTTGTTGAAGGTAGGTGCTTAGGAGATGATTAAGTCTGCAGCAAATGAATACTTGAGCTATATCCAGACTTCACTGCCCCACTTGTACTCTTTAGATGAAGATATTACTGTCTTTCAAACGATACATACTCCTATTTTAGTGAAGAAAATCATTGTGCCTCATATGTGACAGAAATTATATATGACAACCAACTAGTTTGAAATAAGATGAGAAATAATTACCAAATTTCCCTGACTTGGGTTTGAGTAATACACATTTACTTAGCTCTTCTAGGCCAGTGGTGTGGCCGCTCTTTACATTTGTGTAGTTTATGATCTACACGGGGTATCTGGCCTGGGGGAGTGGGGTGGGCAGCGATTAGGCTCAGCCCTGTGTTGATCCGCAGTCGTGTTTTCCTAGTGTGCACACAATACCCTCTTACAGTCTGGAGGGGGGCGCCATGACACACGCCTGCATGGGGAGAGAGCAGGCAGCCGTGGACTGGCATTCTCTTACCTTCTGCTTGGTGTTTAGGATGCCTCTGGGAAGGTGCTGGATCACTGGAGCATCATGACCAGTGAGGAGGAAGTGGCTACCTTGCAGCAGTTCCTTCGCTTTGGAGAGACCAAGTCCATAGTTGAACTCATGGCAATCCAAGAGAAAGAAGAGCAGTCTGTCATCGTACCGCCCACCACGGCCAATGTAGACATCAGGGCTTTCATCGAGAGCTGCGGCCACAGGAGTGCCAGCCTCCCTACTCCTGTGGACAAAGGAAGCCCTGGCGGCATGCACCCCTTTGAGAACCTTATAAGCAACATGACGTTCATGTTGCCTTTCCAGTTCTTCAACCCTCTGCCTCCTGCTCTGATAGGGTCGCTGCCTGAACAGTACATGCTGGAGCAGGGGCAGGACCAAAGCCAGGAACCCAAACAGGAGCTCCATGGGCCCTTCTCGGACAGCAGCTTCTTAACTTCCACCCCATTTCAGGTTGAAAAAGAACAGTGCCTCAACTGTCCAGAAACTGTCCCCCAAAAGGAAGACAGTGCTCACTTAAGCGACTCCAGCTCATATAGCATTGCCAGTAAGCTTGAAAGGACACAGCTGTCCCCTGAGGCCAAGGTGAAGCCTGAGAGGAACAGCCTCAGTGCTAAGAAGGGCCGGGTGTTCTGCACGGCGTGCGAGAAGACATTCTATGACAAAGGCACTCTGAAGATCCACTACAACGCCGTCCACCTAAAGATCAAGCACAAGTGCACGATCGAAGGGTGTAACATGGTGTTCAGCTCCCTGAGGAGCCGGAACCGACACAGCGCCAACCCCAACCCTCGCCTGCACATGCCAATGAACAGAAACAACAGGGACAAAGATCTCAGGAATAGCCTGAACCTGGCAAGCTCTGAGACCTACAAGCGCCCAGGTTTCACAGTGGTGTCTCCAGACTGTGGGCCCCTCCCTGGCTACACTGGTTCCGTGGAGGACTCCAAAGGCCAACCTGCTTTCTCAAGCATTGGGCAAAATGGTGTGCTTTTCCCTAATCTAAAGACTGTCCAGCCAGTCCTTCCTTTCTACCGCAGTCCAGCCACTCCCGCGGAGCTGGCCAACACACCCGGCATGCTGCCTTCCCTCCCTCTGTTGTCCTCTTCGATCCCAGAACAGCTGGTTTCCACAGACATGCCATTCGATGCTCTTCCCAAGAAGAAATCCCGCAAGTCCAGTATGCCTATCAAAATAGAGAAAGAAGCTGTGGAAATAGCTGAGGAGAAGAGACACAGTCTCAGCTCAGACGATGAGGTGCCTCTGCAGGTAGTCAGTGAAGACGAGCCAGAGGACAGCAGTCCTAGGTCAGACAGAGTACCTGAGGAGCAGCATACACAGCTAAGCTTAGAGGAGCCTCTTCCACAAGGAGAAAGAGCCTGCCATCTTGAATCTGTGATTGAGTCACATGGAGCTCTCAGCAGAACCCTTGAGCAGACCACGCTCACTGAGAGGGAGGCTGAACAGAAGGTAGCACTGAGTTCAGTGATGCCAAGAGAGGTGGAGGATGGTGGCCACGAGCGCCATTTCACAGCTGGCCTGGTACCCCAAATCCCTTTTCCTGACTACATGGAGTTGCAGCAGCGCCTGCTTGCTGGGGGACTCTTCGGTGCTTTGTCCAACAGGGGGATGGCTTTTCCTTTTCTGGAAGAGTCTAAAGAGCTGGAGCACCTGGGTGAGCATGCACTAGTGAGGCAGAAGGAAGAAGCTTGCTTCCAGTGTGACATCTGCAAGAAGACCTTTAAAAACGCTTGCAGCATGAAGACGCATGAGAAGAACACACACGCCCGAGAGACACACGCGTGCACAGTGGAGGGCTGCGGGGCTGCTTTCCCTTCCCGTAGGAGCAGAGACAGGTAAGGTGGCTGTCAGCAGGCCTCTCCCCAGACAGCAGCTCTAGGTTGGTTGGTTGCTTGGTTGCTTGGTTTTCTTTTTCTCAAGACAGTTTCTCTGTATAGCTCCAGCTGGCCTGAAGCACAGCTCTGTAGATGTGGCTGGCCTCAAACTCACAGAGATCAGTCTGACTCTACCTTCCAAGTGCTGCGATTAAAGGCATCACCACCACTGCCCCAAACCAGCAGTTTTTAAACCTCAGCACGTATTGGCCCGAAAGGTCAGGAAAGCAGGCTTCTGGACGCTAACCCTAAAATATACTGTTGTAGGTCAGGGGTGAAACACGAGAGTTTGCATTTCTAGCAAGTTTCCAGATGATTTGGTAGTTATTCTGAGGAAACTCATGAATTTTCAGTTCCAAAAATCTAAAAGTATTTAACCACAAAACATGACCTGGAAAGGCATGATGCTTTTTGTGGTAGATTTCCACTATTACCTTCTAAAGGGCTTATGTAGCTTTGGTATGATTGAATTACTAATGAATGTATTGATATTAATTTATTAATAGATACTCTGATATATTTCAGCACACATATCATTCATTCTACCTTTCTAGTCTGAGAGATCCCAAATTGAGAAACACATCTGCCCCCAGGTGTGTGTGCTAATGGTATGCTGGTTCTCAGGTTAGCGATGGTCAGAAGGGCAAGTGTGGGGAGGAGGGAGGAAGGGAGGGAGGGAGGGCTTTTTAAAGTATCATGCCATTTCTCAAAACTAGCCTGATTTTCATTTCACCAAATGGAGACTCTACCACATGAAAACTTTTCTCTGGCTTATAGTCATCCAGCAACATTTGCAGGAAAAAAATAGCAGTTTGATTAGAGACTTTTTAAAATGTTAACCTATCAAAAAATATAGATGATTGGCAGCTCATTTCAGTGGCTATGATGTATGTTGGAAAGATGCTTTCTTTTCCTGAAGCACACGGACTAGTCTCAGAGCACACACGCACAGGGCTCATCGTCCTGGAGCACAGCACTGGGCTTTTCTTTGTGCACGTGGGCTACCAGTCATAATTTAGAGCGCCTCCTCCCAGCGTCTGGAAGGGAGAGCAGGTATCGCAAAGGTGATCTAAGAGGTGTAATGAAAGGGTCAGCTGTCTGACGGAACACATTGTGATAAATGGCTCAGAGAATGTGAAAAGTGCGTTTGTTCAAACAAGCTTGACTTGAAGCAGCTCAGCATCACCACTAACTTAGTCCAAATTGTAACACCTAATTTGTTAAGAGGGTGAAAATGTAAAGACTCCCACACACATTCCTTGCTAGGGCTCATAAGAACACTCTCATTGTCTTTACTGAAGACACAGGAGATATTAGTTAAAATTCCTGCTTCTGTTGCTAGGATGTTTAAAGCAAACCACTAGGATACCCTAATTAGTGAACCAGCCCTTCTCCTTCGCCCTCCAAGAAGAGGAGGGTTTGCTCATGAATAAGCTGTTGTTATAAGGAAGAGGTACTCATATCAGTGAGGTTATCTTTGCTGCTTGTGAGACTGTTGTAGTCCGCAGGGTCTACTAGATTATAACACAGACTAGATCAACAGCTCTTTTCATGATACTTCATTTTCATACAGTCAATGTTTCCTTATGTTCTGACCTATAAGTATAGAAGTCTCAACTATAACAGATTCTCATCTTATGTTCTAAATGTTTCAATACAACTTATTCCGAAAGTCAAGAAATCTGAACATTTATCTAAAAATCTATAGTTTCAAAAACACTATTTTAAGTAGGACTTTATGGGTAAGCCCAGGCCCAGGTCTGTCTCTTCAGCTAAGTCAAAGGTTGAGAGCTCCAGGAAGAAGAGGGAGGGAGAGAGAGAAAAACAGGCAGACAGACAAACAGAGACAGAGTTGACTAGTAACTTTTCTTTGTTAGGTACTCAGGAAAAATCCTTGCTCACACAAGTCTTCAGTTTAGTGGAAGAGACAGACAGCACAAGTTAACCGTAGGCGGCCATGAAGATTGCTGTCAGGTCGTGTAGGCTGTGGTGACACATATTAGGGTGCTTACCCAGGCTCCTCAGTATGCTAATCCAGGCCCCCTGGATGAAGGGGAATGTCCAAGCCAGCGAGTATTAAATGTCTTAGTCCCATAACATTTTCTAGTCCTTAGCTTTTCTCTAATTAAGTTGTAGCAATCATTGCTTACTATATTAGGAAGTAAAACTGGAAAAAAATGACATGTCTCTTTAAAACAAGAATATACATATTATATGTCAATATAACATTTTAATGGGAAAAGACTTTTATTTTTCTCAGACAGATATAGTGAGGTAAATAGTTTTATTTTACATATTTGCAGATCTCTAATATCTGTTTCAGTAGAAAACAGGTTGGTTCTCAGTCTTTTGCCAATAGCACATGCTATATACATCCTGGAAAACTCCCCTGAATTAATAATTAGTTGTCAACTCTTGTCCTGGGAGCTACTGTAAGGCTGTGGGGAGCTAGGCTTGTTTAGACCATGCTTTAAGGGTCACTGATCTCAACTAAATAGAGCTGAGAGAGAGAGAGAGAGAGAACCCTTAGTGGGAGGTGGAGGTTGAAGAGAGGATGAGGCAGGGGCCGCAGATTTACAAAGTCCTTGGAGAAGAAAACCTGGTACATGGTCCAGACAGTCATAGTATTTCCTGCTCATAGGGAATGGCTTTAGCACCTTAGGAATGGCTAACTCTCTAAGGCCTGAGAAGAAGGGAAGAGTTCGCTGTTAGTCTTCACTGGATACCCAGGAACTGGACAGGAGACCCAAGAAATTTACATTGTAGTAGAACCTTCACGTTCCAGGTTCTTGCAAATGTCTGACTTTTTTAAAACTCTTGAGTTTAGTGGAATTAATATGTCCATCTGCTGTCTGGTTTTCTGCCAGACAAGTACCAACCCTTCAGTGCGGAACATTAACATAATCACAGGGCAGAGCTATAGCTGAGAAGAGCTGCTTGCAAAGTGGGTGATCTTGAGGTATAATTCTCATTATATCCACAAAAATGTATAAAGGGCTAAAAAACTGCATAACAAAATATCTACATTTTATGAAATGTGATTAAGTCTCCTTCATACACATACCTTGAGAGATTTAGAAGGGAAATTTTAATTATTTATAGAGAAGGTGTTTTCTTGACTCTGGCATAGTTCTGATCTATATTAGGGGAGACACTTTCTTCTTTGGGATCATTCTCTTGTCACCTATAAGATTGTCTCCTTTTGATATTGGGATTTTCTTTTTTTTCTTGTCAGAAGTGATCAGGGGATCCCAAGAAAGAGCAACATTGATTTTACAAGTTACATCCATGATAACGTGAGGGTAAACAGCATGCGCCATAATGGATGCTCATCATCTGCCTGTTAGGAGTAAATCACTGGGTGCAAGATTGGCAGTGTGTTCACACTGCTGCATTTGCAAAACTCCTGTCTGGTTCCTTATGAGACATTGCAAACACGACCTACCCCAGCATACACACACACACACACACACACACACACACACACACACACACACACACACACACACACGATTTCCAGCTGATTAGGTTGTCAGCTGTAGCTACAGGATTTCTGGAGTGACACATGTACCCCTGCTCTAGACCAGTGCTATCCAATAGAAAGATGATGATGGGAAATCACATTAGGAATCTCTAATGTTTTACCTACCACACCAGAGGGGCAAAAAGGAATCGGGAAATGTAAGGTTTAATAACCTGTTTAATTCAATATAGTTTAAATACTATCATTTCTGTATATGACAGTGTCAAGTGTTCGATGGCCATATGACATGGTGTGTTTTAAAGATGGTAATCGTTCCTCATTTCCCCATTAGCCTAATTGAAGTCGTCTCGACATCCTCTATGGTTGAGATAAAGGCAGTTAGGTGTAATCTGGTGGTGAAAATTGAAGTTTCCAGACTGTTAGCTTTCCTGGGGGTGGGGTGGAATGCTGGCTTCTGATAACCACATGGTGGTCTAGTGTCCGCTGACCACAGAGCCTGGCTCACAGGATGCTTAACCCTGGCTGTGACTCCCGCCACACCACAGGATTTCCTAGTGTCTGTTGAGTCTCTCTACTCAGAATAATGGCTCTAACAACAACCAAAGCCACTCACCTCTGACTGTCTGTTCACTCTTGCAGACACAGCTCGAACCTAAGCCTCCACCAGAAAGTACTGAATGAAGAAGCATTGGAGACTAGTGAGGACCATTTTCGTGCAGCTTACCTTCTGCAAGATGTGGCCAAGGAGGCCTATCAGGATGTGGCTTTCACGCCACAAGCATCACAGACATCTGTCATCTTCAAGGGAACAAGTGGCATGGGCAGTCTGGTTTACCCAATATCTCAAGTTCACAGTGCCAGCCTGGAGAGCTACAACTCTGGCCCCCCTAGCGAGGGCACCATCCTGGATTTGAGCACTACCTCAAGTATGAAGTCAGAGAGCAGCAGTCATTCCTCCTGGGACTCTGATGGCGTGAGTGAGGAAGGCACTGCCCTTATGGAGGACAGTGATGGCAACTGTGAAGGACAGAGCCTTGTCTCTGGGGAAGATGAATACCCTCTCTGTGTCCTAATGGAGAAGGCAGACCAGAGCCTTGCTAGCCTGCCCTCTGGTTTGCCAATAACCTGTCATCTCTGCCAAAAGATATACAGTAACAAAGGGACCTTTAGAGCCCATTACAAAACCGTGCACCTCCGCCAGCTCCACAAGTGCAAAGTGCCAGGCTGCAACACGATGTTCTCATCTGTTCGCAGTAGAAACAGACACAGTCAGAATCCCAACCTGCACAAGAGCCTGGCTTCATCTCCAAGCCACCTCCAGTAACAAGCCAAAGACTCTTATAAGTGTTTGCCATATTTCAGGAATAAAATAATCCAAAGAATGAGGTAGCTGGACTGTTTAATACCATTTCCCAAAAGCCGAGCAAAAGTGCTTTGACTCTACAGCCTTCTACAGCAGGGTAAGCGCAAGACTCGGCTGTGAGAAGCTGACACTGGGGTAGCCCTTCCTATTATTTTTTTTTTCTTAGCCCACAAAGTTTTCCACCGACACAAGGAAAACACAGAAAGCCAGATTTCCCAGATTTGTTTACATGTTTCCTAGGAAACCTCCAGGTCTACAGATTAACTGGAGGGAGTAGGGGTCAGGAGCTAGGCACACATGAGGCCTGCAGTATGAAGGGTATCAGGAAAGAAGTGCGCTGGAGTACAGCACCATCACCGTGGGCATGACACCAGTCCCAAAGATGTCATTTTCAAGTCCTCCTCCCCATTTAAACCCAGACTTGAGTCTAGGGAATTGAAGTTCAGAGAGCATCCGTCCCTGCATTGGGAGTTGGTCATTGCTCCCTCCAGTCTCTCATGGAACGGCAGGGAGTTCTCCAAGGAAGCTGGGTGGCCTCCACATTTCTTGTCAAAGTCTTAATCTGTAACGTGCATTTTAAAAGCTAGAGGGAAAATATTTCATGCTCTTAAGAGTAGTGGTCTTCAGTTTAATTTAAAGTTCTTTTGGTAATATTTAACTTGAGTTTATATTATGTAACTATTTGGTGTGAGTGCAAACATGTCCCTGTCACCTCTGAATCTCTCTCTGTTCCGAGTTAGAACAAGAGACAACTTATGCTCCAGAGCACCAGCCTGTCTTCAGGTGGTGAACTGCAGTGTCTGTTGGCCCACTGGGGTGAGTGTAAGCGGGATTCTGACTAAATCATTTGTATATAGCCACCAAGCTATTTAGAAAACATGGTTCTTATAGCTGTTGAGTATTTTCAATATCACTGGATCCCTCAGTCTTCACCCATTGGTAAATATATAAGGTTTGTATGAACTTTGAAATTTATTTGGTAGAAAGTAAAGTAGAGACGTTACTGCCTTGTTCTATGTCTTAATATTTAACTTATTCCAAGATCTATTCTACACTGTTACCCATGTTTGCCACTATAGAAAGGATTTGAAATCAGCCCTGTGAAGTGAGAATGTCTCTTGGAATTAGGCATTTACAGTAGTCAAAGGGCTATGCAGCTTTAAAAGAAGTGGATTTTGTATTCAGAGTTCAAGTTAACTGTCTGTTTGACTCATGTTGACTCAATTAAAAAATCCTTAAAAGGAAATTGATGGTTATAAGAGATATTATCCCCCTGGCTTAAAGATAGAGGAAGCCAACAACCTGTAAGCAATTATTTCAACTTAAAAAAATTACTTAAATGTTGTCTCTGCTTAAGGAATGATGTATCCTTCAAGCTTTTTTGTTACTGAGATGTTTAACATTCTAGTTTCCCCAAAATGGAAAATTTTGTATGCAAATGTTTTCTATGATTTAATAAAAATATATGGCATACCTTTTGTTTAAAGGGCAAATATTTATAACAATGGTTTCATTTATATATCTGTATTTTCATGAGTGGATTTTCTCATATGTACAAACACAGAGACACTGTGGACTTGAGATAGCTGAAAGTCTACAGATAACAAGACTTCCTATACCAATATAGATTGCAATAAAAAGGTCAAAGAGATGAAGTGATTAATTCATTGAGAGGATGATCTGAGTATTGATCTTTAAAGAAAAAAAACCACATACTGTGATGTCTCATAAATCCTGTGCTGTCCAAGATAAGCCTTACCTAATACTTAAAATAGACCGTGATGAGACAGTAAGCCTTTCCTTAAATGTAACTTCTTCACTTTCTGTCCACCTTCATGAATCTAGTGTTCCACTTAAACTGGCATAAAGTATCTGGCCACTCTGTCAGTGCAGGAAGCCGTGTGTCCACCAGATGGTGAAGTTGCAAACTACATATTTGCAGTTTGCAGACCGTTGCGTTTCCTGGTGCATGCTAACTTCTGAAAAGCAGTGAGTGACAGTGAGCCCATAGAGAAAGAGCTTGAACACATCTGTCCAGCCTCCCACATCTTCAGAGGGATCTATCTACTAGCATTATACAGTCCCGCCCTACTCCTAAGCCATTTCATCCTCCTTTGGTGGCTACAGTGGTGCCTTAAATGATCCTTTGTTTCCAGTCTAGCATCCTATAGCAGCTACAATGATCTTGACCATTGTAAATTAGATCATGTGCCCAAGTTCAAACTGCCTCCACTGGCTTCACCTAACAGTCAATAGCAATATTTTTCTACCTGTATTAACGTCTCCATCCTCTTGCCCACTATGCTGCCTTCTTTGCATACAGTGTACCTCTTCCTTCTCCTGCAGTAGCTCGCTTGCTTGCTTGCTTCCCCCCCCCTCCCTCCCTCCCTCCCTCCCTCCCTCCCTCCCTTCTTCCTTTCTTCCTTTCCTTCTTCTTTTTTTCTTAAGCAACTATGCTGATATCTTGGTAATGGTTAACAACAGAGTTGGCATAAACCAGGCCCAAAATGCCAACCAGCTATTGGCTGCTGTTCTCTCAGCAGTGTAACACTTGCCTAGGTACAAGGAAACCTAGGTAGCTGCCTACAGCTGGGGTGTGTAGCTCTTTCAAAACTCCATTCACAAATCCCATTGCAGATGACGTCACTTCTTTCTTCAGATAACTAGATAAGAATCCATTTGTGCACTGCCCTAGTCACAGTGTCCATATTCACATTGGTTGTGTGTGGCCACATCTGTCTACACCTGCAGAAGATCCAGCTTGTGTTTGTGTGCCATCAGAGTGACCTGCAAATCTCTCTGAGAAGTGAGTGGGATTCCCCCACCACCCATTTTTCTCTCACAACTCAGTCTCATCCCAGTCTCCCTAGAATCACCTATGACTAAAAGATCCAGTTTTCCCTAGCTCCGCCTGTCTGGCTTTTTTTGATTGGTTGGTTGGTTTTCCCCATTTAGAGCTATGTATAGGTCTGGAACCTCCATGAACCAGATTTAAAATACAGGATGATTTTATTGTGAGGAACTTCTTTAAGACGGAAAGGGAAAGCAGGACAGACAGCATACATGGTGCAGTTCTATCCTGAAGGGAGAGAAGATATAGAGAAAGCACCCAACATGACTTCAAAGTCTAGGCAGCCATGGGGCCTTCAGTGTAAATGTAACCGTGAACTTCAGAACACAGTGCCTGGAGCCCTTAGCCAAATGTCACCTTTCTGAAATCTGTATGTCCTGGTCAAAGTGAGTTCAAACCTTTACTTTTTCTAGACTCCACAGAAGTATTCGTCCTGTCGGAAGGATGCTACTGAGAGCTGAGAGCTCACCCTCCAGGTTTCTTCCCCATGTCTGTCATCTCCCTCCCGTTGAGGGACAGTAACCATCACTTCTCCTTTCCCACTCAGTGTCTAACCCATCCTTTCCACTACTTGCTTTATTTTAAAGATGAGAGCATCCCACATAGCCCAGGCTGCCTTGAACTAGAGTTGCTCCTGCTTCAGCCTCCCAATGGCTGGGATTGCGGGTGTGCACCATCATGCCCAACTCACTCCAGTGAGTTCCCTTATAACGTTTACAAAGCTCCTTCATCTCAGAAGTAAAGAAAGCTAAGCTGTGATGGTTTGTATATTCTTGCACCAAGGAGTGGCACCATTTGGAGGTGTGGCCTTGTTGGAATAAGTGTGACCTGATTGGAGTAGGTGTGTCACTGTGGGTGTGGGCTTAAGATCCTCACCCTAATTGCCTGGAAGTCAGTCTTCCACTAGCAGCCTTTGGATGAAGATGTAGAACTCTTAGCTCTGCCTGTGCCATGCCTGCCTAGATGCTACCATGCTCCCACCTTGATGATAATGGACTGAACCTCTGAACCTGTAAGCCAGCCCCAATTAAATGTTGTTTCTTATAAGACTTGCCATGGTGACGGTGTCTGTTCATAGCAGTAAAACCCTAACTAAGACACAAGCCTTCTGGGCTCGTGTCCTTTCTTGTGGTATTCTCCTGCAGCCGAGTCAGTAGCGGCTCTTCCATTACCCTATCAACCAGCCAGCACATACCAAGGTTCCCAGTGACTTTCTGATGGCCACATTTAAAGGACACATTTGGTTCTTTGTCGTCTCTTGCTCTTGACTTGAACTTTGTCTCCTCTTCCCCGGGTTACATCTCCACAACTGACTCCTATGCATAGCTAGTGCCTTCTCAGGCAGGAAATAAATGCCCATTAGATGTCACAGAATAACCAGTTCACAGCCTCTCCAGCTCAACTTACCCTAAACTCAATTCTGTGGCACATCAGTGTCTCCTCTACCCAATCATTATCCTCCGAATATTTCCTCATGTTAGAGAAGAGGTATCATTTCCCATGAACACTCAAAACCTGGAAGAACATCGACTGTAGTCAAGGACATTGCTCTTGTCCAACTGTCCAAGGTCAAGTGGCTACTCCACATTCTAACAGGTGACTTTAAGGAAGGAGGGGCTTCTCTGAGTCATAGTTCTCATTAATGCCAGGAACATAGAAAATGGTCTCCACTTCCGGAGTCATGTAAGACCCTAATGACAGTGGGCATGTACCTCTTAGCTCAGTGCTAGGTACATAAGTTCTTAATAAATGTAGTCTGTTGTGGGGGGTGAACCGGGCAGTGGTGGCGCACGCCTTTAATTCCAGCACTTGGGAGGCAGAGGCAGGCGGATTTCTGAGTTCGAGGCCAGTCTGGTCTACAGAGTGAATTCCAGGACAGCTAGGGCTATACAGAGAAACCCTGTCTCAAACAACCAAAATAGGCTGCCTATCACAGTCCCACATCCTGTGGTGCTACACACAATCTAGCGCTTCTTTTCCTCACTCCAAGAAGGCAGCAGTCAACAAATTCCAACACAACTACCTTCCTCCTACACTTCTTCATGCCCAGAATGAATTTTTGTTTATCAAGATTGATGGTTCTCAACCCTTGGGGGAGGGACCACCTAAGACCATTGGAAAACAGATATTTGTATTATAATTCATAACAGTAAAATTACAGTTATGAAGTAGCATGAAAACAGTTTTATGGTTGTGGGGTCACCAGAATGTGAGGAATTGTATTAAGGGGTTGCAGCATCAGGAAAGTTGAGAACCACTGATAAAGACAATGCTTTCCTCTTTTTGTCCAAGACTGTTTCAGTACACTACTTCTGTTTGCTCTCAAATTCTCACATCTGGCCTTCACATAGCAATTGCAGGAAGTTCCGCCATTGCACACATTTGACTGCATCCCAACCTCTAGCTGCATCCCACCGCCCTCATGTAGAATCCAGCAAGACCAAGCCTGTCACATATGATTGCAACCATGCTCCATAGCCTGATCTCTACAGTTGTCCCTCTCTCTGGGCTCAGCCTCTTGTGACCCTGCATATGACAGCTACTCTACAGAAAGCGCCTTTCCAACTCCGGCCCACTAGTCCATGGTCTTCCTTTGAGATTCAGCTCAGCAATCATGGTTTGTAGGAAGCCTCTTTTGACTCCTACTGTTTTCTACGGCAGGGTTGAGCACCACATACTCAGGGTCGGCTCTCAGATTTCCTTACCAGGGGTCCTCTTGTCAGTATTCACAGATCTCAGTATTCACAGATCTCAGTATTCACAGACCATGACGGTGACCTCCAGGTTGGTGTCCATCAACAGAGAGAGGCTGAGAGCCCAAGAACTGCTAAATACACAGTATCAAGTCCACTAAGCACTTAGTCCCTGCCCTTAGGAAATTTGGAGTATATCAAGAAAGGGGAGGATTGGGAGGAGGGGAAGGAGGGTGAGTGAGGATGTAAAGTATGAGAGAAGGAAAGAAAGGTTGTAAGCCAAAAATTAAAACAAGAAAGTAATACAAACTAAACTGTTAGAAGACAATTCTGTTTTGTGTTTTATTTGCTATGATCCCTCTCATAGATACCCATTTGTAAGTAACTGAGGGCTAGGGTCAGGACACCTCCCAGGACTTTTCTTCTTTAAGACAAGGTTAAAAGCTCATAATGTTTGTGTTGATTTGAATGAGAATGGCCTTCGTGGGCTCATGTGTTTGAATACTTGGCCCCCAAATGGTGAAATGTTTGGGAAGGATTAGGAGGTGTGGTCTTGTTGGAGGAGGTGGCGGGGGGGGGGGGGCTTTGAGGTTGCAAAAGATAACATTTTGAGTTAGCTGTCCACTTTCTACTTAAGGATCAAGACATGAGCTCTCAGCTGTTCCTGTGGCCTAAGCCTCGGAAACCCTAAGTGGAATTAAAAGCTTTCTTTTGTATTACCTTGGTCATGGTATTTTGTCACAGCAATGAGAAAGTAACTGAGATACTGCTTTCTCAGAGAATCCAAGTTCATTCCCAGCACCTATGTCTGGCAGCTCACAAGTCCGTGTAATTCTAATCCTGGTGGATCCTATGCCCTCCTCTGGCTTCCAAGAGCATGTGCGCATGCACAGACCCACAGAAACACAGAGATTTTTTCTAAAAAGACGAGCTACATAAATGGCTACATACATGCATGTATCCTAAGTGTCAATTGCTTATAGTGGCAAGCCGTCCTTCCATTTATACTCATATTAAATAACTGAGTCTCCACCACACACATGAAGAAAATTTGTCTCAGCAATGATTCTCTCCATTAGCCTCTAAATGTCAGAAAAGCACAAACCTCATTCTTAAGACAAATTTTCAAATAATAAGTTACAGCTCCCGGGAGAAAACCTGCATCATTGCTCTTCATCACAGGGTCTGATCGCACACACTTCAGTCAAACTCCAAAAGCATCTCACTCCCTGTTCTGGTCAGGTGTTCAAAATCAGAGGAGTACAGCTATGTCGTGTTGTCTGTGTTAGGGTATTTCCCCTGACTAAGCTAATAGACGATGTACATTGTCCCTGGTTTCTTAAAACCTTTTTTAGGAACACTTACAGAACACTGCGGTTGGCTTTGTTGTTTGTTGTGTGCATTTTCCTTTGAGATAAAATCTGTGTAGCATAAAACTTACCACTTTAAAGTGTTCTCTTCGATGATTTTCATAGTGCTGTACCACTCTATCTTCCAAATGTTCCAAATGTTCCAAAACGTTTCATCATCCTCAAATAAAACTGTGTCCGCTAAACACTCACTTTTTGGAAATTCCCAGCTCCTACCAGCCCCTAGCAACCACTGATCTACTTCCTGTATCTATGGATTCACCCATTCTTAATACCTCATGGAGATAGATTCATACCATTTGAGGCCTTTTGAAACTTGTTTCCTTCCTGTGTTTAAGGTTCATCCATGTTGTAACGTGTCATTTCTTGATATCACCAGACACTATTCCATTGCATCCACAGAACTCATCTGTTAATTGCATTGATCCACTCATTGGCTAACGGGTATCTTTTGACCCGCTTTACAGCTATTTTAACTGTGAATATTTGTGTACAAGTTTTTGTGTAAATTCATGTTTTTTTTTTATTCTCTTGGGTGTTTACCTATGAGTAGAATTACTGATCATATGTTAACTATATGTTTGAGAACTTGCTAGACTGTTTGAAGGCCCCTGATTCCTAAATGAAGCTTTATACTGGAATCCCCCGTGCAGCTTTTTAAAAGACCAGTTACCCGGTCCGGCCTTCAAAAGTTGTGATGCAGCCTGCCTGGTCATTCTGTGGCCTAGGTGCAAAGCCAGGAAACTCCCCAGCTGATTGTCCCATCCTGGCTCAACAGTTTCTGCTGTAGGCCTGAGAGACCCGGAGATTGTGTCATTAGTCAATAACTCCTGCACTTAACCCCCAAGACAGGAGTTTCAACCCAGTTTGAGCATGTGTTCTGATACACTTGTTTTTCCAGGAATTGTTAAGTGGCTACTTAAGGACACTTCAGAGAAAGGATTCCTACCTGATGCTTTTACACTAGAAATCTGTGTCGTTGGTAAGTTGTGCTTTGAGCCTATTTTGGTACATAGTGGTACAAATTGTACGTGGTGGTACATTTCATAAAGACATTTTCAAATGCATGTCATCTACTTTGGCTGAATTCACCCTCGGTGCCTTCCTCTTTCTTCCTTCTTACTAGGGTCTTTCCTTCCCCCCAATCTCACTTCTAATTTCTTACATGTATGTAAAATATTATTTGATATTTCTACTTTCATGTTTATATATGTAAAGAGTGTGTGTGTGTATGTCTAGATGTCTGTGAGTGTGTATGTTTATGCATCTATATAAAATCTAGGATTCACAAGTGAGAGAAAACATGTAAAATCTGCCTCTATAAGTCTAAGTGTGAATTTTCTCTAATCATAATCATAGTACTTTATCTTTACAGAAGGGCTGGAATACCGAGGTCAAGGGGAAAAGTTATAAAGATACACTGTGGCTTTCCAATCAAAGCTGCTGGCTATTTAGATTATTAGGGAGGAGTGCCCTCTGCCGGAATTTATGGGTTATTGCAATAGGCACTGTGTGCTACTCTGGAGTCCTCCGGATTTAGGAATGTAATTGGAAAGTTTCCTGAGTCTGCCATCCTTGCCCTCCAGTTCTAAGCACAGCTGAGAAAGGACCTGTTCCCTGCACAGTCCCTCTCACAGGAGTTAAGTGCCTTAGATAGAACTTTAATCCAGTGTTCCAGACAACACAGCTTTGTCATTTCCTTGGTGAAACAAAAGCAGAATGGGGAAGTCTGTGTTGTCAGGAACCTATCCTGTTTCCTGCCCTGACCCCTGGCATCACCTTCCACCTCAGCACACCTGGCTGTAAGACCTTAAACATCAACTCTGGAGTTCCCATCTCCTTATCTGTGACGTGGTGGCCCCATAGTGCACGTTGAGGTGTTCTGGGGGAACCTCAGAAATGCCTCGCGTGGCATTATTGAAGGACAGCGAAGAGAATGTAGAGAGAAGCTACTGTGCTGGAGCTCACTCTACTTCATGAGATGGACTTTACTCGATTTCCATCCAATTGCGGTTTTAGGGACTCGGGATTTTTCCTTGGGTTGGGGGGGTTGATGGTTTTTTTTGGGGGGGGTTGGTTTTCAGTTACAGTCCCTAGTGTTGAAACAGGTTTTCACGTAGCTCCAATTGTCCTTCAACTCTTGATGCCCCTGCCTCCACCTCCAAATGCTGGACTTAGAGATGTGTGACATTATAGTCTCCAAGGTTGGTCCTTTTAGGGGTCGTTGTTCTTTGTTTGTGTTCCATGTCTGTTGCGAGAATTCCTTCCATGGGGAGATGTGAACAGTGTCCACCCACTCCTCATAAGGTCCCAGCAACAAACCAAAATATGAATCCACCAAAGTTTACCTGGGGGACTGATGGGCTTATCGGGCTTAGCAACAGCATGTGAATAAAGAGTGTGGGTTACCCTCAAACAGTGGCACTGCAAAGTCCTCAGCAGCATTGATGCTGGCATCTCCTGGTCCCAAGGAAAGAGAATCCTTTCACTTCCCAGTTTATCACCTCCTAAGACTTGAAGTCTCTGAGGCTACAGGCAATGAAGGTAAATTTGAATACAAATGGCTAGGAAGACCCGCTAGAGCCACTGTGGGCACCAGAGGACCTGACAGGACCTCTGTCTTGTCAATGATCATAAGGCAGGCCCTCAGGACCTCTTGCAAGCAGGCACAACTGGTTTGGTGAAAGTGGCAGCTGTTTTGCTCAAAGGGCCACATTCTAGAACACATAACTGCACAGGTACGGTCTACTGTACACTAATTCAATACGGGTGTGTGCCATGCAATGACCTCACCAAGCATTGCCCCTCCTCGGGCATCAATTATCCTTGTGCGGGTGACCTTTGAACTTCCAGTTATCTTGTCATGTATCATAGATTATTCTAGACCATAGTTACTCTACTCCTACCTAACCTCCTACCTTCCCATCTTCCCCTCCCACCTGTTTTTATTCATAGATGCTTTTCAACTTAAGGATTCAGCCATCTTCTTCTAAATCTGCCAGGCTACCGAACTGCACAGGTCTGTCCCACCTTAACTCAACACCCACGTTAGCCTAGCGATACAAAGTCATGCCACACCTTTCCAATATAAAGTGTTGACTGTCTCACTGTATGGGTTCACTTTTGCACCATCATAAAAGGCACAGATCACTAACTATTGTATGGATTGATCCTAAAAAAGGAAAGACTTTTCTCTCCAAAACCATCCAGAAGATGACCTCTAAAGTCCAGGTTTCTCTGACTCCTGCCCCCTGCTCCCCTCTTCCCTGTTTGTCAAGCTGTGCTGTAGAGAACAGTGAGAGCAAGGGTGACCTAGTTTACAGTGAGCTGCAGTCAGTTGCTCAGTGTACTGATGACACCGGCTAAAATCCGTTTCCTAACAAGCTCTATAACTTGTCATACACCGAGGTTCACTCTGCATCTTCTATGAAGAGATTGGTTCAGCCAAATGCAACCTCGTTGGAGCTGGTCAGGAAGACCTGTGACTATACCTTGTTCAGGGGAAGCTGACGCAATCCTTTGAAAATCATTTCTAAAGTTTCACGTGTAAAATGTGACACCTCCCCTATCCCAGGAATGGGGAGGAGGCTCAGTAGACATTCACATTTAAAATAGAAGAGCCCAGGAACAGAGAGGTGGTTCAGAGGATACAGTGCTTGTCATACAAGCATAAAACTAGAGTTCAAATCCCGGCACCCATGTAATGCCGGGTGCGTCTCAGTTCCCACAAGGTGTCAAGAGAGAATAACTCCCTAGAATTGCACACACACACACACACACACACACACACACACACACACACACAAAGAGAGAGAGAGAGAGAGAGAGAGAGAGAGAGAGAGAGAGAGAGAGAGAGAGAGAGAGAGAGAGACCCTGGTCGGATGCTACTCAATGGTAGATAGAGTACCTGCCTAGCATACACAAAGCACTGAGCTCAGGTCCCAGCACCAGAAGAAAGTAAGAGATCTGACACAATGTCCACCCAAATTCTAGACATTGAAGCTGGGCTCCCACTCTGTAACAGTACTTGTGCCTTCCTTCATCAGTGGATTTGCATGCCATGTGTGTAGACGGCTGTTGTTGCTCAGCCTTCCACTGGAGATGCTGCCTATTTTCTTCCTAATGTTAAAATCTGAGAAGTGAAGTCTGCTGGGTTCATACAACGGGTGAGATTTTTAAATTCTCACCGAGTCTGGTAGAATTTTTTGAATCAACAGTAGCTCCTGGGGAAAACCCACTTTTCATATACTTGAGAGGTCCCAGGCTCAGAGCTCAGGAATGAACTAAGCTAACATCACTGTTTCATGATTAATTGTAAACTACCAAATAATTCCTTGGGCTTTTGGAAAGCACCAAATAATTTGCAGGGCACTTCACATGAGCCCCTCCAGGCATGTACTCAAGAATCAACAGATCCAGGACTGTAAACCCAGTCAAAAGCCCATGGCTAGGAAGGTCATAGGCCCTAGTTGGGAACTCATTATTGTTTTTTAGATAAATTGGCATGATACAAAACTACAATCTAAATATCCATGTTTATACTCATAGACAGCCACTCCTCCCATTCTTAATCAGAGAAGCATGCCTTTGCAGTGGATGCAGACTCCCAGCTGCTCGAGATACTTAGCAGACATGATGGTTGAGCACTCAGCCCTAAGCAGGGCATGTATACAGCCTCCTCTGATGTTCAGGGAACACTACAGAAGAGGAAGCAGAAAGAGTGTCAGAGCCAGAAGATAGGGGGAAGAGCTGCAAAATGCTATTTTCAGGACATAACCTAGCCATTGCAGACAGGATTTCACAGCAGCTGGGATTGCTTGCACTGGGTCAGCAACAAGACTGGGGTGCCAGCCTCCCTTGCTCTCGGTTAACTGTGTACCAAACAGTGGCCTGCCCATTCAGCTCCAAAGGGTAGTTATAAACCCAGGGTAAACAGAGGGTGCTAGTTACAAAACAATGTCGTACAAAACAAAAGGTCATGAAGGTGAGGAGACCTGTGGGGTGCGGGGAGTAGAACATCATGGGGGAGATAGTGATGGCAGGGAGAAAGTAAGCAGGATTCACCAAATACATGTATGAAATTGTCAAAGAACATATTTTAAGTTTTTTAAAAATGACTTTCTCCTAGAACTTTATCTTGGGTTATTAATTTGCTATACAAGGCCACGATTATTTCCAGCCTGTACCCCAGTGTAATCTCCACACAGCTTCTTTGGCTGTGATCGGTGAGTTTGGGCACAATGCATACTGTATCAGAGTTGGAAAACCCTACCGTGGAAACTTTTCCTGGGGAAATGTGAACAAATCTCTACTCACCCAGAATAGGGCACCAACTACAGAGCAAATAATAGACCCACCCAAGTCTAGCTGGATGAGCCAATGACTTTATCCGGCTTACGTACAGGTGACCCCCCAAACAGTGATATCCCTACCCAACATGGATGATAACTTCCCCAGACATGGTCTCTCCACCCACTTCATCCAAGCTTCCAAACGCTATATATTCTAGCCCCTCCTGAACCCACATGCCGCAGTGGCAGAATTACAGAGCTGGCAGAGGCATGCAAGGGAGGGTAGCCAGGGTGTTGGTGAGAGTTTAATGACCCCCCCAGCCCCTTCTAAGCAGGGACAGCAACAGCCAAACTTGGGGGCCACTTGTGAGTAGTCACAGCTGCCCTGATGATGGTGATAGCTGCTATCCTCAGAGGAGAGCATCCTACAGTGGGTCTCTTGCATAGTGGAAACATATCCTAGGAAGAGCTGTGGGGAGGAGTCACCTACATGTGTACTCCTCAAAAGGAGCAGTGGCCCCATTGAGTGAGTGATGGAAATTTCCTTAGGCATAGTCGCTATTGGCTGTTATAAATGGGTCACAGCAGAATTGGTTTATCCAGTACTAGTAAGGCACCTGAAGCTTCGCCTTCTGGTTACACACTGGTGGTGGATCCAAGTGCTTCCCACAGAGGGACAGGGGGTTGACAGCATCCCCTCTGGCATATTCATACTCTGTCTTGTCAGTAGTGCCTGGTCAGAGAAGGTGTGGGAGCACCCACTGTGGGGACCCACGTAGATTCATAGCTGGTAACAATGATGGTACTCCTCTCTGCTGCTACAAGTGACCTCAGGCCTCCCTTGCACATATGCATGAAAACAAAGTATTGGCCAGGATCTTTTCTCACCATTTCTTTCCTTGTAGCATCCTCCAGAGATCAATAGTGAATAGGCTGCAGCTGGCTACAGCTGGACAAATTCCTCTCAGGTAAGGAGCTCTGGGAAGAGCCTGAGGTCAGACACCACCAACACTGGGTTTCTGGACCTTCTTAGGCTGTGCATTTGGAGCAAGGCTACAGCATCAAGGCTGGATGTATTATTTGTCAGAGATCTCTGGAGGAACAGAGCTGGTGGAGTGGATCTATAGATATATAGAGCTGGAATTTAGAATGGCTTACGGGCTGTGGCCTAGCTAGTTCAATGATGGCTGTCTGTCTACCAACTGAAAGGATCAAGAATCCAGTAGTTGTTCAGGCTGTCTCAGCTGGTCTTCAGTAGATGCTGGAATCCAGTATGTCTTAATGTTGGTAAAGAAATGGACTTGCCAGTGAGAGTGAGAGCAAGCAGACAAAAGCCAGCAAACTTCCTTCCCCCATGGCCTTTATATAGGCTGCCAGCAGAAGGTGTGGCCCTGATTAAAAGTAGACCTTCCCACCTCACATGATTAAATCAATACCTCACAGATATGTATGTATACCCAGCCACTTGAGTTTTAGCTAATCCTAGATGTAGTCATGGTAACCACCAAAACAGCCATCATCCTGAACATAGCCCCAGAACTCCATTGTGGGTTGGGATTAGTAGAAACTAATAAATCCTTCTGCTCTTGTAAGTGATATAAACACCTATATTTGACAATAGGACAATTGTCAGTGTCACCACTGTGGTCCTGGCTCCCACAGGAAACTATCTTCAAACTCAGCAGGCAACTCATCTCCTACCCCTTGGTTCCTCTAGATGGCAACCTTCCTTCCTTCTGCTTTGCACTGTCTCCCTCCCTATAGTAGCACTCTCTGGAAGTCTGTGTTAGCATTGAGCCACAAGTCAGGTCTGGTTTCTAAAGCTGCTACCTGTAAAGCCAATACAGTAGTGCCTGGGGTCCCCAGGGTTGGGGCATGCAGGGCTCCTAAAGTAGCCCAAATTCAGCCAATTAGAGTCTCTCTCAAGAGAGCTCTGAATGAAGTCAATTCCTTTTCAGAAACAGGCAGCTCTGCAGATTTCAGGTGGCACCTAGATGTTCTGGCTGTATGCCTTCAAAGCTGCAAAACTGTCTATAGCTAGTATGAACGTTGATGGCAGAGAGCTTTGCCTTGCTCCTTAAGAAAGGAGACTCTCCCTTCCTGGCTTTGGAGCTGGAAAAAGGGACACTGGGACATTTTGTTTCTCTTTCTATGCTATTTTCACCCCCAGGCTATTTGTTTGTTTGTTTGTTTAATTTTACAAAAGATCCATATTCCATTCTCAAAAGCTAGGGTTGCTCTTATGATAACTAGGAATTTCTGGTCCCCATTGCCTCCCTGACTTGCTCCTAATCTCCAGAAACAGCCATTCACAACTGTTGTTTTAAATAATCATTTTTACAGGGGCTGGAGAGATGGCTCCATAGTTAAGAGCACTGACTGCTCTTCCAGAGGACTCAGGTCTGTTCCCAGCACCCATGGCTGTCTGTAACTCCAGTTCCAGGGGATCCACCACCCTCTTCTGGCCTCTGCAGATACTAAGCATACACACAAGGCACACATACACACATGTATGCAGGCAAAACACTCATACACATGAAAAATAAAGTAAATATTTTTTTCAAAAATTAATAATTTCTTTTCAAAACAACAACTTTATTTGTATGAGTCTGTGTGTATGTATACTGTGTGTGTACAGGAGTGTCTTAGGGTTTTACTGCTGTGAATAGACACCATGACCAAAGCAAGTCTTTTTTTTTTGTCATTTAAAATTTTTATTTACTTATTTAATATTCAAGTTATCCCTAACACTTAAGGGAACATATTTCAGTAGCAATATTCAAATTTTCAGAATTTTAAATTTCAATTCAAACCTGATGCTTCCAGATTTTATAGACTTGTCATTATATCATATATACCAACAACTCTCTGAGGCAGGAAACCACAGTTAAAAACTCTTCTATCATGGACCAATAAAGAGCCAGTGGCCACTGATCATGAAAAATTTACAGATTATGGGAAGTTACAGGAATAATTACTAAAACTTGAGTTTTATAATCTCTGAATACAAAAACTCTTTCACATTTTTTTTCTTTCCAGTGTTGGGGAAACCAGGAATATGGGCCCACAAGAATGACAAGGTGGATATACTTCCACCATAAAAGAAGTAAACTCAAAAGAGATGAGTGATTTAAACAATAAAACATATGAAGGTGCAAAATTTCTAGGAAAAAAAAACTGGAAAGCAACTATGGAAGAGCGTTTTCTCTATCAAATAATTTGCTATCAAATACTTAAACAATGAACTAAATAGCTAACTAAAAATACATTTAGATATGGTTTAGGATATTTAGTAAATATTGTAGTGTCTATTTAATGTACAGATTGTAAGAAATGTAACCAGGTAACAGAACAACACCCCAATTTAAATAAATGTCTAAAAATTCTAAATGTTGAGTTTTTTTCCCATTTTTTTAAATTAGGTATTTTCCTCATTTACATTTCCAATGCTATCCCAAAAGTCCCCCATACCTACCCACCCCCACTCCCCTACCCACCCACTCCCCCTTTTTGGCCCTGGCGTTCCCCTGTACTGGGGCATATAAAGTTTGCGTGTCCAATGGGCCTCTCTTTCCAGTGATGGCTGACTAGGCCATCTTTTGATTCATATGCAGCTAGCAACAAGAGCTCCAGGGTACTGATTAGTTCATATTGTTGTTCCACCTATAGGGTTGCAGTTCCCAAAGCAAGTCTTATAAAGCTCAACATTTAATTGGGGCTGGCTTACAGGTTCAGAGGTTCAGTCCATTATCATCAAGGCAGGAACATGGCAGCATCCAGGCAGGCATGGTGCAGGCAGAGCTGAGAGTTCTACATCTTCATCTGAAGGCTGCTAGCAGGATACTGGCTCCCAGGCAGCTAGGACAAGGGTATTAAAGCCCACACCCACAAGGCCACACCTACTCCAACAAGGCCACACCTCTCAACAGTGCCACTCCCTGGGCCAAGCATATACAAACCATCATAATAGCCATTTATAAGCATTCCCTATGTGCTCATCAGATATAAATAGTAACTCATAATGACCCTATGGGATTGATAACCTTCATTCTGTAGAGGTAATTGAGACACAAAAAGGTTAATGAACGTTAGAAATCACTCAGTAATAGAAAGGAAAACCCCAACCTTTGAATGGAGATAATCTGCTTCACATTTTCATGTTTTTTTAAATCATTAAAGTGAAATAGTTTTATTTATTGTCTCTGGAGATCCCTTTTACTACTTGATAGTTTCTCTTCTCCATCAAATTCCCGAAACTCAAGATTCAGACCAGTGTATTCAATGTATCCTTTGAAAATGTGATTGAAATCTCCTTCCCTCTCCATCTCACTCCATGGCCGGGGCACAGAGTCACCACAGAAAGCAGCAGGAAGAGAGATCTGCATTATCAATTCCTGGGGATGCCCCTCTCCTGGGCAGAGAGAGAGCTGGAAGAACCGGGTCGTCCATGCTACAAGCCTCTTAGATCAGTGTCTGTTAACATGGTGTGGATAGTGGTAACTCCAACCAGTCCTGTTGGTGATGGGACCGTGCCATTAGGAGACATAGCCTCATCTTCAGGGTGATTGACAGTTAGTGAAGTCATGTTACATTCCTGAGATGTCTTGTCTTGTCATTGCCCACTGTGGTGGTCTTAGCAAGACTCACCCTCCCTTATGTCATCTCTTCTCCATGGGAATCCATGAGCCCTTGGGTATACGTAGGTTCTCCCATTTTTTTAGCTGCTATCAAGTAGGGCAAATAGTCCTAGTGCTTCTGTCCCAGCACACACACGTTTCTCTCCCAGCAGAGGGATCAGCTGATTGAGCAAGCACATAATCAAGAGACAAATGCCAGTGGCCTCTCCTTAGAGTCACTCCCAAATGCTAGAGGTGGTTTACTGACTTGCCTTTGATAGACAAGTAGTGGAAAGACAAAGACCAAGTCGTGGTCCAGACGGTGCCTTCCTTCTTCCTAGACCTCTGTAGTTGAGAAACCCTGTGCCCCGGACTGTTTTTCCCATTCTGCTCCCTGAAATGCAAGCTCTTGAGCTGTTTCAACACTAAAGGATACTGTGAGTGACTTCTTTGTCTTGAAGTTATCCCCCTTTGGTTAAATTCTGTAAACATATTAAAGGCTCTGAGAATTCCCTTAAATGTCTCTGTCTGTGCTTTTATTTAGCATTTCTCAAACTAATTTGACTATGCACTTCATTTTGCTCCACATTTATATACTGTCTTGGTCACAAGCCCTAGCAAGAGAAACCTTTGTCCTGGAGCCCACATGTAACAAACATTCCTAGGACCTAGAGAAAGGCAGCCATCTATTGCTTTTCTAGCCTCTGCATTCTCAAACTCCAAGGTGACTGTGTGAAAACATAATGAAAGTATGTGGGTGACTCTGCTGGAGTGTGGATGCTCCCAGCTGGCTAGGAGTCTGGAGAAGAGCCAAGTGGGCGAAGCACTTAGGTAAGAGAAAAGAAAAATGAATGCGCCAAGATAGCTGGAAACAATCTGTCTTTACATAACCAAGCATCTTTCCCTGGTGGAGAAAGACTTCTTTTTCTCTTCTTTCTTTGTATTATGAATCACCAAGGTGTTCACCAACAGTTGTATGCAGGATGGTTCAAAAACATGTTGTGGACTCAACCATTTAAACTATGCCATAAAAAGCATGTGACATCAATACCTTGTATTTGTAACTAGTTTGACATTTTAAGCTAGAAAGGCAAATACTTTTCATAAAAATTTTTTTGTCTAATTGGACTTAAGACCCTCATAAACAAGAGGGATAGTATGTGTGATAACAAATCTAGCTAAGAGTCAGTAAAAGTCATGATACAGAAAATAATATACAGTGCAATTGAAGGATTTTGTAACATATCCTAAGCTAATGATTATTTCCATAAGCTAACCCATTATAATGATATGCATGGCAGGTAAGCTTGCTGACTTGTTTCTAAATCTTATTTGAAAATATTATTCACAATTAAAGTTGTTACAGCTCAGGCAAAGCCGTAGGCTTTTTTTTTTAACTTTAATTTTTAATTTTTTAAAAATTTCACATCCATGAGTGTTTTATTGTTGTTGTTTGGTTGGTTGTTTGGTTTTTTGAGGCAGGGTTTCTCTGTGTAACAGCCCTGGCTGAGTGCTGGGATTAAATGCAATATGCCACCACTTTTTGCTTTTTTTTTTTATTGTCTATAAATGTTTAGCCTACATGTATTTATGTGTACTGCAAGCAAGCCTAGTGGATATTGGATCCCCTGAAACAGGAGTTTCAGATGGTGATAAGCCATCATGTAGGTACTGGGAACCATCCAGATACTCTGCAAGAATAGACTGTGCTCTTAATCACTGAGCTATTTCTCTAGTCTGTCTTTTATTTTTAGGTGTTTGTTTGTTTGTTTGTTTGTTTTTAAGAAACAGGCATTTGATTTGTTGCATATTCTGGCCCTGACCTCCTAGACCTAAGTGATCCTCCTGCCTCAGCCTGCCAAATAGCTGAGAACTCTGGTGTGTGCCACTATGTTGTACTCTGAAATAGCTTTTTAAAAACATCTCTTATGGGTTGTATTCCCTGATTAAAGACCTGGTTCTCCAGGTGAAGCTGCCAGGAGGTGAAGGGATTTTTTCCAAGTGGGGCCACATGAAAGGTCTTTCTGTCATCTGGATGTGTGCTCAGTGAGGCTGGTAGGTACCAGCTCCTCCGTACTCCTATTTTTTTCTCTTTCTTAACCTGGATCAGGTCTGCTACTTGCTCATGCATACTTCAACCACTGCTCTCTGCCATGATGGGTCGGAGCCAAGAACTGAGCTAATGTCAGCACCGTGCACTTAAGCTTCTAAAACTGTGAGCTAAATGAACCTCTCCTTCTTCAGGAATAGCCTGTGTCCAGTATTTCATTCCAGTGATAAATAGCTCAATATATTATTGATGAATTGCAATCGGGGAATTATAGACATTAGTTGTATCTGTTTTTACATTATTGTCAATAAAATGCACCTTATAAATCTTGGTTTTGCTAAGATAAAGGAAAGAAAGTAAACAAAGAGGGAAAATATGAAATAATTAGCTATATGTGCTCTTTATTATTTATCCAAATATCACTTGGACAACAACAGATGAAAAGTCAGACATGTTTGAGACTATTTTATTTTATAAAACAGAGTCTCATATAATCTCATATAATACCTCCAAATCAATGTGTAGTCAAGACTGACCTTGAGCTCTGGATCCTCCTAGCTCTATTTTCCAAGGTTTGGAGTTATCGGTGTGCAGCATACCTGGCCAGATATGCTTAATAATCATTGAAGTCGTCATCATTGGTTTCTACCATCTTTCAGATGCATAAAGAATTTTGTTGTTTTGAAGATGTTTGTCAAAGTAGGTAAATACACATTCTATCTAACAACGTGTTATCATGATTCATAAGCTATGCAGTTGCAACTTACACCCTTGACCTGGGTTTTGGAAATATTCAGAGCAGGCCTAAGTTTACTTATGAAGAGCCTAAAAGACAGTCTTCTTCGGAACAGCTGCTTGGGAAAAGGTGATGTATGGTGTGGATTCCTATTCTGTTTTCATTTCACTGTGATGAACTGCCGACATCTTTCACTAGTCTTTGTCTTCCCATCAAACTTGATTATCTTCACAGTAATTGTATGGATTGGTTCACTGACTTTTCTGTCATAATATCCAGCATTAGACCAACATCCGTTTGCTCCTACTGTGAGTTCCTTGTCCAGTGATGTTTATAATTCAGTATTCCACATCATCCATCAACATCCTATGGTTGTGGAATTTAAGGCCTCGAATGGCTTAAATGGTCTCATGAACCACTGTTTTGTCTATAGTATCTACATACATGGCTGAGGGGGAGGCAGAACATTTCCTACTGATCCTACGGGCAGTTTCAAGATGCATTCTTCTATACTGCTCCAGGGATCTATAACCAGTGGTTTGGAATTGACACCGTGGATGAAACCTATTTGCTATTGCCTAGCCCAAAGTTGGGTTCGTTTATGGTAGATTCTCAGCACACCTAAGTGAATAAAACAGCCCCCCCTTAGGGGAAGTCGAAATGTTACTGGTAAGTGACCCTTAATGACCTGAACAAGATTCTGTGTTTCTAAGAATTCTCTCTCCCATTCCTGAAGTCATTTTGAAAACGACAACTCCCTTTCATCCTTTAGGGATTTGTTCAAAGAAACATTAGGCATTCAAGCATTTTTTGTGGTACTCAGTTCACAATGTGTAAGCCATGGTTCCAAAACTCAATTAATGCTTTTATTTTGAAGTAACTTTATTCAAGCATAATAGTTATAGTGAAGAGAATCTTGTGTGCAGCTTGATGAATTAGCATAAAATGAACATACCTGTGCAGCCAATCCCCTGTGAGAAATAAACACTTAGCACCCCAAAGTCCCCACGCCCTTCCAAATTCCATCTTTCTACATAAAAGCAACCACTGTTGCTTCAAATGCCATTGACAAATTCTGACCTTGGTGTCAGAGGAATGGCACGGGATTTGCTTCTTCTGTTTTACATTCTGATACAACCCGAGCATATAGTGGCCATTTGCTCTCCATTCCCATGTGCTATTCTATGATCGTCTCACGGTGCATTCATCCATTCTAGTGCTGGCTTATTTCCAGCTCTTGACTACCATGAATGATGCTTCTAGTAAACCTGTTGTGCCTGACTTCCGTTGCACACATGTTCACATTTATAAACACAAAGAGGTAAGTCACTTCAACTGTGGTGGATAGCTCCAACTTTAGTGAAAATTGACCACATGATTTCAAATTTGTTGAGGTGGAGTCTTGTCTTAATCTATGGTCAACTGTGGTTGGAAAAATAAATGAAAAACTTTCAAAAGTAAATAATTCATGTTGAAACAGCTTTTTATCACAGCACAGTGTTAAAATTATCTTGCTCTTTGATTGTTGTTACTTGCTCACTGTGCCTAATTTATAAATTAAACTTTGTCATAGTATGTATTATGTATGTATGTATGGGAAAAAACAGAACTTAGATAATCTATTACAGATAAGCTAACTGGTCAGTCTGATCTGGGCTGTCCCTCAACTAAGACTCTCTTCTCCGAGGACTCTAGGCTGTGTTGGCAATTAAAGCTGACTAGGACATCAGGTTTTTACTATATAGCCCAGGCTAACCTCAGACTAGTAGTAATCCTCTTAGCACAGTCTCCTGACTGCTAGGGTTACAGGTATATGCTACCACACAGGCTTAAACAAATATGTTGCCAAGGACCAGCCTCAGCTTGGAGATGGGATCTGAGAGAAGGGTTGTCTGGGAGCACAAATAAGAAAGACTCAAGGTCAAATCTTGGATTCAAGCTGACGACCAGTCTGTTTCTGTTTTGCTTTCTCTCTGAAGATTTCTATATTCTGCTTGCTTGCTATTCTAAGAGATCTCTCTGTCCGTGTCCTGCTTGTGTGTGTGTGTGTGTGTGTGTGTGTGTGTGTGTGTGTGTTCTCCAACCAGTTTTCTTTTTATCCTAAAAATTCTCTGGATAGCTCATCTCCCATAGAACACAGGTCCAGTCTTTTATTTTGCATCCAGTCATTCACTCCTGGTTTCCTTTTGATTATCTTAAGAATCCGTATCCCATGACTCCAACCATTTGATTTTTAGGAGACAGCAAGCATACCTTTTTTCTTAACATTGCAAAAGAAATGTCCTAGGCTGACCCTGAACTCAGGAATCTGCCTGCCTTTGTATCTTTCTGACAAACTGGCTCATGGTGTAGCTACCTCTCTGTTCCTTCCTCTCTGTGAAGCCCCTCAAATAATTCGTAGTGCACCCTTATTTTTTGCATAGTTGAGAAATTATCTATTTTCAAACTCATGTATTTAGAGCTCTTTCCCATGACTTTAAGGGCTGTTCTGCAGGCCCCAGTATTTACCATTTTGCTGAGAGGTAGCTGCACCTCAACTCCCAGAGCCATGCTGTTTCTAATCATCATGAGTCATTAACCTTAACAGGGAGGACATTCCTCAGAGAAGTGTGAAATACGTAGATAGTATACAAACAAGCCTTCTGCCCACAGCAGCCATCAACACCAGGGCCCCGTCTCAGGGGCAGGAACCATGGCACTCTGTCCCCGCCAGGGCCACACCAGGCTCCGCAATACATGTGTGGTAACTGATCTTTCAATTTTATCTCATAGTCTGTTAGTCTACTTTCATTCTAAAACTTACTGTCTTGATACGGTATATTGAATTAATACTGAAAAATATTAATATCTAGTAACATCAATCCTTCAAATTTGTTCTTTAATATTTTCAATATTTTCTTGTTTCTCTTTGGTATACTACATTTTATATAAGTTTTAGAAGCAAAGAGCCATATTGTTAGTGTCCAAGGATGGCTAAAGAATGGTACTCCAGACTTAAACAGTATGCAAGAGCAAAGAGCATTGATTCCATTGAATTTCCTGTACACAGGGAATTTCCTCTATTTGGGAATGGAGACCCCTAGTGGGCACAGGCCCAGCTTTAATAGTCAGTTAGGGGAATCCCAGGGAGGGGCGCGTGCCCTTTTACCTTGATTGGTTAGCTCTATCTCTAGGGTTCTGACTGATTCTACAATTGGTTAGGCTCTGGAGACCTCCCTGGAGGGTCGCTTATTCATTCTAGCTACCTATTCTTACTTCAGACCAGAAGACAAGGATTGGCTGCCCGAGACAGTGGTTGGCTGACCACAGGTTCCTGGATCCCTGGGAAACAGAAACTTAGGTCTAGTCTCCTAAACTGTCAGTTTGCAGCCTGTCATGAAGTCAGCCTGGCTTTGAGCTTTGTCCCTTCAATATACCTCAAAGAGCACCGGGGTTTTAATGTGGCTTAATTAGAACCCATAGATGAGTTTAAGGTGGAATAATATAATATTGAGTTCCAGGATATGTACATGAAATTCCACTGATATGTTGGTATTAATTTCTCTATATAATGCTTTATAGTTCCCTGTTCAGGGTTCTTATAATTTTTCACTAATTTATTCATAAGTAGTTGAATTTTGGCATTATTATAAATGATGACATTGTTAAAATTTCACTTTATAATTGTTGCTGTTATAAAGAAATACATTTATTTTTCTTTCAAATTAAAAACATTTATGTTGATTGTATGAGTGTTTGTGTGCATGAATGTCTGTGCACCATGTGAGTGCCACGCCCACAGAAGCCTGCGCAGACCTCAGATCCCCATGTGGGTGCTGGGAACTAAACCCGATCCTCTAAAAGAGCAGCAGGTGCTCTCAACCTCTGAGCCATCTCTCTAGCCTCTACAGCTAATTTTTCTGAAGCAACATTTTCAGCAATAAACTTGTTGAATTTACTTCTTGATTCTAATAGCTACCAGTTTTTAAAATTACTATATGCATAATTATATTTTAAGTTTTAAAAGTGGATTTATTATTTTCCAACCCTGTGGATTTTTTCTTACCATATTTCACAGGCCAAGAATATATTTAAGAAATAGTATCAGATGACTTTTTTATTCATAATTCTAGAGAAAGTTTTCAATATTCTACCACTAAATGTGATGTTTTCTGCAGGCATTTTATGGATATCTTGTATTTGAGTTAGAAAAGCCCTATTTCTAGTTTTCTGGGATATTTTAGACTTTTTTTTAAACTTAAACACTCTCCCTAAATCCCTTTAAAGAGTCATGAGTTTTTTTTTTTTTTCCCTCTCCTATAATCTATTAAAGCGACGACATCAGTTGATGTCAGGATAATGCCTTATGTTCTGTATAAAGATTGTCTTTGTATTATTTAAATACTGATTTCAGTACCAGCAGAGAGTTCAGAGGAGGCCACACTTTGGTATTGTTATTTTTATGAAGCATACCTATCTCAGGACTTTGTAAACATGTTCTCCATCACCTTCTGGTTGATTTAATAAAGAGCTGAATGGCCTAAAGCAGAACAGGAGAGGATAGGCCAGCAGAGATAGGAACTCTGGGAAAGAATCAGGTACCAGAGATTGGCCAGCCAGAACTAGAGGAAGAAACAGGTGAGGAGAGGTAGCAAGCCACGTGGCAGAAGGTAGGTTAGTGCAAATGGACTAGTTTAAGTTATTGGAGATAGTTGTGAACAACCTTAACCTAAGGCCAAGCTCTCAAAACTAATAAAAGATCTCTTCATCCTTACTCGGGCGGCTGGCAGGGTGAGACAGTTTGATGATGAGTTGGTTTTCAAATGCCAACTTGCATTCTAGATTTATTTTATTGGTGTGCTGGACTATCCTTTCTGTATATACCAGAATTTAGTTTGATAGTTGATTTTTCCACTACTAATATGAGAAACTAGTGTGAAGTTTTCCTTTCTCATGTTATACTTGTCAAATGTTAATATTAAACAATTTAAATTCACCCTCTTTGTAGGCTCTGGTTTGGTATGGTTATTGGCATGGATTAAGCCTAAAAATATTTAGTATGACTTGCTAATAAATCTATGCAAGCCTGAATTTCTTTGAAAGATTTTATATTATAGATGAAATTAATTTCTCTGGAAGATATAGGACTATTCTCACTTCTCTTTCTTCTTGTGTTAACTTTGTAAGCTGTATTTTCTATTTCAGCTAATATTTCAAATGTATGGACATTTAATTGTCTATAATGTCCTTTATGTTGAATATCCATTGGATTTGAAGTTATATACCATTTTTAACACTCATATTTTTTATTACACTTTCTGTCTTGATCAAATTCTATAGTGGCATGTGCATTTTACTATCCCTGGTTTTGCTAAATCACTATATTTTTATCATATATTTATTCTCCCTTTTGAGTCATATTTTGGGTGTCTCCCTGGCTTTTTGGGATAGATCACTGCTTTTCAGGCTTCTTTCTATGATATGAATTTAGAATTCTCTAAACAGCTTTAGCTTGAGTTTTCAAGAATAGATACATTGTGTTTCCAGTATTATTCATTCAAAATATATTTTAATTTCCATTGTTATTTCTTCCTTGAATAATATATTATTTAATTTCCAAGTTCCTAGGAATTTCCTAATATTTTGGTTATTGATGCATAGCTCTAGGATCAGAGACTATATAGCATATCTAATTTTAAAAAGCTAAAATTGCAAGATACTGGAAATTACCATACTATTCTGCATATGGTCAATTTTGACAAATGTTCCATATGCATATTTGGCATTGTGTCTTAACTATATTAATAAAGTTACATTTATTATTTGTGGGGCTGTGTATGTGTGTTGATGTATGGTGTGAGTCTAGGTAAACATATGCCATTGATGGGGCTCAGCGGACAACCTCAGGTGTAGAGCCTCACTTTCTGTGGGGAGCCGCCCTCACATTCGCCGTTACAAGATGGCGCTGACATCCTGTGTTCTAAGTGGTAAACAAATAATCTGCGCATGTGCCAAGGGTAGTTTTCCACCCCATGTGCTCTGCCTTCCCCGTGACGACAACTCGGCCGATGGGCTGCAGCCAATCAAGGAGTGACACGTCCTAGGTGGAGGATAATTCTCCTTAAAAAGGGACGGGGTTTCGCCATTCTCTCTCTTGCTCTCTTGCTCTGGCTCTTGCACTCTTGTGCTCTGGCTCCTAAAGATGTAAGCAATAGAGCTCCTGCTCTCTTGCGCTCTGGCTCCTAAAGATGTAAGCAATAAAGCGCTCGCGCTCTCTTGCACTCTAGCGCTCTTGCGCTCTGGCTCCTAAAGATGTAAGCAATAGAGCTCTTGCTCTCTTGCTCTCTGGCTCCTGAAGATGTAAGCAATAAAGCTTTGCCGCAGAAGATTCCGGTTTGTTGTGTTCTTCCTGGCCGGTCGCGAGAACGCGTGTAAGAACTTTCTACTTTAAGAAAGGGTCTCTCAGTATTCATCTATGTGTGTGCTACACTGACTAGCTGGCTTCCCAGGATTCTCAGATCTCAACCTCCCATCTAACGCTGGGATTACAGGAGCAAGCTACTGCATCTGGGTTTGTGTTCTGAAGATCTGAACTCACCAATTTATTCTTGCACAAGGGCTTTAGCCACTGAGCCATCTTCACAGCTCTACTCGTTACTTATCTATGGCCTTACTAATGTTTTTGCAGTGCTAGTGATGGAATCCGGGGCTAAGCAAGTGCTCTACGATTGAACTATATAACCTTTCTCACAGATTTTTTTTTTTTAAAAATCTATATATTCTATCAGTTCCGAAGGGAATTATATAGAAATCTCCAACTATGACTGTAAACTCATCTATTTCTTTTGCTGTCATATTCCTTTATATATTTTGAGATACGTTTTAATCTATACAAACTAAGGATTTCACTTATTGATCCCCTTGTTTTTGTATACTATCTCTTTGTAGCAGCATTTCTCCAATAAGCATATTGATATAGAGGCAGGATAATGAGTGTCTAATAGCACCCTTTTCCTCAGTAAACTACATGGCAGTAGTATCCTCAGCCCAAACAGCGAAGATCAAAACTATCTTTAGGTATTGTCAAATGTCGATGGTGGTAGACACTTGGTGGCCATCACTCCTGGTTATGCACTACCAATTTATAGTAATGTTTTGTGCCTTACAGTCTATTTTGTTTGATATTTTGTTTGAGCCACTTGTACTTGAATTGGCAAGTGCCTTTGCCTATCCATCATCTTACCTTTCAATGTCTGTATTCAAGCTATCTCTCTGCCTTGGGAGTAATGGCTTATATCTACAATCCCAACACTTGGAAGGCAGGGTAACTATAGTGAGTTCAAGGTCAACCTGGAAGACAAGTAAAACTTTGTCAAAGAAGAAGAGTGGGAGAAATCTCTTGTGAGTGGTATAAAGTTGCCTTTTAAATTCAGTTTGGCAATCTTTTAATTGGAAAATTTGTCACTTTATCTATGGTGTGGTCATTGATGTACATGAACTTATAGGTTCTGTGTAATTATTTCATATTCTATGATATTTTTCTCACTTTTCCCCATTTAGGAGCATGGGTTCTTTTTATTAATCTGAGCATTTAATTATTATTACACTGGTAGTTATCCTAAAAGTCACATGTATCTTTGTTAAAATTTAGTATTTTATTGCCTTTGTTAATTCTTTATATATTAAGAATGTAGACCTCTTTATTCCATTCATTACAATCCTGTGTTTTTTAAGATTTTTAAATTGTGTGTGTGTGTGTGTATGTGTTTGTTTGTTTGTCTGTATGTGTCTGTGTGTGTCTGTGTGCTTACCTGAGTGCAGGTAACCATGGAGACCAGAGACATCAGATTATCTGGAGTTTAAGTTACAGGCTCATGTCCTCTTCATGAGCACTAGCCACTCTTAACTCCTGAGTAGACCCTTCAGCCTCATTTAAAGTTTTAATCCCTGCATAAAAAACTATGGGCTACTGTGATTTTTTTAAAAATGTCAACCTTTATTTGTATTTTATGTTTATCGGTGGTTTGCCTGCATGTATGTCCATACCACATGTGTGTACAGTGAGTGCTGAGACCAGAAGAGGGTGTTGGATCCCCTGGGATTGGAGTTACAGAAGATTGTGAGCTGCCTGTGGATTCTGGGAAATGAACCTAGCTCCTCTGTAAGAGCAACAAGTGATCTTAACTGCTGACTCACTTCTCCAGCCCTCCCCACTCCATGTTTTGGATTGAATATATACATTTTCATAATCCTCATGAGTTCCCCGTGTGTGTATTCTGTGTGTGGGTGCACATGAAAGTGTATGTGCATGCATGTGGTTGCCCAAGGCTGATGGTGAGAGTATTCCTTGCTTCCACTGCAACATTCATCAAGGATGGGTCTCTCAGGGGATCCATCGCTACCCTGCAAACATACCTTAGAGGCATTGTAACTACAGACAAGACACCAAATGTACCCAGCCTTTCCATGGGTCTAGGGATCCAAACTCTGTTCCACATGCTTGTTCAACAAGCCCATTATTCACTGAGGCATCCTCTCAGTCCTCCTTAGGAATTCTTCAAAAATATTTATAGCTAAGTTGATTCATATGCATGGGGGTGTTGTCTGGATATGTCTGTGTCCACATGTTTTCCTGGTACCCATAGAGGCCAGAAGAGGGTGTCAGATCCCCTGGTACTGAAGTGGCAGATGGTTGTGAGCTGTCCTGTGAATGCTGGGAATCAAACTCAGGTTCTCTCTGAAAGCAGCTAGCTCTCTTAACCTCTGAATCATCTCCACTGCCACCTTTTTATGAATTCTTAATTCACCATATATAGCTCAAGTAAGCAATCACTGCCTAATCAAAGCACTCCATTTTTATTTTGATTTACTGCGATATTTGTTCTCTCAATTGTCTGTTTCTTCTGCATCTTCCTGCTTCAATTTAGGACCACTTTGGTTTTGCCTGACTGTCTCTCATTAGTATTTCATTTAGTATAAATTTGATGTTGATGAGTTCTCTGGATTTCTATTTCTACAGTCTTTATTTCTCCTTTATTTGAAAGCTAACTTGATTTAGAATTTTAGGCTGCTACTTATTTCTGCTGATAAATCAGCACTTTGTCTTGTGCTGTATCTCTGAAGATAATGAGGCTTTGCACATCTTTTTTGTGTAGACACATCTTGCCTATGTGTCCCAATGATCTTATGATAAGATTAAGCTGTCATCATGATTGGCATACAAAATACTTTTTAATCCATGTGTTTGTTACTAAGTATTTTTAGGCTGCTATAACAGAGGACTCTCAAAGGCAGCTGAAAAAGCCACTGAAAAGCTAACTCCTGTTTATACAAGGAACCAATATGGCTTTACCCACATGGCTGGCAACTCAAATGTGGAGACAGAGATGGCTTCTTCAGGCTTCTTTCTCCTCACTTTCTATCACTTTGTCTTTTCGGTATCTTACCCATCATCTATCTATTCTGCTTTCCTTTCTACTGCTGTGATAGAACACTATGACTAAAAGCAACATTTCTTGGGCTTACACTTTCAGGTCACTGTCCATCACTAAGGTCACGGCAAGAACTCAAGCAAGAATTTGAAGCAGAGCCCATGGAGAAATGCTGCTTGCAGGCTTAATGGCAGTCTCATGCTTACATAGCTCTCTTACATGTCCCAGAGCCATCGGCCCCGGAAATGCTGCCACCAATAATGTGCTTCCCACCACCACATCATAATCAAGACAACCCCCCACAGACACACACATGCCCACAGGCCAGTCTGATCTTGCAGTCCATCAATTCAGACTCCTTTCTCAGGTGACTGGCTAGGCTGTGTCAAGTTGACAGTGAAAGCTAACTAGGCCACCATCTCTCTCCATATGCCCTTTCCACAGCATCAAAATTTTCCTAATTCTTGACATGGTGTTGGGACTCTAAGAGAATAAAAGTGAAAGCACTATGCCTCTGGATGTCTGATCCTGGAACGATCAAAACATCATTTCCTCTACACCCTTCACTCCACATCCCCTTGTGATACCCAGAATCTCAGCCTCTGCCCGCAGACTCCTGTACCACTACTTTCGTGGCTTTGCATCTGGCACCATCACTCTTTGCTCTCTGTGGTCCTAGGTCTCTAGAATATGACTGGTACACACCAGCATTCAACAACTATTCACTGAAAAGATGAAGGAATGGATGCTAATATTGATCCAATGCTTTCTTCATAACCATGCATATTAACATTAGAACAATGCTAGCAAAAATGATAGGCAATTTTGCAGAGTCTTTGAGTGTTTAATGTATTCTACATCCTGAATCTCTCCTTCCCAAGTAGCAACTAATTTATTAAACTTATCCACTTTCTTCTTCAGTCTGGAACAGGACGGTGAAGGAGTAAGAGTGGAAATGACCTTGGTTTTAAGCTGTGTCTCAGAGTTTCCAAGACCTGCAACAATCTCGGGCAGTCCATGCAGCGTCTTCAGAGGCTTTTACTATGTCCTAGATTATTATGAGAGCATCCTCTGCTTATCTGCTTGGTCGCCTCAGTGTGGTTTCTTATGTTACCCACCCCTACTCCAATGCTCAGATGCTAATACTGCCAGCCCCTAACCTCTCCCCATCCTAGCCCACGTAGGCTTTTCAGGGCCTTCCGTCCATTTAACACTGCTTCCAATTCACACTTGATGAGGGGGTTCTCTCAGGCAGTTTGCTATGACTTTCAAGATGTCAGTGTGGACAAGCCAATTATTTCTGAAGGAGGATAAGACCTGGGGATGAGTGGCAGACATTTAAGAGATGCTTCAAGTAGCAAAATCAGTGGAAATGGCCTGATGCACTGTGCGTGTTGGATTAGGCTCAGCTTTCCCAGACTCCCTTTCCAGTCCATGTTAACAATTAAAGAGCAGTTACTGTGTGCTCAGCACTGTCTAAATTTTATTTATATATACATATGTCATTATATTTATATACAAATATATACATAAATATATAGTAATATATACAATTTATATATGCGACACATAATATTATATATGTTATATAATTATAAAATGTGTAATATATAATTACATTTATATAATTTTATATAATTATCTCTATATATTCTACTTCACACATAATTTCAGGCAAAGAAATAGATTTCTGGCGATTGGAATGGGCAAATTTAAGGGCAGGATGCGAAGGAACTACTGGAACTTTACTGGATGCTAGCTTAAGATATGAAGGAGAAGGTAAAAGCAGGATCAGCTCCAAATACATGGATGGAGATGAATGAAATAAAGATTTGCGAAAGTAAATCATGGAGCCAGAGGCAGAGAAATTATTAGCCCAGGGGATTTAAGAATACTAAATTTAAAAGTAATCAAAGAATATAGATAGTATTACATTTTTAAATGGATTTCCCTCCAAGTTTTAGAAATAAAATTAATATTTTTTGTTTTTGTTTTTTTAGATATGGTCTCATATAACCCAGATTGGATGCACACTCATTTTGTACCTGAGCTGGCTTTAAAGTTTTGACTCTCCTGCCTCTGCCTCTCAAGTGCTAATGTAACAAACAGACCAACTTCTGGGACCACACAGAATAAATAAATACATCAGGTTTTTTTGTATGGTCCTAATGATACCTCTAAAGGGTTTCATATTATCTGCTAGATAGTTGAATAGAGCATTGTTCTGGAGTTTCCACAGCATCAGTCCTTTGGAGAAACCAGTCAGAGCTTCAGCAGGACAGTGGTCTGCATCCAACCTGGCTGCAGACAGACAGACAGGCTCTTAGCCAGGCGTGCGGTGGCCCTGATGATCATCCAAATCAACACAGATGGGGATTCCCTGTTTCTGTGTTACTAAGTCTGGCTGGGTTAGGGCACAAGAGTTGGGCCAATACTATGCGCTGAGCAGTAAGGCCAAGCTCAATTGGAAACAAGAGACGAAGGTTGGGAGAAATGTCCACCTTCTCAGAATAACCCAAGTCCTGTCAATGGTCCCCTTTAGCCTCCCTCTGACAGTCTGGCTAGCTCTTTCCCCTTTCTACAAATAACGAAGCCACACTAAACCTTAGCCCTCTCCCTGCCTCCTCGAGGACTTCTCTCCGCTGGTGAGAATGAGAGCCGTCTGCACTTCCTGCTTCCACAGTTGTGCCTCTGACGCACCTCAAGTCTCCGCTCTGGTTTCTTTCCACAACTCTTCATTCCCAACAAGCTCACCAGGGACTTCCCAGTCAGCATAATGAATGGGCCGTCTCCTTAACAGCTCACTCATTCTCTGTGCCATCTACTGAGACCTTTCCTTTCATCTAGAGATGCTCTAACTCTCTGGCTCCCAGGACGGTTCTCCTCTATGTTGAACTACACTGGTGACCTGTCTCCAAGTGTCTTCTGGTGACCTGTCTGTCGCTTCTCTCATTCTACAGACCTCGGGCTCTGCCAGAGCTTCAATAGCCACTCGTATACTGACATCATTCAAATTTCTACATTAACCAACAGCCCACTAAATATGACCTACAGAAATCTCAACACATCAAAAACTCACTCAGGGCCAGGCCCTATCTTGCAAACCTGCCTGTTCTTCACAGACTGCCTGGCCTTTCCAGATGCTAAAGATCCCGTTACTTAATCTGGAAACAAAGGAACCATATTTTAGTCACCATTCTTCCTACTACTTGCCACTTGTGAGTTAGCAAGATGGCTGAGACCACGTCTTCTCTCTCTTAGTGAAAACCCCGCTCCAGCCCCGCACCCTCAGATCAACCTCTCTTCTGGCCACCTGAGTACTCTTTAACACAATTATGATCACTTCCAGCTTAACTTCCTTGCATGGCTTCCACACTGATTCTCTCCCCTACTCATGACCGCCCAGAGCCCACAGGCAGCCTCGGCCATTCCAGCTTTGGACAGTTAGGGCTCTGGTGGCCTGTCAAGAGATGCGGCTTTGACATGGCACCTAGGATGTGTGTGATATGACTTGTAGACGTGACAAGCTCGTTCTCGGGCTATCACAGCCGGGGGAAAAAACCTAGACTAATTTTGCAGCGCAAGAGAGGACAAGGTGAGCCTATAGGGAAGGTGAGGGGTGGGTGCTGGAGAATTAAGAGATGCAAAAAAAGAAACAGCCAAGTACTGTGAACAAAGTAAACGCTCCTCGGAATGTCTCCAGACTCTACAGCCGGCCACTGGAAACCCATCACGGAGAGGCTGCGGTAAGCACAGCTCTCAAGCACAAGTGAGTGGGGCAGATGCTTGGAAAACCCACTTTCTACAGAGGGGAGAAATGGCAAAGAGGGCAATTCACAAAGGAGAGCTGTCTTCCCAACTAGGTGCAGCACCAGAGGACCTTTTAAAGAAGGCAAGATCACAGGGATCTTCCACAGGGCGCATTCATCCATTCATCGAGCAGATGCAGAAAAGAGTGAATTATTTTATTTACCTCTCACAAAGGAGAATGCTATAAAGATTCTCACTCCCAAAATGTCTTTTTGAAAGCAGTCAGCTGAAATCCAAATAAAACAATGGTGAATGCACACGTTTGTCGTAGACTTACTAACCTGTATAAAGAAATCTCTAGAAGCTGCTCTCCAGTATGTTACCAGAATTGAAAACAACTGATTTGACTTGTCAGGGTAAGTCCTTTGCCCCAAAATTATTGGCCCATGAAGGCCCCACACAGAGAAGCATAACTTAGGCTATGGGCACTGAACCATATAGATCCATGTTCAAAGCCCGACTGTGCCATCCTGTCGGTGAGGACTGGCCTTGACTCCAGTGAAGTCGCTTGCCCTAGGTGGGTCACACTGCATCATTAAGGCAGACCTGGGGCAAGAACCTTGCCCTTGTTCTTTCCAGGTACCTACTGACCAGGCAGCGAGTCCCCTGCGCAGCTATCCCCCATGCCTGGGAAGCCTTTGTCCCCCCTCTCCCCCAACTCACCAGAGAGCACCCGAGGAAGTGGCCCACGGGTAGGGGGCAGTCAGAAAGGGGGTGCAGTCCGCAGGGGGTGGGCGCGAGCAGGAGGGGAAAGAGGGGCGGCCGGGTGGTGATTGGCTGGGCTTCACCAGGCAGCTCCCGGCCAAGAACAAAAGAGAGCAGGCGGCGGGCGTCTTTGGAGTAGGCGCTCCCACCCGCGGGGCACCGGCTTCGCTGCTGCGGGAGGACGCGCCCACCAGCAGCCCGCGGAGCAAGCCAGGCGGCGCGCGCGGTTTCTCCGAGAAAGCCGGCCGTGCACCTAGGAATTAACCGGCCGGCGCGCGAGGGGAGGGAAGCGGGGCGGGCGAGGGGTGGAGGGGGGGAATGCTGAGCGCGCGCGAGAACAATAATAAGATCGTGTTTGCGGTCGCTGCCCGAGGAGGAATTCGGAGGAGGCGCGAGGCCCGGAGCTCGCACGGAACCCAGAAGCTCGGCGGGGAGGCGGCGGCTGCATGAGGCTGGCGACGCGGCTCCTGTGAGCAGCGCGCGGCGGTAGCGGCGGCGTCGGGACTCGGCGCGGCCGGACGCGGGCTCCCATCCCCCGCAGCCGGGCGGGGATCTGCGGGGCCTGCGGTGCCCCCCGCCCACCGCTCGCCTCGGCCACTGCCTCGCCGCTCTCCCTCGTCGGAGCGGCCGCTCGAGCGTTCGGCTCGAGGCCCCGCGGGGAGCGCGGCGCGGTTCCGTCGTCCCGCGGAGGGGCGGCCTCCCAGCATCTTCGCGGCGGCCAAGGACCGGCGAGCAGGAGAACGACCGGGATGGCGCGTCCGCGGCCCCGCGAGTACAAAGCGGGAGACCTGGTCTTCGCCAAGATGAAGGGCTACCCGCACTGGCCCGCCCGGGTGAGTACGGCGGCCGCGCGCGCGGGCCCGCCCGCCCACCATTTTCCCTTCATGATGGCGCGCCCGCCCCCTTTCCCCATCACCTCGGCTCGAGCCCGCCTCGCGCCTGGCCGCCGCCTGGGCTGAACCGCGAGCTGTGCTGCGCACCGGGCTCCGGGCCGAGGCGAAGGTTCCGGGCTGCGCCCTCGCCGGCTCGGCGGCCATCCTGACGCCCACGTTCGAAGGCGGGTTCGACCGGACAGGCCCGACGTCGCCTTCCTCATGGAAGCCGGCGGGGACCGGGAAGCGGGTCCGGGGTGGAGGCGCCGGCTGGCTCCCAGCATGGTCCTGAGTAGACGCCCTGATCCGGGCGAACGTCGAGGCAGGTAGGAGAGCGAAAGGCTGTCCCCCAGCCGGCGAGAGCCGGTGACGGTCAGTCCTGGGAAAGGGGATGGTCGTGCAGAGGCCAGCGGCAGTCTCATGGTAGCAATCTTCGATCTCAGAGCATCCTTCATCTTCCAGACTTGTTGAGTGTTTCCTGGGCGCGATCCCCTGTGCCTCACCTGCCCTCTCATTGTCCATTGCCTCCCTGGTGCCCTGGTTCTTAGAAACTGACACCAAATAGCCTGTCACTGGCTGGTGAATTCAAGGAGCTTCCTTGTGCCTTTTCACCTCCATATTTGTTTTAGGTCGGTTCCCGAACCTTATTCTTGGCCTCGAACCAAACCCACGACAGCTCTCTTCTTCCTAAACAGCAAGACTGTCGCTAGGTTTTCTCTAGAAAGCATCTGCATTTAATACACAGCATTCAGTATTTTTATTCCGATCCTTACTGAGGAAGAAGCACTACCGCGTCTGTGCGCACCTTATGTTGAAAAAAAAAAACAATCACTTTCACCTTCAATTTGTTTAAATTTAATAGCTGGCGGTTGACTGACTGAAAAGAATACAGTTAAAAGATAGTTAAAGCAGTTTGGAGACAATGCTGGGTATTCTTGAGGAACAAAAATAGTCAAGGGAGAAGCTGACAGAAATTGGGAGCTTGGGAGCGTGAACTCGTGTTGTGTGGTGATAAAGTGAAGGTAACAAGACCAAGGGGAAAGTACACCCATTCACACAAGGAAGTGACATCAAGAGGGGCAGGCTGAAGATCAGTGTAGTTGAGGTAATGGATAGACATAATCATTTTGAACTCGTTTGTTTTGGCATGATTTTAAAATGGAAAGGACACTGGGCCAGGAACTTAGGGGATCTGGAGAGTGGGTCAGGCACTGTTAGGAACTAATCATTTTAACTGCCTGCACTTCCATTTCTGTAACTTTAGAATAACCATCTCCAGGATTCCTTCCAACACTAACAACCTCAGGCATCAAGAGGAAAAAAACAGTCTTACTCAGATTCCACTCGGATGTGATAAATTCTTCATGTATAAACTCTAAGACCTGGAATAAGGCAGAGTTTCAACGTCGAAGTACTGGTTGTCATTGTTTTGTTATTTGTTTGCTTTAATCTTACAAAATAGTGAATAATACTCGAAGGGCAAGGTTGACGATTTTAGGGGTCTTCTAGGGAGTCCCTGTGTGTATTGTCAAGCCAATAAACAACTCTGTGAGGTTGTATGTATATACTCACAGTCTGTGCCATAGTCTGGCCATGGAAAAGTATCTTCCGAGGATCAAAAAGAAAATACTTACAGCCTCATTAACACGTTGCTGTCACAGGTTGACCACCTGTGGTAATTAGTGAAACAAAACTACTACGAAAGTATTTCTAGTTGTACAAAAAAAAAAAAATTCCTAGAAGGTATAATTCCAAACCAATATAAAATGAGAAAGCAAAACCATTAGATTTTCAGATTTAAAAGGACGCATGGAAGAACATGTGTTCACATTTACCTTCTTTTTTTTTTTTTCTTCCTTTTTTTTCTCCCCATCCACCCCTGGGAGCTGAGGACCAAACCCAGGGTCTTGCGCTTGCTAGGCAAGTGCTCTACCACTGAGCTAAATCCCAAAAAACCTCCCCCACCCACATTTGCCTTCTTAAGGAAAGTTCTAAGGCTCACAAAAAGCTATAGCAACATTTTGCATTTTCCAAGGAAAGGTAAAGGTTAGGAGAAAAAGAGTATTTTGAGGCCCTACTCTTGATTACATATGTTGATTACATATGTTCTCATTTTCACCTCAGTTTTATGCAGCATTATCTCTCCTTTTATACCTGCTTCTAACTTTGAAGGTTGATATTTAAAAATACTAACTGGAAAACGAATCTTGTTTGCATTTCCGATACGTTCACCTTATATAAAAGCTAGCAGTGTATGAGGCCCCAAAGAGTCAAGCCTCAGGTGGGAAGGTGTGCTCTGTTTCATACAGCAGGAAGGAGCTGCTGCAGGGCCAGAGCTGATGCATACAAGAATGGGAGAATAGCTTCCTTGCTTCTGAGGAAGATGGTTGGTTCAGGGAAGCACCTTGTGAGGAATGTGGGTCAAGAGGATGCATAGGGAAAGCTGGATTCCTCTCCTGGCAGGATCAGGCCTTGATGCTTAGTGCTCTGGCTCTACTTCTGTAATCTCTTCTGCATTTGAATTTAGTAATAATTCTCACTTTTGAGAGCTTATTAGTCTGCTTTACCTGTGCTTTCATTTCCTGCAGTCCAAAAACCCAGTGTGGTGCCATACAATATTTTGAGAGATAGGCAAAGACAACATTCAAATGACTTTTATTACAGTAAATTGCTTAAATTATTGTACTTTATTGTTTCCCTTTACATAATTTGTAAGTTGAACTTTTTCATAGTTATATGCATTTCAAGAAAAAAAAACAATTTTACAGGATTTTGTACTGCCTCATTTAGATATTGACTGTGAATCTTGAAGCCTACGGAGGTGATAAGGAGCTACTGTCTCCCAAAGCAGTGTGTTTGAGCAATGTCCCTATTTTTCCTTTGTAAATTCATAACTTACAGTACCATTATACCATTTACATTCATATCTGGCAGTTTTCAGCTCTTTCATAGATGTGTTAATTTTCTCAATATTTTACCATGAAAAATGGTAAGAGAAGTTCAATTATACAGTGAACATCCATGTATCTTTCACCTAGATTTGTATCAATTATACTGTAGTTTATCATATCATATATCAATCAATTCTTTTATCCATATAGCAGTCTACTTTAATTTGATATATTTCAACCTAAGTTGTAGACATTATTATAATTTACTCTTAGACAGTTAAATATGCTTGTCATTAACTAAGAGGTCAACATGTTTAATGAATCCTTTTTTCCTTATGAGGCAAAATTTACTAAGAGGGAAACTTAAATGTGCATTCACTAAATTTGACCAATATATATAATGCTAGATTATACATGACACAATAAAAATACCTACCAAGATGTAAATTAGTTGCAGTAACTATGAAATTTCTCTTGTGTCTCTTCCCAGCAGTCCTCCTCCCTTTTCCTCCACCATTTGTGTGTGTTATTTTAATATTAAATAGCAACTATTTCCTCAACTGTTGTATATGACTTTAAAAACTAGTTCATTTGTGAATAAGGATTTGCTAGTTTAATACTAAAAAAAAATGTGCATTAGACAAGGATCTGAGCTCTTGATTGGCTCCTGTTGGTAAGATTGAAGCATATATCCCTAATATATGTAAATGTACCTTAAAATATAATACATCCTTTTATTTTATACTAATACTATGTACATTGTAAAATAAACACCAAAGTGACTCACAGGGGATGAGGGAAGGTTATTTTATGGTTCAAATGTTTTATTGTCAAAATATTAACAGTAACATAAGTTACTAAATTAATAGTAAGACTAAGGTAAATAAACACAGCTGTCTTGTGTAAGGACATTACTGTTTATTTATATATTAAATGATAGTGAAACCTACTTTTTAGATAGAAGAATAAAAAATAAGTGTTTTCTTTGCACACCCACACCCCATTCACCTTGTGTGTGAGTTACGAGCACTGTGTAACTGAGATCAGGGAATAGCCTCAAAGCTTTTGTACTTCAACTGAAGAGCTTTTTTAAATGGGAAAACTTGATATGATGGACTTCAGTGGTAACCATGTGCTTTGCACTCCCGAGTTCCTCCCCTCTGCCCCAAGTTATTGTCAGGCATGTTGGCCTATTCCTTTAGTCCTACTACTCAGGAAGCTACCACAGGAGGATGGAGAGTTCAAGGACAGTCTGGGTAACATAGTGAGACACACCCCTCCTCCCCATCTCAAAGTTTCAATGAATATATTTCATATGAACTCCTAAACACTGTTCATAAGTAATTAATATACTCACTTTCAAAATATGGCTTTATCTGATGAAATTGGACACAAACCTACTTTATGGCCTAGCAGTCTGTTGTCTTAGAACCAAGAAAAAATACATATTTATGTCTAGCAAAAGGTCTAAAAGTGTCTGCACACAGCAGCATATTCATAATAAGACTGTAGAAACAACCAAATGCCCCTCAGAGGAGACTTTGTACTGTGTCAAGTATTACTGATGATACCCACAAAATATAAAGGTGAACCAAAGAAGGCAGGCCTGACAGTATACTGAGTAGAAACCTGTTTAATATAATGTTCAGAAACGGGCAAAGTGTCACAGTGATGGTGAGCATGCAGTGGGAGCCGCGCTGCAGCTGTCCTGCGCCTTCATCTCTGGTGCTGGATAAGCCAGAGTTCACGGCAAGCCTGTCCAATTGTGCTGTAATGCACTTAGTTTTTAGAAACACATTTTGGGGCAGTGTGTGGTATTGCAGCCTCTCTCACACATTTGATATGAGGTTAGGAGACAGGAAGTGGTTCTATAAGCTACATGGATTAGATTTCTCCATTTTTAGTGTTCAGTGTTTTGTTTTCCTGTTTCTGCCGGAGATTTAGCTCAGTGGTAGTGCTCACTTAGCAATGTGATGCCCTAAGTTCCATTCCGAGGCACTGGAAGACAGAAAAAAGTAGGTTCCATTTGCCACTTTACAGCTTGTACGTGTTCTCTCTCTCTCTCTCTCTCTCCCCCTCTCCCTCTCTCTCTCTCCCTCTCCCTTTCTCTCTCTCCCTCTCCCTCTCCCTCTACCTCTTCCTCTACCTCTCCCTCTCCCTCTCTCTCTTGTATTTTTTATTAGATATTTTCTTTATTTACATTTCAAATGTTATCCCCTTTCCTAGTTTCCCCTCCGAAAATCCCCTTCTCCCTCCTCCTGCTCCCCAACCCACCCAGTCCCATTCCCAGTCCTGGCATTCCCCTATACTGGGGCATAGAGCCCTCACAGGACCTAGGGCCTCTCCTCTCATTGATAACTGACTAGGCCATCCTCTGCTACATACGCAGCTAGAACCATAAGTTCCACTGTGTGTTTTGTTTTGATTGGTGGTTTAGTACCAGGGAGCTCTGGGGGGTACTGATTAGTTCATATAACAATATGGGGCTTCAGACCCCTTCAGCTCCTTGGGTATTGTCTCTGGCTCCTTCATTGGGGACCTTGTCCTCCATCCAAGGATGACTGTCAGCATCCACTTCTGTATTTGCCAGGCACTGGCAGAGCCCCTCAGGAGACTGCTATATCAGGCTCCTGTCAGCAGGCTCTTGTTGGCATCTGCCGTAGTGTCTGGGTTTGGTGGTTGTTTATGGGATGGATCCCACACCTTTCTCTCAGATCTTCTCTCAGTTCTGGATTCAGCTGTCTCTTTACTTGTGTTTGTCCTTCTGTTCCTTTCTTACTGAATCACTGAGGATCATGTTTTAGATCTGTCTAAACTCTATCACTTGATAGAACTTTACAGAAAAGCATTTACCTCACCCTTCGGTATTGCTTGAAGTCCTGAACATTTACTGAAATTTTGTTGGGTATTTATTCTGTGTATGGCACAATACTAGATGCAATTTAAAACTTAGTCAAATTTGTGGCATGGTAAAGCCATAAATATAAAGTATTTTCTAACCTTTACTAATGTAAGGATTTGGAACATTTTGGTTCCTTACCATAGCACTGTCCAGGCAGTGGTGGTCATGCATTTGTTTCTTTCCCTTTGACAGTAAAGTACTAGTATATAAGACTTTGTTTCGGGAAAGCAGGCCACACATTTTCAAGAATTTAAGTTTGCATAAATCTCAGCATAAAGGAAGATGTCTGTAATGTTCACAACTTACGCATGAGTCCAGAGAAGTTATCTTCAGGTAGAAAACAGCACAGGCCTCTTCCCCCAGGGGCTGCATTGACCTTGCCAAGAAATAGTTGGGTTGTCTCATTCTTTTAAATAAACTGAGAGCAAGTAGGCAGCTTAAACCCTTAATACCAATCTGTGCATTAATTCTTTGATGTAAAAATCTCTAAGGTACTGTTTATGATTCTTTTGAAAGGTGACTGATAGTTTAGAACTGTATACAGCTTTATTAGAAGTGTCCAGGAGCATCAGAGCAGTCTAGGCTGCCCAGCAGGAGACCATTTTCTAATTGTTAAGAGTATCCAAAGGCTAGCCAAGAATCTGGTCTGCTTGGTGTGGTTACTGATTTAGGCCTTTCTGATCACTTCATGCGTGTTACTGGGAACATGATCTCCAGGTTGTCAACTGTCATTTGCAAAATAGATAAAGAAAAGTATAATAAGAATGTGAAAATGTAGCCCAGTGGTGGTGACGCATGCCTTAAGTTCCAGCACTCATGAAGCAGAGGCAATCAGGAGTTTGAGGCCAACATGTTCTACAGAGCAAGTTCCAGGACAGTCAGGACTACATAGTGGAGCCCTGTTTTGAAAAACAAACAAACAAACAAACAAAATATATGTGAAAATCTTTTAGGGTAGTTTTGTTTGTGAATATAATTATTTTAAACCAAGACTTAATTTTGTGTGCCTTTTAGTTATTACTTTTTAAATTATTTAGCCTTATTATGTTTTGTAAACACCGGTAGACTTTTTAAAAATATCAGTGTCCTTCACAGTAAGTAGAAATGCTATTTATAAAAGACTATTTTAAGGCAAATTACTAGTGGCCTTTTCATCTAAAATGTTTGACTCAACACTATAAACTGTACTATTATCAACTTTTTAAAAAGAAAATAGATTGAATTTTATATTGTATGTACTAGTTGCTCCTGATAAAAAGTTGTATTATGCAAATAGTAGTCATTGTAGAAAGATTAATATTACCGTATCTAGTTGTAACCAACCTGAATTTGCACTTAGAGTAGTTACAAATTATAATAGTTCCTGTTATACAACATAGGTTATTTCAATTTGTAAGTATATTACAAGACTCAGAAACATTCTAAATCCTGATTTTAGTTGATGGGCTAGCTCTAGAAATTCTCTTTTGAGTCAAGGGATGTGTGTGCATTTTAGAGCTCTGGATTTGTATTACTAAAATTGCTTTAACAGAGACGTTTTTGCCTCCCACATGTTTATTAGCAAAGAAAATGAATACCTGTTTTACTTCTAATTAATTAAAAATAAACATCTTGCCTTTTTAAGTGTCTAGCATGCATAAGGCTCTAGGTTCTATCTTCAGCACCAATAAATAAATCAATCTGTCAGTTTAATAAATGCTCACATGTACCTGAATCAAGTTATTTAGTTATGGTTAATTATCTCTAAGAGTGTGTGTGTGTATACATACATATACATATATGTGTGTGTGTGTGTGTGTGTGTGTGTGTGTATACATATATGTCATATATTTTTGATAATAGGATAAGGTAAATATAATAATACGTTTTATTCCCAAGACTTATCTTAAATGCACTAAGGATTGCCCAATTAATGAATATCTTATTTTTATTATTGTTTTAAAACAGAGTCTCCCAGCACTTGGGAGGCAGAGGCAGGTGGATTTCTGAGTTTGAGGCCAGCCAGGGCTACACAGAGAAACCCTGTCTCAAAATACGAAACACTAAATAAATAAATACCAAAGTCTCCTATTTTCCAGGCTGACCCCAAATCCATTATGAAATAATAAATAACTTCTGCTCTTTCTGTTGTAAACCCACTGAGTACTAGGACAATGGATATGCATTACCAGTGCTGGGGGTCAAACCTGGGGCCTCAGGATTTCTAAGCAAACACTCTGCCATCTGTCTTAATCCCTGACTGTTTTTTTAAATTTTATTTATTATTATACATAAGTACACTGTAGCTGACTTCAGACACACCAGAAGAGGGCATCAAATCTCATTACGGGTGCTTGTGAGCCACCATGTGGTTGCTGGGATTTGAACTCAGGACCTTCAGAAGAGCAGTCAGTGCTCTTACCTGCCGAGCCATCTTGCCAGCCCAATCCCTGACTGTTAAGAATGACTCAAGAGGCTAACAAGTGTGACATTAGATTAGATGAAATGACTGAGGAAACATTTGAAAATATGTAAGAAGATCAGAGAGATAGATAGATAGATAGATAGATAGATAGATAGATAGATAGTCCAAGCATCTATGAAGCTGACAATCTTAAATCATAGGACATTCATTACAGTGGTTTGTATTTTATGTCTCTAGTTCATCTCTTTAAAAGCCCTTTTATTTAAGAGAATATGAAAATAAATAAGGTAGTTGTTATGTATTTAGACAAATTAAAGAACTATTAAAATCAATTCTGAGTTAGTTGCACAGTATTGTTTACTTAGGTGAGGTTTCAAAACCTGCATGTGTAAGAGAAAATATACTCTCTGAACATCAGATAGGGATCCATCCCATAAGCAACCACCAAACCCAGACACTATTGCATATGTTAACAAGGTTTTGCTGACAGGACCCTGACATAGCTGTCTCTTGTGAGGCTATGCCAGTGTCTGGCAAATACAGAAGTGGATGCTCACAGTCATCTATTGGATGGAACACAGGTTCCCCAAAGAAGGAGCTAGAGAAAGTACCCAAGGAGCTGAAGGGGTCTGAAGCCCTATAGGAGGGACAACAATATGAACTAACCAGTACCCCCAGAGCTCATGTCTCTAGCTGCACATGTAGCAGAAGATGGCCTAGTCGGTCATCAATGGGAGGAGAGGCCCTTGATCTTGTAAAGATTATATGCCCTATCACAGGGGAATGCCAGGACCAGTAAGCGGGAGTGAGTGGGTTGGGAAGCAGAGGAAGGGGGAAGGGTATAGGGGATTTTCAGAGAGGAAACTAGGAAAGGAGATAGCATTTGAAATGTAAATGAAGAAAATATCTAACGAGGAGGGGGGAGCCTTCTTGGCCTCCAGGAAATGTCTTCAAATGCAAAAAAAAAATTTTTTTAAAGACTTGATTTCTTGAATAAATGATATAAACATAAAAAAGAGTATTTAGTTGCTGGAGCCTTTAAGTTAAGTTGTAAGACTATTAACCAGTGTAGTTTCTACCAATTTACTGCATTCCTAATCCTGAGAACATCTTTCTGAATTTCCCTGCCATCCATATGGTAACCTTTAAGCCTAATTAAATTAGAGTTAGTAAAGGACCTGGCATTCCCCTGTACTGGGGCATATAATCTTTACAAGACCAAGGGCCTCTCCTCCCATTGATGGCCGACTAGGTCATCCTCTGCTACATATGCGGCTAGAGACACGAGCTCTGAGGGGGTGGGGTGGGGGTACAGGTTAGTTCATATTGTTGTTCCTCCTACTTACTTTCTATCTGTTTCTTTCCTATTTCTTTCCTGCCCAAATACAAATTGATTACAGTTAGTCTGGTAAATAACTGTGATTACAGAGAACCATTTAGAAGGAAAGGAAGGAAAAAGAAAGATAAATTCAAACCTGTAGGATAACATCTTCCAGATACTGAGGAAGCCAAGCATCTGTTCACCCGCTCTTTGGGCCTGCTAGGTTAGGCATAGCTTCTACAAGAAGGATGATAACGTCTCACATCTTTTCCCTAGGGATTGACTATTAACTAATGCATGAGAGAACTTTTAAATGACTAGTCCATTACTTCCTAAGAGCACCCAGCTCTCTACTTAGTAATGCAAAAAAAAAAAAAAAAAAAAGGCTAGTAAAAACCTCAGTAAATGCAAATGTTTTATATGGCTTGGCTGGTATGTTTTTCAACAGTTTTCTTGTGATTTCATAATGATCATTTTGACACTAGGTTCTGAGATGTGTGGGGCCTTCCTATTGTAAGATTTTCAAGTGCAAGGAACCATTTCTAGAGATTCCGCATAGCTTCAGAATTTGGGGGCAAGACATGGTGACCATTTTGGTGCACAAATGGGTCAGTGAATGAACAAGTCAACTTTTCTGTTTGGTCACTGGGACTCAAGCACCATAAAAATACTGATAATAGTTTAAGAAGTGATGTCCAGTTTCCACAAAGTAGGATAGTCAGTGATGGCAACAATGTTTCTTGTGTGGGCACTAGAAAATTCTTGATAACACAGTAGTAGTTTCTAGTGCAAAATATGCTTAAGATTAAAGTTATTTCAAGTTTGGTTCAGTAGTGCTTAGTGCATATAAAAATAAGCTTCACAGAAGATTGAAAAAATTATGTAGGCAGGAATGTCAGAAAATAACTCGGCTTTAGAACTCTCCTTTTTTGATTCTGAAGTAGAAACTTTGTACTAATGACATCTTTAATTTTAAAGAAAATACATATCTAGAAGGAAGAATATTATAAATTCTCAGTGAGTTTTTAAATTCACATGTTGAATTGATTGAAAATGAATTTTCTCTCTACGTGTCTGATTTTTCAGTATGAGGCCAACTGTTGTCAAACAAGGTAAAACTTCCCACTTCACTGGGCTGCTGTATGATTCACTCACTGGTTTTGAAGATGTGGACCCTAAAAAAATGAATAATTGCTGCTTCACTTAGGGTGTATTTTGGTTTGGTTTTGATTGTTTTTGCTATATTCCATGGGAAAAAATAAATCCTCGTTCCCAGCACACATACACTAGAATTGATTTCCAATCCATACTTTCTACATGTAATGCAGCCTGATAGTTTTATATGTAATTTGATGTAAGGTTAGGTTGAATGCCAGTAAATCAGTTTTTACTAATTTAAAAGCACGGTTTTGTTCTATTATGCAAGGGGGGAGTTAATCTATTGTGTGTTATATGTGTTTATATGGAATAATTGTTAGGTTTTAAGAATAATAATGATTTACTAACATTCCTGAATTGTGTATTTTAGTACTACAGTCTTATATCAAAGTCATAAATAGAAGAGATGAAAGTGATACTGTGTTAGATATTGTAATCATCCAGGCCTATATATTTCTTGTTCTCAAAGACTCTAAAATACAAACTTGAACTTTTCTACTTTCCTATTCTTTCTAATTTTTTAACTGTAATATACCTATAACTACCTCAAAGCTGTTATAATTTTACGTATATCACTTGTTAAGGGTAAAAAATACTATGTACTTACTAATTGCTATTTATGCAGAGTCTGACTATATAATATTCCCTGGCTAATATTGAGGCTCTGGAATTTGCTTGGGTTTACAGTGTTAAACTGTTAAAGCGTTAGACCATCTGTGACTAAGGATGAAGAATTTTGTTAAGTTCACAAAAGGCAAATTTGTGGAATACAGATGGTGGGAGGAGAGGACCAGTTCCCAGAAGTTACCCTCTTACCTCTAGAAGCACTAGAGCACTTACACACAAAATATGTAAATGTATGGGGAGAAAATGTTTAAAGGAGAAATTTGAAGCATTTATATAGTATTTGTGCACCACTAATCAGCACAGAAGCCCTATATAATAAATATTATTATCCCTCCTTTTACAGATGGAAAAAACCTAAAGTCTAGAGAGATTCTAAGTATCTTCCCTAAGTTGCCCAATTATAGTAATTGATACACTGAAAACTGTCTCTAGTACTTACTTTAAACTATCCAGCGAATTGTGTGTTTATATCTGGCAGTGCAAGTTTATTCATCTTTTTCATTCAAAAGCTATTGAGTGCCTGTACACTGGTCTAGAGACAGGGTTTATATGTTTGGAATCTGACAAAGACCCTGTCTTCAAGCATTGCTTAAATAGCTGAGGAATAAAAAGTTAAATGGTAGTACTTTCTGAAATGTAAGGTTTAAGGTTTGTTGTTTTAGAGAAGATGAGAAAATTTAAATGTATTACTCTAGGCAACCAACTAAGTTGCTTAGATTACACTCAGTTAATAGAAAGTGCTTTGCTAAACTTGATGCTCTTATATACCCGTGTAAGGGAGAGGAGGAAGTGAAAGTAAATGAGGTAACTCTGGTTTTGACAATTAGAAATCATGGTACAGTACACATATAAAACCATCTTAACTGTATCTTGTTTGCTACAGGACTTTGCTATTATTAGACCAGTGTCCAAGTTTGCAAAGGAAAAGACCACCATTCTAATTAAATAGTCTCAACAACTTGACTCTTAATCAAGAGGGTATGCCCTCAGGAAAGGGGAAGTGCACCTAAGTGTATTCTAATGTAGGTGGTGACTGTGTCTTCCCCATTGGCTGGAGTCCAATCTCATAGTCTTTTCACAATTGGCTAGGTTTAAAAGAATCCACATAAAAGAAATGGAGAAAAGCTGGTTGAGGTGTGCCACTTAATTCATTTAAGTTCTGAGAATGCAGTATGACCTTTGTATAAACAAAGGTTTTGCCCAGTGGGAGTGTTTTAAAATTTGTACTAAAGTCTGACCAGGTAGGGGAAATAAAAAAAGACTTGAATTCCTTGTAAGGAACACAAATTTTACAGTGTTTGATAGAAAAATTAAAATTAATATTTAATGTTTTTACACTAGGTAGCTCAGGCCTAGAACTTTTAGCTTTTCTTTTTCTTTGTTTGTTTGTTTGTTTGTTTGTTTGTTTGTTTTACCAGACAGGGTTTCTCTGTATAGCCCTGGCTGTCCTAGAGCTCACTTTGTAGACCAGACTGGCCTCGAACTCGGAAATCCGCCTGCCTCTGCCTCCCAAGTACTGAGCTACCACGCCCGGCCAACTTACAGCTTTTCTACATCATTTCCTTGTTAATAGAGCATATACCAGCTTAATAACCATGCACAAGTGAGCAGTTTAGTAATGTAATATCCCCTTCATCTATCTTTAGATTTAGAAATTATTTCTCCCTATAAAAATGAAACTCTATGTCCATTTAACAGTAGCTCTCCATTTCCTACCTGCTAACGCCTGGCAACAGTCTCTATGTATGTGATTTGTCTAGGCATCTCCCATAAGAAGAATCACACATTCTACATGTTTTTGTGGCTGGCTTATTTCACTTAGCATAATGTTCTCAAGGTTCGTTCATGTTGTGTCAGGATTCTTTCTCTTTTAAAAACCAAATAATGTTCCTTTAAGTGAGTGAAGAACTAGAGTCCTAGGACAAAGGCGAGATTCTAGTGAGGGCTAGTAGGTACGGTCACTTACCCTCTAAAACCAAGTAGAAAGGTCATGATTAAGCATTTCTTAATCAGGCTCACTCACTTTTGCTGTGATAAAGCGCCCTGGTGGAGAGGAAGTCAGGGAGAAGGGCTTTGTTTGCTTAGCTCAGTACACACCCCCACCTTACTTATTAGCATTATATTACCTCATCTGTAATGTCATTAGCTTTCCAATCACAGTACTCAGAATCATGCGACTTTAGAACTGTAGCATACATTGGTAATTCCTTCCTTCTGCTTACTTATTCTGTCAAAAGCATATGTCCATCAAAATAATTTTTATTTTGTTTTGTTTATTTTTGTGTTAAAGCGTTTGAAAGATACCAAAGCTACATTTATATTTTACCCTTAAAAAGAGATAGTTTACAGAGGGGTGCATTAAATTCTTAGAATGATATTATTACTACTGTAGGTTAAATTTTTGAGGTATTCGATAGACTATGAAATTTGTGCATTGATTCAGTGATTTTTGCCAATTGTCTAGTATTTTATAGTACATATGTTCCTGTTTTCAGAGGTAAATAAGATAATTGCTTGATTCCTAAATCTGAAATTATATAAAGTATCTCTCTCATTGGTCTTTGCATTACTTCTTCCTTGACCTGAAGTTTTGTGTTCTTTCGTGTTAATCTTCATCTTCATCCAAAGTCATTCTTTTTGGCATCTTGCCCACATCTATGCTTTTAAAATGTTTTTAATCAGTGAAGAAAATTAGAATGTTAACAATGGTGACATAAAATGGGAAAATGCAGACTGGAGTCTATAAAACTCTGACACCTAGGAGAATCAGAGCTGTAGAGAAGAGACTAGCCAGCAGAGCCAGACTTTGAGACATATAGCCAAAAAAAATTATTAGAGATAAAATGATAATTAATGAAGTATGCTGTGGGAAAGTCAACTTTCTGAAACATGAATGCCAAAAGACAGAACAAATAATTTAAGAGTATCAGGAAAAAGCTCTAGATTTACTTTAAAAGAAAGATCTGCATTTAGAGCTAGGTAGTATTTAACATGCTTTACAAAACACATTGTTAAAGTCTTAGACTTACAAATCTGAATGTTTCCAATCAATGAACTGTGTTGGGATTTTGGGTTTTGATTGGATTTAAATTTCACCATGTGTTAATATGGGAAGAGTTGACATAATAGTGAGGCCTCTTACTCATGAATGTAGTTTATTTACTTCTCTGTTTATTTAGGCCTTTAAATCTTCATAATTTTCTGCACATCTGTTTTAAATGCATTTTAATCTTGTTATAATTTTTTACCTATTGTCTTAGTTACGGTTTTACTGCTGTGAACAGACACCATGACCAAGGCAAGTCTTATAAAAAACAACATTTAATTGGGGCTGGCTTACAGGTTCAGAGGTTCAGTCCATTATCATCAAAGAGGGAGCATGGCAGTATCCAGGCAGGCATGGCACAGGAGGAGCTGAGAGTTCTATGTCTTCATCCAAAGGCTGCTAGTGGAAGACTGACTTTCAACTAGGGTGAGGATCTTATACCCACACCCACAGTGACACACCCATTCCAACCAGGTCACACCTATTCCAACAAGGCCACACCTTCAGATGGTGCCACTCCCTGGTCCAAGGATATACAAACCATCACACCCATGTTATTTGTATTTCATTTATATTTTATTTTTGTTTCTATTATTCGAAATGTACGTAAAAATAAGAAATGGTCAAGACAAAACGTTTATAAATAATATTAAAATGATGGGACTTTATAAGATAGCAAAACATAGAAATTTTCAAAGAGTAATTAAAGATAAGGTATAAAGTAAGATAGTTTAGACTCAGAAAAAGTGAATTCAGAAACTGGTCCACAAATGATGCTGTCCACAGTCGGTGAGAACTGTGGGGTTACAAATTGGGGAGTGTTTGAAGGTGATGCTAACGTGCTTAGTTAGTCATATGCATTGTTTCAGAGTCTTATTTTGTTTTGTTTGTGACAAACAACCGAAACACTATAAACAGCATTTGTTTTGTTCCCAGCTTTAGCTGTTTCAATCCGTAGTCATCTGGTTCTAATTGTGCTTGAAGGAGGTAGAGCATCATAGTGAAAGGGCATGTCAGAACAGAGCTCTGCTTACTCAGTGACGCCAAGAAGCCAGTGCGGAGTAACAGTGTGGGGCCAGGCATGCCTCCAATTACCCACTTCCTCTGGCTAGCCTACAGATCCATTAGCTTCCAATAGTTAATTGGTTGATTAGGTCAGAGCCTCATAATCTAGCCATATACCCAGAGAAGCTCTTTACTAATTTCTTAGGCATATTTAATCTTAAGTTGACAAGATTAATACCACATCAAATATTCAGATGAGTTAACTGTTGTAACATCTTCATAAAACCAAACATCTATTTTTACACCAGATACAAACGTCGGGTGAAATTATGAAACGTTTTTAGGATGTATATGTGAGAGCATCATTATGTCCCAAGATCAGGGAAGAATTTTGTGACAATACAAAGGGGATGAACTGTAAAAGGAGAGGTTGGTAAATTTGAGCTCATTAAAAATAAATTTTAGAAAATACCATAATATAACTGCAAAGGTAAATGAGATTGAAAAGTATGCTTACTATACTACATGGAACCTATAAAGCTTGAGTGTATTTAATGAGTCAAGTAGACAAAGACAAAAATGAGCAAAGTTGCATGAACACCCATTTCATTAAAGAAATACATATGTCTATACATTTATAAAAGTGTTCACAGAAATGAAAATTAGTGTCACTATGGGAATGCCAGAAATTAAGAAATTTGTAAGTATCATAAATTGCTGATGATGTACCTCAAAAGAGATTCTTTAACACAACTGAAGGATTGTGTAAGAGTCCAGCCACTTTAGAAAACAATTTATATTGTGAAGTAGAATGTTGTATGCTTTCTGACTCAGGATCTATAATTTCCATGGCCATATATTCCCACATCTATAAGACTAGGAAATTAGTTTAGTTGGTAGAATGAAACACACACACACACCACATGCGTGCAGTTTATTAGAGTGGCTTATATGCTGTCATCCAAATATTCAATAATGGATTTTTCCCAGTAGGCCAAGGATACAGTAGTACTTCAGTCTATGAGACAGGATGTCTCAGCAGTCTCAATCTGGTGCTAGAGTCTTCAAGGAATCATCGAGAGCTGTTGGGCTGCAGTCTATGCTGGAATCCTGAAGAAGCAGCTTCTAATACTAGTGAAGGAAGCCTCACCAGCAGGATAGATGACATTGCCTGTGAGCGTGTGGGCCACTGGTCAGAAGGCAAAGCTTCCTTCTTCCATGTCTTTTTATCTGGACTGCCACTAAAAGATGTCCAGATTTAGGATAGACTTCGTACCTCAGATAATCCAATCATCCATTGGTGTGTCCAGTTTCTTGGCTGATACCAGATCAAATATAGTCAGGTTACAACCAAGATTAGCTGTCACACTATACATTGTCCTGGGTGCTAGAGATTAAATGTTGAATAGTATGAAAATGTTTCTGCCCTTGTGAGATGTTTTAGTTAGAAGGGACTTATGGATAAGCCAGCAAGCAGAATCACATGTAATGTAATGTAACCATGAGAGAACAAGAGATGAAGCAAGCTAAAGAGGGTGCTTATGGTGTAATGCTGAGGTGAGGACAGCATATGTGTCTGCATGACAAAGAGAAGAACTTTCTGCAAATGCCAATGGTTTTTTGGCAGATTGTATTATTCAAAAATCCATACAACTCCCTGAAGGAAAAGGGACAGAGAGGTTAGAATAGTCAAGAAGAGGTAAGTAGACGAGGGAGGCTCATAAAGATCCTCCTTTTGGTAAAAAGACATGGGAAATGAGTTCTGCAAGGTAGACAAGAAAGCCTTATTAACATGTAGGCCTTTAGATTTTATAGCCTATTTAGAATATTTTAACTGGTAAAAAGTCATTGGGGAATTTTGAGCAGGCAGTGGCAATCTGATTTATATTTAGGAACTAAGGAATTGAAAGTTAGGTGTGCAGTTGGGGAGGGTAAGGATTGGGGATGTTGAATGCAAGGGCCTTTTTAGGAGGCTTGTACAAGTGTGGGTCCTGTTAGATGACTAACAAGGACTAGGAGAACAGTGTGCTTGGAAAGAAGTGGCTAGTTTGGAGATGTTTCTTAGCAACATAATTGGAAGAAGTTAGTGATGACCAAGGTGTCTTGCCTTTGAAGAGGAATACATCAACAAGGGTCTTCTCAGTGTCTGGTAGGAAACAGCTGAGTAGACAGTGGTGCCATTTACTTATGTGGTGACCAGCAGGTTAGGCCACAAGCTCAGTTTTTATGACAGCCTCAGTATGTGATCAGAGTCCTACAAAATGCTGGCATTTGGGTATTTACAAAATGAGACTCATCAGCTTATAGATGACATTGAAAGCCATGAAGATCACTAAAAGAGTAAGTGAAAATAGAGGTGACTCATGAGAAGAGGTAGTTTGTGGAGAGGGAGGGAGGGAGGGAGGGAGGGAGGGAGGGAGGGAAGGAGGGAGAGAGAGAGAGAGAGAGAGAGAGGGGGGGGGGGAGAGGGAGAGGGAGAGGGAGAGAGGGAGAGAGGGAGAGAGGGAGAGAGAGATGTGAGTGATCAATATCCTGGAATTCAAAAAAAGAAAATGTCTCCAAAGGCATTGGTCTTGGGAACGCTGTGTACTAAGGAAATAACAAATGTAGGGTTAAGATATGGCAGAGAATGAAGGGGGAAAGACAATTCTGTACAGAAGTGAAAAAACATGCATAGGAGGCAGTTTGCTGAAGGGCAAATTGTAATGTTATAATGGCCAATAAAGCTATGAACAGATGTTTAACCTTCCCCATCAATCAAAACATGCAAATTTAAAAAAAGTAACACCCAAATGCTATCAAAGATGGAAAAGGAGGCCATTTTTATACTTTGGTGGAGATGTGACTTACTACAGCCCTATTGAAAACAATTTTATCTATGACCCAGCAAAGTCCTAGCAATTTATTTCATTGAGATTGTTACATAAGTGTAGGATAAAAGGCCCTGAAAAGCAAGGTACATGTCCATCTCTTAAGGAAAGGTGAGTGTATAGCTTCTATAATCATTCTATTATTATTCATTTAAAAAGTTAATTGGTCTATGCTAATTTTAAGAATTTTCATAATGAAGAGCATTTTATAAAATGAAATTCCTCTGTTTGTTTGTGTATGAGAACTGTCACAGGCACCACTCTTCCCTCCACCCTGCCCCCAAACCAGCCCAGCGCTGTCTAAAACATTTGCTAGGGTTATGTGTATGGAAATGGAGAAGAGCATACTTTGTTATAAATAGTATTTACCTGGGAGTGAGCAAATCTAAGAGAAGATAGGAAAGTAAGCCTGTCTCAACAAAGAAGAAGGGACTCCATGATCAAACATGTCCCATTTATGTAGTATAGATGCACACATGCAGAAGATACAAATTACAATTTTAGGGATAATTAATTTTAAAGATAAAGTGCTAGTTGGTAAGTACTCAGTACCTCTTTATTAACCTTTCAATGATGGTTTAGATGGAAAAAAATCTTTACATTGGCCAGGGTTCAATTTATATTATTTTACTTGTGAGAAATATACAGAAATGTTATTATTTTATGCTTTTCACTAATGTTTATTTCCATGTTAATTTTGTTACTTTCACTTACCATTTTTAACCATCACCTTTATTTTGGGTATAAACTAAATAATATGAGACTAATAATGAACATTGGAACAGTTTAATAGTTAAAGTCACAAATAACTAGCAGTGCTTAATTGAGTGTAAATTGTGAGCACAATTATCTGATACCCTCTACTGTTAAACATGTTTGTTCAGTGTAGACATAGTAACATACTATTAGGTTTTAGAGAAGAAATACGTAAATTATTATCTACTTTGAATTTTAAATGGAAGTGAACTAATACCTGGCAGTGTGTTGGGTACCTGTGTGTTTGCTAACTATCATTCATAAAATGTTATATCTAACCTTGCTAGTTTTTTCTTATGTCCTTAATTTGGTGTTGAGCTGTAATTCAACTGATAAGACTTCTCTGTTTTCTTTGCTCTGTTGAAGCTATGCTTTGTCTCTACTGATGTGATGATGCTGGCCTTTACTCTGCCACCTTGAGTAAGGTCTGCTAATGAAAAGTCCTGAAGTCAGTTCTAGTTTAACACACCAAAATCAATAATTAATATAGTCAATTCTGTGTAATGATTGAGAACTTTGAATTTTCTGTTCAGTTCTCCTGTCTAAAGTAATTTGTACATGCCTCCTGAATAGTGACCTATTACAATAGGTGAGACATCAACTAATATTTCTGACCTTACCTTTCTTACAGACCCCTTTCCCCCCACATCCTTACTAGCCATATTCTTCAGGCTTCAGTCACCTCAGTGGAAGTGAGGTAGAAATGGCAGGGAAGGTTTTTGGGTTTGTTTGGGTACAGAGCGTTGAGCTCTGGGCTTTCTATATGCTAAACTCCTCTGCTGCTGAAAGTTCTTACTTATACTTGACCAACAACTGGTGAGCTGGTGTGTCTGCTGCCTGGACTCGGCAACTCTTTAAAGCTAATTCTTTGCTTGTGAATTCTTTGCAATTTCTTCTTAATTACTCCCTAATTGTCTTTATATTACTTACTAATCTGTTATAATATGTTACCATTCCAAATTAAATACCTTCATAATAACAGATTACTCTAAAATTTAGTAGTTTAAAACAGCACACACTATTTAATAGTTTCTGTAGATGTGGGTCCTTTGGCTCTGCATCTTCAGAAGAGCACAGTTATCTTAAGGCTCTATATAGGATGGATCTACTTTTGGAAGGATTCAGGTTCTCTTGATTTGTTGACCTAAGGAGTTCTTTTCTTTTTCCTTGTCATTAGTTTGTTAGTTAGTTTGCTTGCTTTTCAAGACAGGGTTTCTCTGTGTAGTCCTGGCTGTCTTGGAACTTGCTCTGTAGTCCAGGCTGCTCTCAAACTCAGATTCACCTGCCTCTGCCTCTATAGTACTGGGATTAAAGGTGTGAACCACTACTACCACCAAGCTAGGAGTTCACTTCTTCAGAGCTGTTAGTCAGAGGTTGTCCTGTACCCCATGCCTTACAGGCTTAAAATATCAGTCCACAGCACAACAAAAGTCATTGTCTGATTAACCTTAGAATGACATCTAATCATGTTTGTCATGTTTTACTCATTACTAGTATATAGCTAGATCTAGCCTGTACTATAGGAAAGAGATTTTACACAAAACAATGACTATCAGGCATGGCTATCACAGGCACTATTTTTTTTCCATTTAATTTTCTTTTTCTACTTACTCACTTTACATCTCACTCATTGCCTCCCTCTCAATCACCAGCTCCCACAACCCTTTTCTCACTTCTCCTCCCCTTCTCCTCTGAGCTGGTGCCCCGCCCTTCCCCTCCTCCCACCGCCCCCATCCTGGCACTTCAAGTCCCTGTGAGGCTCTCCCACTGAGGCCAGACCAGGTAGTCCAACTAGAATATTCCACATGTACAGGCAACAGCTTCTGGGACAGCCCCCTACTCAGTTGTTCTGGACCCACATGAAAAACAGGCTACATATGTTCAGGGTCAGGGAGGCTCATGTCCAGCCTGTGCATGGTTTTTAGTTGGTTGTTCAGACAGAACCCCAAGGATCCAGGATAGTTGACTCTATTGGTTTCCTGTGGAGTTCTTATCCCCTTTGGGGCTCACAATCCTTCCTCCTGTTCTTCCATGAGTCCCCAAGCTCCATCCACAGTTTGGCTGTGGGTGTCTGCATCTGTCTGAAACACCTGCTGAGTGGAGCCTCTCAGAGGACAGCCATTCTAGACTCCTGTCTGCAAGCGTAACAGAGTATCATTAATAGTGTCAGGGATCGGTGATTGCCCATGGGATGGGTCTCAAGTTAGACTGGTTATTGGATGGCCATTCCCCCAGTCTCTGCTCCATCCCCTGTGCCTGCATTTCTTGTAGACAGGATAACATTTGAGTTGAAAGTTTTGTGGGTGGGTTGGTGTCTCTATTGCTCCAATGTGGTTCCTGCCTGGCTACAAGGAGTAGGTAGCCTCTTCAGGGTTCATATCGCCAATGTTGTGAGTCACAGCTAAAATTACACTCCCCCCAATTGATTCTTGGGGACCTCTCTTATATCAGGTCTCTCTCTTGTACTAGGCACCATTTTTAAAGCAAACTACAGTTCTCATACCAATCTCATGGGATTACCTCGTTTTTATTTCCTTACTATAAATAAGTGTACATCCTCTCCGTGATCTTTTCCCTGGTCATCTTCTGGTGTTATCAGCTTTTTTTCCCTCCCTGCAGTCACCACCTTACCTCCAGGTGGTCCTCTTGAACAGGAGTTAGAGAGCCCATACTACCTCTTGCAGGTGAACCATGGAATTTGACGTTATTTACAGGAATTCCTGGCAGTCTCCCTTGATTTCATGCTGCCGTGAGAATAGTCAAATGATTGTCTGTAGCCTCTCTCGCAGATTTCACAGATTTAAGTCATCTGAAGATCTAGAAGACATATCTTGGGCTCTCAAGGGACCTTTCTGTAGGTTGAAATCCTTGGGAAAAGAGAGTATCCCAGCATACCAGAATCTTCTCCAGCTCTTTCCCTCTCACCCTTTGCGTTTGTTATGTAGAGTAAAATTTACATGGATTTTTGACTGCATTCTTGTCCGTTGGGTGTTTACTCACCTCTTTTTGGAATATACTGTTTTTTAAATTTTGGATCTTCAGCTAAAACTGGCACTCAGGGAGCTTTGTGTCCTCATCCTGACCTGTGGTACTTGTCTTCTTGCAGCTCTTTTATTTGGGACTGTTTACTCTCCGCGTCACTAACAAGAAAAGTGGTTGCTAACTAATTTACTAAACTGAAACCTGATGAAGAGGAAGGGGCAGGTTAATAAAGATTGGGAAGGGAGAGCAGGGTGAGAAGAAAGCACTAAATATCTTATTTTAGATTATGATAAATATTGTGGTTTGGGGACAGTTTAACTGCTGATAGAATTTTAAATGAGGTGTTTAAGTTATAATTTACAGGAAAAGGATACATATAAAAAAGACTGGTGTTTAAAAGGTACAGCATAAGTGATTTTTATTTAGGCTAATAAAATCCAACAGTATAACCCTTATAAGAGACTGACTTAACAAAGAGAATAGAAAGCAAAAAAATAGTTTCCAAATTGGAAAGGTATATTTACATAAAACAAAAAGATGACTATTTATGTGACATCAAAAAGGGGGGTGCAAATTGTCACAAATAACCTGGGTTTATAAGTGTTTCAAATAATTAACTTCACGTGCTCATCTTCATTTAAAATTTTTAATGAGAGGGCAGGGTTCCCTATTAGAATAGAAAATCTTGGCTATGGATAGGACATTTTTGCTGGATAAGAACCTGCTAAGAATCCTGCCTGGGGACCTGGAAAAGAGAAGTCTAAAGTTTCTAAAAATAAAGATTCTTTTAAAAAATTATACTAAAATATAATAAAACACCGAGGATTGTGTTAGCAAGCAAAAGGAAAAGAGCCTGAGAGAAGACACAAGAAACAGACCCACTCATTTACACTCACAGGAATCCATAAAAAACTAAACTGGAAACTATAGTATATACTCAGAGGGCCTGGTGCACAGCTGTGCATGCGGTTCACGCTGCCTCAGTCTGTGAGTTCACATGAGCTTTAACATGTTGATTCAGAGGGCCTTGCTCTCCTGGTGTCCTCCAACCCCTCTGCCTCTCACATTCTTTCTGCCTCCTCTTCCACGGGGTTCCCTGAACCCCAAAGGGAAGGATTTGATGGAGACATCCTCTTCAGGGTTGAAGTGTGTGTTCCAAGGTCTCTCACACTCTGATGTCTGCCTGTGGCTCTCCTCTGTATTTGTTCCCATCTGTTGCAGAAGGAAGCTTCTCTTATGATGGCTGAGCAAAACTCTGGCGTACAAGTACAGCAGAAAAACATTAGTGTTAGCTTTCAGCCCTACGACAGCTGATGGAGGTGCTTATTTAACATATCATATTGGACCTGGCCACCAGGCTCTCTCTGCAATCCCCCAGTCCTTACATGTTATAGGGCCCTTCTGGCCGGCATGCTCTGCCCTCTAACCTGAACTCTCCAGCCCAGAGATCTGGGCTGCTCTTTCCTATATAATCCAACCATTTACCTGCTTGTTCTCTTTGTACCTTTGGGCCTCTGGCTGCTGCTCCTGGATCCTTTCTCCCCTCTTCCTTCCAATCCTCCCCTCCCTACGTGGCTCAGCTCATTCTAGTCATGTCCACTCTGAACTCTCCCAGAGAATGTCTGCCTCTGACTATGCTCTCCCTTTTATCTACAATAAACCTCCATTACCATGTCTAGGAGCAATTATGTCCTTTCTTTTTCTTTTTATTTCTCTTTTTTCATTCAGTTAGGAGTCATTTTGTTGCACGCGCACGTGTGTGTGTGTGTGTGTGTGTGTGTGTGTGTGTGTGTGTGTTTACCAGTTGGTTTCACCCTATGTCCCTGGGCTATCTAGTCTCAGGTCACCTCAGCAGGGAATATGGGCTCCATCTCATGGAGTGGTCCTTAAATCAGATATTGGTTGGTTGCTTCTACAGTCTTTGTGCCACCATTGCCCTAGCATATTTTACAGGCAGGGTGTCATCGTAAGGTTTCATGGCTGGGTTGGTGTTTTCATTTCTTATAGTAGCATGCAGACTACCTTCATGTGCCAAAGACACTGGAACACTGAACTTAAGTTTTAGGCACCAGTTCAGCTTCTCCACGTTCAATGAGTTGTGGGTGTTGTCTTCAGCAATAAGGCCTTGCCATCAGTTTGTGGAGGGCAACCTGTAATCTTGGTAACAGCCTGGGCCATTTGGAGATTCTCACAGGACGCCTTTGGCTGACAACAAATCCTGGTACTGGAAGCTTCCAGGTAGGGCTCTGTCCTCCATTATTTGGCAATTTATATCACTTTCATATATGTAATATTCTAGAAGCTTCTACTGTATTAGGTTTCCCCACTACCCCTCAGATGGCCTTTAGTGTTAGCTTTCTCCCCCATTCCCTCCCTCATCCCCTTCTGTCTCCCCACTTGATCCACCCTGGTTTTGCTCCCTTTCTCCATCCTATGTATTCTTTTCACTCTTTCTAATGAGATCTGTTTGTCCCTCTAGTCCCTTACTCTATAACTAATCTGATTCTTCTGATTGTAGCTTGGTTAGCATTGACTTAACAGCTAATATCCACTTATAAGCAAATGCACACTATATTTGTCTTTCTGGGTCTGAGATACCTCACTTACAGTGATTTTTCTTTTTTTTTTTTTTTAGTTCTATTTATTTGCCTAGAAATTTCATGCTGCTGCACTCCAGCTTGTTAATGTACCACACTCTCTTCACCTATTCCTCTGTTGGGGACATCTAAGTTATTTATAATTCCTGGCTACTTTGAATAGAGCAGCAGTGGACATGTTTGAGCAGATGTCTCTGTAGGAGGACAAGTGTCCATTGGATTTATAACCAAGACTGGGATCGCTGAATCTTGAGGGAGCTGATTTCATTTCCTGGTGAACACACACTGGTTTTCACAGTGGCTGTATGAGTTTGCATGTCCATCGGCAGTGGATGAGTGCTTCTCTTACTCTGCATCCTTGCCAGCATGAACTGTCACTTGTTTTATTGATCTTAGTCATTCTGAGGGGGTGTAAGATGAAATCTCCAGTTTGATTTGGATTTCCTAATGTGCTGGCTAGCTTTATGCCAACTTGACAGAAGCTAGAGTTATCTGAAAGGAGGGAACCTCAACTGAGAAAATGCCTCCATAAGATCAGGCTGTAGGTCATTTTCTTAATTAGTGATTGACAGGGAAGGGCCCACCTCATTGTGGGATGGTGCTATTAGGCTGGTGGCCCTGGGATGTATAAGAAAGCAAGCTGAGCAAGCCAATAAGTCACACCCCTGCATGCCTTCTGAATCAGCTCCTACCTCCAGGTTCCTGCCATTTGAGACCCTTCCTGACTTCCGTTGATGATGAACAGTGATGTGAAAGTGATAAGCCCTTCCCTCCCTAGTTTGCTTCCATCATGGTTTCATCACACTAGTAACCCAACTAGTAAGACAACTGAGAATGTTGTACATTTCATTAAGTGTTTCTCAGCCACTTGAATTTCTTCTTTTAAGAATTCTGTTTATATCTGTACCCCATTTTTAATTGGGTTATTTATTTTCTTGATATCTAGGTGTTTTATTTCTTTATATATTTGGATATTAACTCTCTATCACATTTGTAGTTGGTAAAAATCTAGAGTGCGTGAAGGGACTGGTCCTGTGGAAGCATAGCCACAGGATATCAGTGACTGGTCAACAGCAGAATATCAGAGAGGAGGCTCAGCAAGGATCCAGTAGTGACGGTGTGCAGAAGCCAGGGGCTTTGAATCCGACCAACAACTCGTTGCAAGGAACACTTGCATGTAAAGATATTTGGGCAAAAGGGTATACTGTGTGGCACGCTACAGCTTCCAGTGCCACTGTGACTAACCAGTATGTGACAGAGTAGGGAAGATGGATCTGAACGGTGCATGCACAGTAGAACTGGAGACTTGTCAGCGTGGTCGGTAGAAGAGCAGGTTGTCACCCAGTAGGACTAACAGGATGGTGTACAACAGCCTGGAGCTTGCAGAGTCAGCCCCCAAACAGGCTGCCCAGCCACCGGATCCTGCAAGTGAAGAATGGTCTATTGACTGGATTAGACCTCCTCAAAAGTCCTCCACAGTCAATCCATGCTTCTCCCAGGGACCATGCAGCTCAGTTGCCTGTGCTTCCGCAGAGGACCATAGCAATGTTCTCAGTTGGTGCTGCAACCAGAGACCCAGTGGGTGTTCAGGGACCTGTGCTGTTGCTAGAAACCATGTGGCAGCCTAGGATACCTGCTCCCACTGACGGAGGGACAAGGAATCCATTCTTGCAGTGTTAACAATGACTGTAGGGACACAGTTGAGAAAGAGGAATATAAACGGCTTCTGTGACAACCCCTGCCTCCACTCCAACCCTTCCCCAAAAGAAGTGACAGCCTAGAGAGGAAGCTATCAAAGAGAACTTTTAAAAAATGTATGGGAATGCTGAGGTGTAGCTCTTCACAGTGATGGCTTCTGGCAGGGGGTGCAGGTGGAGAAGGACTCAGCTTCTCTGGGCGGGAGGGGGGGGGGCGGCTATTAGGAGGTTGACAGTATACAAGAAGTAGATGGTCAACACAACATGATGGACTTGGATTTTTTTTTAAATGGGGTCCAAATGCCATCAGTCTTTGTTTTTTCTCCTTTTCTTTTTAAATATTTTTATTAGGTATTTTCCTCATTTACATTTCCAATGCTATCCCAAAAGTCCCCTATACCCTCCCCCCCACTCCCCTACCCACCCACTCCCACTTTTTGGCCCTGGCATTCCCCTGTACTGGGACATATAAAGTTTGCAAGTCCAATGGGCCTCTCTTTCCAGTGATGGCCAACTAGGCCATCTTTTGATACATATGCAGCTGGAGTCAAGAGCTCCGGGGTACTGGTTAGTTAATAATGTTGTTCCACCTATAGGGTTGCAGATCCCTTTAGCTCCTTGGGTACTTTCTCTAGCTCCTCCAGTTGGGGGCCCTGTGATCCATCCAATAGCTGACTGTGAGCATCCACTTCTGTGTTTGCTAGGCCCCAGCATAGTCTCACAAGAGAGAGCTATATCTGGGTCCTTTCAGCAAAATCTTGCTAGGGTGGGCAATGGTGTCAGCGTTTGGAAGCTGATTATGGGATGGATCCCCGGATATGGCAGTCTCTAGATGGTCCATCCTTTCGTCTCAGCTCCAAACTTTGTCTCTGTAACTCCTTCCATGGGTGTTTTGTTCCCAATTCTAAGAAGGGGCAAAGAGTCCACACTTTGGTCTTCGTTCTTCCTGAGTTTCATGTGTTTAGCAAATTGCATCTTATATCTTGGGTATCCTAAGTTTCTGGGCTAATATCCACTTATCAGTGAGTACATATTGTGTGAGTTCCTTTGTGATTGAGTTACCTCACTCAGGACGATGCCTTCCAGGTCCATCCATTTGCCTAGGAATTTCATAAATTCATTCTTTTTAATAGCTGAGTAGTACTCCATTGTGTAAATGTACCACATTTTCTGTATCCATTCCTCTGTTGAGGGGCATCTGGATTCTTCCCAGCTTCTGGCTATTATAAATAAGGCTGCTATGAACATAGTGGAGCATGTGTCCTTCTTACCGGTTGGGACAGCTTCTGGATATATGCCCAGGAGAGGTATTGCGGGATCCTCCGGTAGTACTATGTCCAATTTTCTGAGGAACCACCAGACTGATTTCCAGAGTGGTTGTACAAGCTTGAAATCCCACCAACAATGGAGGAGTGTTCCTCTTTCTCCACATCCTCGCCAGCATCTGTTGTCACCTGAATTTTTGATCTTAGCCATTCTGACTGGTATGAGGTGGAATCTCAGGGTTGTTTTGATTTGCATTTCCCTGATGATGTTGGACATTTTTTCAGGTGCTTCTCTGCCATTTTTAGAGGCAGAAGGATGTAAGAGAAGGGAGATAGATATGGGAGGATGGGGAGGTGAACTCAATTGGGGTGCATGATATGAGATTCCTAAGTAATCCATAAACTATTATGTTAATAAAAAATCAGATGGAACTCGAGAGGTATTAATAAAAAGTACAGCTTTTGTTTCTCTGTTATTTTATTTCACTAGGACAGATTTCTAGGAGTACCTCTTAAGTCAAAAGAAATTAATAGTTTGGGCTCAATAAATTATTGTAATGGGTGTAACCAATTTACAGTGTTAAGTAGGCCAAATAGGATGGTTAGAATAATTTTGCTAGGTTTGAGGAAAAATAACTATTAGAATTTTTATTATACTAATTTTATTTTGAAATTAGCAATAAATTCAAAACAATGTTTATATGTGTTCACATTATTTCATAACTAAATTTATCTTTAATAGATTGATGAACTCCCAGAGGGAGCTGTGAAGCCTCCAGCAAACAAGTACCCTATCTTCTTTTTTGGTACCCATGAAACGTAAGTTAACAAAATAGCTTAAATTTTTCAATAGCTCTAATTTGACTACACTAGATTATATACTTAACTGTGATCTATACTATTTTATGTGTTGTTAGTCATTATATCCATTTTAAAAGTAGCCAAACTTAACATATTTTTATTAATGAAAGGTATATTATTTTTTTTATGTTGTATCAAAGTACATAACAGAAGCAGCATTAGGAAGAAAATGTTTATTTTGCCCCCGGTTTCTGAGGATTTCAGTTAATCATAGCAGGGCAGGCATGATGGGGTCTGTGTCTGCAAGGATATTTGGTGATGGGTTTTTACAAGGTGAATTAGAACATGTAGAAAAGGCAAAACAGGAACAGACGTAGGCATAGCTTAAAAGATCCATTTCTATTGGCCTATCATTCAGGCCTCACCTCATAAGACATCACTGCTTCCCAAATTAGCATCACCATCTGGGGACTGCATGTCCAAACACAGGAGTAGGGGAAGCATTTCAAATTCAAGCCATGAAATAAGTTTTCATGCATAGAAGTCTTGATTACTGAAAGCACATCTTTGCTTGTTTCTGTTTTAAGTGTTGGCTGTCACCCACAGTCTCCTTTCCGGACACTGGTAAAGTCCTGGAGTGGTAGACTTACCACTCTGGTAGCCCCTTTGGAACTCTGTATATGTTCTCTTTACAGAAGCTTCTTCAACTCACTTTGTATAGGACAAAGCTATGTTCTTTTAAACTCTCGCAGTTTTAGACCTATGACAAATGCACTGCCTTTGGAAGGTTGTCTGATTATATCTGTTAATATATAGATTAAAGTAATGCAGTCATGTATTTCCTTCTTTCACAGTAGTACACACGTGAGCGCAGGTAGAGTGGATAGACAGGCTTGCTAAGAACTCAGTATCCTTTGTCAGGCCCTACCAGTCCTTGGTGTTAGTGTACTTGTTTGTGAGAGTCTCACTCTGTAGACCAGGCTGGCCTTGAACTCACAGAGATCCCCTTGCTTCTCCCTCCTACGTGCTAGACTTAAAGTCACTTACCTTCACACCCAGCTTGTTTGCTTATTTCTAAAAATTACCATGCTTCAGTTATATATGCATTGTCCAGGGAGAGGGGAGAAGAGAAGAGTGAAAAAACTAGGAAGCCCTTGTAAGGAAGTGGCGAGAAAGGCTTATGGATCACTTCTGCTTACAGTCATTCATCCCACTGTCAGGAACTTGGTCATGTGGCCATACTAGGCTGTGGGGGAGCTGGGAAGTAGCCTCCAGCTGAGCAGTTCTAGGACGTGGGAGGAGTCTCTGTTAATGAAACATAAGAGAATGGTACTGGGGGCAGTGGTGGTCTTGCCACACTGCCGCTGTATCGTTTATTTTCATTTGAATGTTGACAGAATTGGCATGAATCCTAGCTTGCTGTTTCTTCCTTTCTAACTTCATTCTGGTCTTGATGAAGTCCTAAAGACAGAGTTTTCTCTTATGTAGAAATAATTGTGCATCTTTCAGGAAATAGACATTTTGTAAGAGTTTTTTTTTTTTTTTTTTTTTGGTATTTTAAGTTTGGCTTAGCTATTTTTTTGTTTTGTTTTAGCTTTTTTTGTTTTCGTGAGTGTGTGTGTGAGTGTGTGTGTGTGTGTGTGTGTGTGTTGCTGGACTAGCTGCAAGCCCTCAAGCAGGCATGAACTTTACAACTAAGCTATATCCAAGCCCTGTATTTTCATCTAATAAAAATTGTATGTGCCTTCTCTTTATTAGGTACCTTAACCCACAGTTACTTTCTATGCATAGAGTCAATGCTTCCAGAAAGTCAAAAGCCAGAGTACTAATTCCTGTTATGTTTTCTTGAAAATGAACTAGCCTTATATAGTGTCCATTTTTTCTCATGTTCCTATCGTTTGTCAAATAAGACTTTGGCATACCCACCCCTCAATCAGTTTCATTAGTTCTTGGGTTTGTGTTTTGATCATACCATTTCCCCTCCCCCAACTCTTCCTGGACCCTCACCTTCTCTATCCACTCAACTTTGTGTTGTCTCTTTTTAAATCACCAATAGCGATTTGTACTGCTCAAATAGTCGTAAATGTGTGGTCTTCCTAGAGTATGATTAACTACCAGGGCTGCATTCTTAGATAAAACTGCCTTTCCTTCTCTTTTACAGACAGGGTCTCACCATAGCCCAGAATGGGTTCAAACCCTGCCTCCACTTCCTAAATGCATTAGGAGGATGTGTCAGCATGCTTAGTATAAAGATATTTGTTAGTTGGTTTTTTTTTTTTTTTTTTTTTCGGTTTTTTGAGACAGGGTTTCTCTGTATAGCCCTGGCTGTCCTGGAACTCACTTTGTAGACCAGGCTGGCCTCGAACTCAGAAATCTGCCTGCCTCTGCCTCCCAAGTGCTGGGATTAAAGGTGTGCACCACCACTGCCCGGCATTAGTTGTATTTTTTAATCAACTGGACAGTGTGGGAGATCATTGCTATACTCTGTCAGAAAATGGAATTTATGAATTACTGGTAACATGTTGACTGGAAGGTTCCAGTGTCGTCTTTTGCTGATTTCTAAAATCCTATCTAGTTCAGGCCTTTTTAAATTTCTAGAATCATCTTCTAACTCCCTACTTGATATCTTCATTTAAATTTCTTAATTGGGACTTTAGATTTTATACCTAACAATGACCTTCTCCCAAAATATTTTCCTCCAAAAGAAAAATCGTATTTCAGTAAATAACAACTCCAGCTTTCTTATTTCTTATTCTGAAACCTTAGAGATAGCCTCAAATCCACTTTATCAAAAGTTCTTTCCAAAGAATGAATTCTGGACTTGACTATTTCTTCACCAACTACATTGTCCATCCTGGCTCAGGTTGTCAGTATTAGTTTACTTCAGTAGCCTTCTGTCACTTCTGCCTTACATCCTTCTCCCTAACCTTTACTTGGTTTCCAAAAACACCAGCCAAAATGATGCTGTTGACCCATCACTTTGCAGTGATCGCCAGGACCCTAAATAGTCTGTGTTGCTAACCTGTTACCTCTCCGTCCTTATCCCACACTGGTCTACTGTTACTCATTTCACTCCAGCTCCCCTGGCCTCTTCTGTGTCTCTCAGACATGTTATTCTTTCCCAGGTACAGCACAGATGGTTCCTTCACCCTCTTGTAGAGGTTTGATCTGTTTCTGTGTATTGTAATGCTAAGTGCAAGATTGGGATAAGGGGCAAGGCCTGTCCCAGAGACTAGAGAATCTGCCCTTAGACTCAAGAGAAGCTATGTGACCATGCCTCCAGGTTATTTCTCATTGGTGAATAAAGATGCCTACAGCCTGTAACTGGACAGAATTGAGATAGACAGGGCTTGGTGTTCCGAAATGTGAGTGTGGAGAGAAGAAGGTGGAGAGAGGAGAAAGACTCTGAGGGTTAGGAGTCAAGAAAGTATGACTATGAGGACTAGCCAAGGAGTAACTTGAGGTCATCTATAGAAAATAGATTTTAGTAGCATAGAGCGTAATTATCTGCCCAGCTCTAGTACTGATTAAGGCTTATTGTAAATAATAAAAGTTGTGTGTCTTTTAACCAAAAATGGAATGGTCAAAGACGGGATAAAAAAAAATCCCGGATTGGGATTAAATCTTTTCTACAACTCCTTTTCTTAGATGTTTCCTTCCTGGTGATGCCTCACCCAGTCTAAAATTATATATATATATATGTAGCTAAAATTATAAAGGTCATGCCTAGCCTAACCGTCTGTGATGGCTAGTTTTAATTGTCAGTTTGACCCAATCCAGAATCACCACAGTAAGTTTCAATGAGAAATTATCTAGACCGAGTTGGCTTATGGGTATGTCTGTGTGGGCATTTCTTAATTGAGTTGAGATAGAAAGACCCACCCAAAATGACAGCACCATTCCCTAAAATGGATTCTAAGGGTATGAATGGTGTGAGTTGAGCGTTAATTTGTTACTCTCTGCTCTTGACTGTGGATTTAAATGTGTCTAGCTGCTTCAAATCCCTGCCACCCAGACTCCCCTACAATGATGGATGATAACCTAAATTGTAAGCTAAATAGATCCTTCCTTCCTTAAGTTGCTTTTTTTTTCCAGGGTGTTTTGGTTGTCGTTTTTTGGGGGTTTGTTTCGGTTTGTTTATTCACTTTGCACCCCACTCATTGTCCCTCTCCCAGTCACCCTGTCCACATTCCTTCCTTCCACCCTCTTCTCCTCCTCCTCTGAGAGGGTGGGGAGCCCCTTGAGTATCTCCCCCCCCCCTGCCTCCCCACACTTCAGGGTGTTTTATCACAGCAATAGGAGAAGAAACTAAGATACCATCCTTCTTCTCTGAATACACAATATACATGCTTTGTTTACCATTTTAATGTATTAGCACCTATACCTCATGAAGGCAGCAATGGCTGTGCCTTATTCTCTGTGGAATTCTAGCACAACTGCAACAATGCCCGTCACACTATAGGTGTTTGATTGGTGTTTGAAATGTAAGTCTCCAGGGTGTCAGTCAAAGTGAGCTTCCATAGCTTCATTCACTGGATTTAGATCACAAATAACGATGCTACAGGCTGTTTAGAGTGCAGCAGTGTGTTAGCTAGAGAATTTAACTACTTTTTAATGGTTACAAGTATTTTAGAGTAAGATTTAAATTAGATACAATTCTTTATACTTCTGGTTGGTTCTCCCCTCCCCCCATTGATGCCCAATTTACAGAAATAAAACTGGCTAACTATTCTAAAGTACTATACAGAATTAAATAATTTTTAGTCCAGTATTTAACTTACTATAAATCTCACAAACCCTTATTTACAGTAAAACATAGATACTAGTTTAAATGATGATAGATGCAATCAAAGTAAAAAGCTCTAGCTATACTTGTGTAACTAGGAGTCAGTTTTAAGCAAAGCATATTGTATATTAATGTAAAGTTAAAGTAGGACAATCCAGAGTTGGTGGCTTACACGCTCAGATACCCGTTTGTATTGCCTTGAGATATGTTTCTAAAGCATCTTATGATATGTGCTTATCCCACAGGGTTTGTGTATATTTTAAATATGTTTATTGTAATGTGCTCTGACATCACATTTGATCCTTATGTTTAGAATACCTTGTATTTGAAGATCAGCATGTCAGTTCTATTTCTATCTATTCCTGCAGTGCATTTCTAGGTCCTAAAGACCTTTTCCCATATAAGGAATACAAAGACAAGTTTGGAAAGTCAAACAAACGGAAAGGATTTAATGAAGGATTATGGGAAATTGAAAATAATCCAGGAGTGAAATTTACTGGGTACCAGGTAATAGTTTGCATCACAGTCTCTTGTTATGTCTCATTCTTTGCTTTTAACTCTTATGCACCTGTGTAAAGTGTCCTTCATGTTAGTACTAACCTTCCATTCATTTGAGGTCAGAGTTCTTCTTTGATTAAGTACCAGCTCTTGCCCAGAAGAGCCTGAGTTAAGTGGACATTGAAAAATTGACTTTGGCAGCCACTTGAGTCATTAATTGAATCAGGATTACACATGCTGCTAAGGTTAGCTTCAATCTTGGCTTCAAGCAACTCTCCTACCTCAGCCTCCCTAGTAGCTGAAATTAGATATATGTGCCACTGTGCCTGGCTCCCATAGTCCTTTATTTTGAAAATGTTAAAAGTAGGCCAATATCTTTAAAATTAAAACATAGTTATTTTTTTCCAGTTTTTGTTCCTGCTCTTTTTTTTTTAAAATGTAATTGGCTAATTTTTTTTCCTTAGACAATTCAGCAACAGAGCTCTTCAGAAACTGAGGGAGAAGGTGGAAATACTGCAGATGCAAGCAGTGAGGAAGAAGGTGATAGAGTAGAAGATGGAAAAGGCAAAAGAAAGAATGAAAAAGGAGGCTCAAAACGGAAAAAGTCCTACACGTCAAAGGTCACTGAAAACCCCTCCTACTGTTATGTGTCCTGCGTACTCTCCGAGGCTTCCGGATTGGGTGGGAGGGATAGCTCTTAGGCAAAGTACTTGCCTAGAACACGTCGTTCAGCACCACTTCCCCCCCACCCCAGCCCAGCACACACTACAGACTTCAGAGCAGCAGTGTACCCAGGAGAGGAAGCCAGAAACTGTGCGGTGCTAAGGGAGTCACTACTGACTCCTCGGGGCTGACTTGCCCTGAAAGTACAAGCTTAGTTGCGGGAGGAGGGCTAGGCATACAGGCTGACCAGACACGGGATTGAGCAGGTTGTGCGGGAGTGAGGAAATTCAACTCCATGGAAAAGGAGAGGGGAGAGAATAACGAGTTAATAAATACATGTCAATGGTGGAAGGGGTTCTGAAGGGAATGAGGTCAGGAAATCACACGCTAGAAAAGTGGCCAGACCTTTCTGAAAAGACACAGCTTGTGCTAAAGACTTGAAAGAAGGGTGAAGAAGAGCCATGTGTGGCAGAGGGAAAGGAGTGGAGCAGGAAACCTGAGAAGGCAAAGGTCTGGCAGGCACCTAACCTCAGCGCAGGCATGCCCAGATCCTGAGGAAAGAGAGAAGGTAAATGCTGACGGGGCAGACTTGTAAGCTGTATCAATGACTTTAGATTTTATTCCAAATGTAGCAGCAGCAACGTGATGATTTACAAAAGAAAAGACTAGGTCTGTTATACAGTATGTCAGGTATTTGTGAAAACTGTCCTGTAAACACTACAAGCGAGACATATGGATCCTTAAAGACTTACGGTTCAAGATTCAGTAGTCTTTCACATGATTGAATACTTGAAGAAATGATTTCTATTTAGATTCTTGTCTTTAGTGGCTATATATATTTAGGAATCATCTGAGAAAACAAGTACCAAGAACCTCTCCGACTATTAACATTTTCTCTTGGCAGTCTTTAAAATCCACCTTGCTAGCAGACTGGTAAAATTGTATGAATTTCCTGTGTTCCCGGTTGTGTTATTCTCTGTGTACCTTATTGATTACAAACATGATGGCTGGGGCTGGAGAGATTGTTCATGTGGGTACGGTGTTTCCTGAACAAGCAGGAGGACCAAGGTTTGATAACCTAGCACCCATCTAAAATCGGGCCCATGCTGCTCGGCTGTCACTCCTAAGCTGGGCAGGTACTGAGAACTCCAAATTCACTGAGAGACCCCATCTAAAGATAGAAGGTAGATTCAGGCCCTTCGAGGATATCTATGTTCTGGTAGATAGCCCTGCTCCTGTGAACATACAGGCTAAATGGACACAGTTGGCATTAAGTTAAATTTTTTTTAAAAAGCACAAGCACGTGCAGTTGGCAGGGGAGAGTAGTGGGAGGGGAGAGAAGGAGTTGAACACATGTGCATACACACATATACCACAATAACACATATGTGCATGCACACATATACCACAATAAGCAAACAAACAAACATGACTGCTTCTGATGGGGGATAACATTTATAAATGGCTTTTAAAAAAATCCCTCTCAAACTGTTTCTTCCATTGCATTTATTTTTAGACTGAATTTCTTTTAGCATTTTGGGTTTCACTTAAACATCCATTTGGGTTATTTTTATTTAATTGATTGTCTGCTGAGCTTCTATGGGATGTGTTTGCAACCCTAGATTATGTAAAAGCCACATACGATTTGTAGACTTTTAACAACAAACATGTGACCTTTAAATGTCATTATTTCATTACATGGTTCAAAGATCAACAGTACCAAGACTCATGGAGTTAATACTTTAAAGCACTGAAGGGGAGGGCTAAGGTTTATCTGTTTAGAGGAGTGTTTTACTTAAATAAAGTTACAAGTTATATTTAATTTCAGCTTCACAGTCACTTAAGAACTGTTTAATTTTTTTGCTATTGGTGTTTTTTGCACAATGCTAGGCAAATACTCTACCACCTGAGCCATAGCCCAACCAAGAATTTTAACTTTTTAAATAACATTTGTATGTTAGAATGGAGGAAGGGTTGTTTTTGTTGTTGTTGTTATTTTGGTTTTGGTTTTTGACTTTTTTTTTTTTTTAACTTGTAGAGGCACAATCCCAGACTAGCCTTGAACTCATGTCATGGTAGTCTTCTTGCCTCAAACTCCCAAATGATATGATTGCAGGTATTGGCCCAGAAGCCAGTCAGAACTCTTGCTTTTTCCTGTCAGTATCCCATAGGGGTCCCATGTGTATCAGAATCCTGTGAACTGCTGTTGACAGGCCTTAAGGCCCCAGCACTGCTAATTGAGAGTTTGTAGGAAAAGATGGGGAATCTGGTTTCCAAGTGCACTGACATGGGAATAGCACTTGGAGAAACTACCTCCTGCTCTAACCCTGGTGCCTTTTCTGGATTCCCACTGGTTTCTTTTTGTTGAATGTGTTGAATTTCTCGTAAAGTTGAGTAGTCTCCCTTTGCACTTAAAACTAGTAGTCAGTAAATCTTCTGCAACCTCCCAGTTAGGTAAAGGATTACCTCCCGTCTCCTCTATTTACCTAATCATTTACCTGTGGGGAAAACTTCAGTAATCAAAAGAGCGAAAGGATAACAGATCTGGAGAAAATTATATTATCTTTTAAGGAACGGTATAGCTATTTCATTTTACGCACTAGCAGATAATGAAAGATATAGATTAAAAGTATTTGTATGCAAATGATTTACAGTTAAGGCTTATCAAATTCTTAAATTAACTAGTAAAGATGCTAAAAGAGCAAGAATTTTAGTTAACAAAGTAGCCATTAGACATAAACCCAATTCAGTACCACACTAATAAAATAGATGATAAACACCAATTTCAAACAATTATATAGGAATTATGATCTGAAGAGATTTAGAAAGTTAGTTTGGCAGCTAGACCTCCTGCTAAGATACTAAATATTGTTACCCGTTAGTGGAAGTACAGTGATGCCCTGGTTCCCGTTGGTATTGAGATTTGGTGTTTGTATCATGCCAAATGCTGAGAAGCATAAACTAAGTGTTATTTGCAAACATCCTGCACAGAGTGTATGTGTGTGTTTGTGTGTGTGTGTGTGTGTGTGTGTGTGTGTGTATGTATCTCGTGATGTACATTAGGCTGAGAGTGGTAGATCAAACTGTTATTTGAGGATTACTGGATAATGCAGTTAGCATATTTCAACTGTTACATGTTAGTTACTAAAATGAAAAAGTTGCTGTTATATCATCATATGGAATCTTTAACTGACCATGCTCCAAACTTTGTTAATAAATCTTTTTTTTTTTTTTTTCGGTTTTCCGAGACAGGGTTTCTCTGTGTAGCCCTGGCTGTCCTGGGACTCACTCTGTAGACCAGGCTGGCCTTGAACTCAGAAATCCGCCTGCCTCTGCCTCCCAAGTGCTGGGATTAAAGGCGTGTGCCACCATGCCTGGCATAAATCTTTTTTTAAATATAAAAGTTAAAAGTAATAACATTTTAAACTAACATTTTGAGTGTACTTTGTAGCTTTAGTTCAGTAAAATAGAAGGAATGTAATGTGTTCTGTCATGTAACTGGATGATCTTTCTCTTTGTATTTTACATTTATGCATTTTGAATTTATTTAAATTGTGTGTGTGTGTGTGTATGTGTGTGTGTGTGTCACCGGCATGTATGTATATACAATACATGTGTGTATCGCCTGCAAAGACCAGAATGGGGCTATGGGGTCCCCTGGAACTGGAGTCACAAATAGTTACGAGCCATCATGTCGGTGCTGGGAACTGATTGAACCCAGGTTCTCTGCAAGTAAGTTCTTTTAACCACTGAGCCGTCTTTTCAGCCCATCTTTGTGTTAAAAACAACAGCACGCCAAACACCCCCACCCCCAAAAATAAATGATTGTGTAGGTAAGGGGCTGGAGAGGTGGCTCAGAAATGAAAAGCACTTACTGTTCTTGGGGAGGACCAGAGTTGGCTTCTCCTTACTCACATCCGGCTTCTCACAACTGCTTATACCACACTGTACACACACACTCATGCACAAACAAAATAATACAGAATTTAAAATCTGATTGTATCAGGGGCTTAAATTTAGTAACTCATTTCTGGAAGGCCAAAAAGTAATTTAGTTGAGTCTACTTACCTTACTTTTTGTTTGCAAAGTATTTGAAAATTAATTTCTTTTAAGTTTCCCTCTCCCCTTTTTACTTCTTGCCCTAGAGAAATGGTTGCATATAGCCCAGGTTGATCTCAAACTCATTATATAGTCCAAGGTTGCCCTTGAACTTGAGATCCTCCTCTCTCTCTCTCTCTCCTGAGGGCTGGGGTTACAGACATGCACCCTCATGCCCAGTATATATAATGCTATAATGCTTCAGACTCAAACCCAGAGTTTCCTACATTCTAGGCAAGCACTACTAGCTGAGCTATAATCCCAGCCCTCAAAACTTCTTAAGAGGAAAATGAATTTGACAGATGAGAAAGCAAAAATGTTAAAGGGACTGCATTAAAACAAACTGTCTAGCTTTTCATTCACACAAGCCATTAGTCATTGTTTATGTGCTTGGAATTAAACTCATTTTTTACTTAAAACAAAAAGCCACTTACGAGCAGTCATCAAGGGGACCCAGTGGGTGACGTCACTTGCTACCAAGCCTGATGACCTCAGTTAGACTCAGGAACCACTTGGCTGGAGGACAGAGCTGGCTCCCACAGGTTGTTCTCTGACTTCCACACATGCAGTGGCAGGTGCATACACCCACTCAAATACATACTCATACACAGTAAATAAATGCAGTTATAAAAAGTCAGGGCTGGAGAGATGGCTCAGTGGTTAAGAACACTGACTGATCTTCCAGAGATCTTGGGTTCAATTCCCAACAACCACATGGTGGCTCACAACCATCTGTAATAGGCTCCAATGCCCTCTTCTGGTGTGTCTGAAGACAACTAAAGTGTACTCATATACATTAAGTAAATAAATATATCTTTTTAAAAGTCAAAAAAAGTCTTTTAAAAGGAAATGCTAGAAAATCCTACATTTCATCATTGTGAATAAGACATAAAATTGGAGGCATCCTTTTTCTAACTTCAGTACTGTTCTGCCAGGAGACTTTTGATGCAAGCTATAGTTTGATTTCAAATGCAAGATGACAAAGAAAATAGACTGGTTTACCAGTATATCTTTAGTGTTTAAGTCATTACCCATAGTTTAAAGATTAAATTTTTTGTGTTGTGCTGTGATACAAAAGCTTTGTCCAGGTTCTTTCTGTGTATATCCTTAGCCAAACTGCTGCAAGGATTCTGCCTTGAATGCCATATGTTGTCTTGGAAAGTTGACCTCACTTCTCTGGCCTTTGGTTTCTATTACTCTGATGTGACAGAGAAGGACATGATGATTTTGAGCATGCCTCCCAGTTCTCATGTCTCCTGAGGTAGTAGGGACTCACCCAGTTATATTCAGGCCTGTTGTGGGTATCTGTGTAGTCTAGATTTTAATATCACACTTCTTACAAGAACTCAGGAGTTGTCTAGTCTACATCTGCTTCCTTTCTAGCTAGTTATTAGAGGCCCAGGGCACTAAAATGACGTGTGCATCATCACCTGGTTCAGCCTTGGGCAGTGCATGGTCTCCTCTGTATGTGCTATGTCAAGCCAGCCACACAGACTACCCTACAGCTCCTTGTGCACCTCTTTACTTACATGTGTGCGTTTGGAGCTCTACTTTTGACTCTAATTCTTAACTTGTCTAAATGTTTAGAAGTCTTCTAAACAGTCCCGGAAATCTCCAGGAGACGAAGATGATAAAGACTGCAAAGAAGAGGAGAACAAAAGCAGCTCTGAGGGCGGAGACGCTGGCAATGACACGAGAAACACGACTGCAGACTTGCAGAAAGCCGGTGAAGGGGTGAGGATGTGCTGATGGTCTCCTTATCTCCTTCCTGTCGGCCTTAGAAGACATTGCACTTGGGATCAGTGTCCATGGCCTAATGTTAGGGGCCGGTCAGTCAGCTTGCCCATTCACAAAGCCTGCATGACTGGCTAGATGCTTAGAATCTCAGGACGAAAGAGAGCCATGTGGAAAGTGTACCTTCTTGAAAAATTCAAGCTCTGAATATTACTTTTTCAAACTACATTAGTAACTATAGAGTATTTTAAAGTAGGTTACAAATTATGATACTATGAAATTTAACAATTCTGTTTTTTTGTTTTTGTTTTTTGTTTGTTTGTTTTGAGACAGTATTTCTCTGTATAGCCCTGGCTGTCCTGGAACTCACTTTGTAGACCAGGCAGGACTCGAACTCAGAAGTCTGCCTGCCTCTGCCTCCCAAGTGCTGGGATTAAAGGCGTGCACCACCACGCCTGGCTACAATTCTGTTTCTTTTATTACAAAGTCGATGGCATGTCCAAAATAGAATATGTAAATGAAGTATCCTTAAGATAAATATTAAGGATGAATTAATAAGGCAGCTATATTTCTTTACCTTATGCTATTCCCCAATAATCACACAGAAGAGATAAGATTTATTCAAAGCTTGTTTCAATCACTGAGCAATTAAATGATTGCCTTTAGCTCCCCTGCTAATCTGGCTCTTCTGACCCCTCCTCCTCGGTGGCTCAGATCCCTCCATCTGCTGCTGGTCTCCTCTCCCCGCCCCTCTTCGCTGCAAATGTCCCACCCTAGTCTCTCTCCTGCCCAGACATTGGGTGATCAGCATTTATTGACACGGCAGAGAATAATGGTAAGAATGTTTACACAAACTTAACAGGAGATTCTTGGTATAAGCATCGCAATGCCATGTCCAGGTATGATATGAGGGCAGAGAAATAAGTACTTGAATAGCAAAGGTAAACCTTCCATAGTGCACAAAACATGAGACCTACAGGAGTAGGAGTCAAGCTCTATCTGAGCACTGATATTTAAAATACCCATAGGGACAGATTTACTTACCTTGACTCTTGTTAAATGCTCTTGACTTAGGCATTTACAGGCAGGTCCGCATTCATAGTGTGGTAACGGTCATTTGTGCACATAGGCATTTCCCATAGCATTTCTTCTTTGTACACTCCTCGTCTTCACATAATGACCCATGAAGGCTGAGCACTTGAGCGCAGAGCGCTGGCCTAAGGATTGACTCTTGCTTACAGTGATGGAATGAGTGGGTGAATGGTGATGCCCACCAGGTACATTGTTACTCTGCGTTGGGCTCTGATTGTGTCTGTTCTTACCTGTTCATATCAGTCCCGTGCCTCTCAGCTCTGTCTTCTTTCATCTCATTTCTCCGTCATTTCTCTTGAAGTTTGGTTTCAGTGTTGTCTTACTCCTGTCACTCAGGTTAACCTTCCTCAACATCCTCCTCATCCCTCCTCTCAGTATTTGAGACAAGGTCTTGCTGTGTGTATACCGCTGTCTGCCTCACCGTGTAGCTCAGGCTGGCCTCAGATCCATAGCCCCAAGCTTAACCCTCCTGAGTGCAGGTCTGCAGGGTGCAAGACACTTGCTCTGTCTTGCAGCATTTGGTAGCATTAGGCAGTTTGTTCTGACTTTCTTTACCAGCCACTATTCTCTTCTGCTTCCCTCAGGCTCCCAGAACCCTTCCTTCCATCTGTCTAGGTACACTTCCTTAAAAGGCCACAGATCTGTCTTGTCAACATTGTTCAGTTTGTTAATGAGTTTTTTTTAATGATGGCATTTACTCACCACTGTGCTTCTAAGGTTTATTCTTTTGGTTAATAAAAAAAAAAAGTTATTTCTTGGGGTGCGCCAGTCACAGCTTGCAATGGTCCATGCATGGAGGTCCCAGGACACCTTTTGAGGAGCCATACTCTTCACATTATTCCTGGGGATCCAGCTCAGACCTTGAGCTTAGCAGAAAGTGCCATCTTGCCAGGCTTTATCAGTTTTCAGTGTTTTCATTTATATGGTATATATAACGCTATGTGAACACAATTTATTGAGTCTACTATTAATGGATATCCAGCCTGTTTCCAGCTTTGGACAGTATTGTTAGAAGCATTTTGTCTCCTAGTGTACATGCTCAAGTGTTTTAGGTATGTAACCAGAACTGACGGTGGCTTTCAGCCTTATCAGTTACTTTATGGAGGAGTCGGCCAGTTTATGCTCAGGCCAACAGCATATTAAAGCCCCTGTAGCTAACCTGGTGTTATCTGACGTTTATTTTTGACAACATATTGGTGTAAAGTAGTCATTGTGTTACGAATTGTAACGCAGTATGATCAATGATGAGGTCAAGTTGTTCTGCTTTGTTTCTATCAAACAGCCATGTTTCTTTTTTATGATACGAAGTTCTAGGGTGTTCACCTATTGCCCCATTAGACTTTTTTCTTACTGGTTTATATGACTTCGCTTACTCTGTAGAATGTTTGTGTCCTATCTGATCACTTTCTTTTGCTTTAAAAAAAACCATATTTTGTTAACTTTATTATATTCAGCTGTTCACATTTCTTTCTGTGGTTAGCAGTTTCTGTCTTTACGGGTAACCATGTCAGCCTTCTTACTGAGATTGTCTGTAAGTTTCTGTCTGGGTTCTCCTGGGTTCCCTTGGTCAATTACCCACCCACCCTAAGTTATAGTAGCTTTCTAAAGAGTAACGATACTTCATAAAGCTGACGGCCTGATGGTAAACGTACTGTAGATACTTAGTCATGAGCTGGATAGAATGCTTCAATATATGATTTATCAAAACAAAAAGTTAACAGTGCCATGACCTTTAGAAAGCAGAGAAGCATGAGATGAGTACATATCATGGGACAGTATTAGGGCAGAAAGGCAGGTATGTGGATGCTTGCTTGGGATACAAGCTTATAAAAACACTTGTGTGATTGCTTGTTTTCCAAGGAAACAAGGTCATGGCTTGAGGGGGTGCAGGAAAGAGTGCTGAGGTTTCACAGGAAAGGACAAAGTTTTAAATAGTCTCTTACAGGAGGAGGAGAGTGAACGGACTTAGGAAATGAGAATACTTGTTGAGCTCGTGGGGCTAGTGGGTGTGCATCTGAAGTAAGCAGTGGGAGTTCAGTTCATCTTGAATACAGTAAAGGAGGTTGAGGCCAAGGAGTGGGGGTGGGGTGGCTAGCAATAGAATCCAAAAGATGTTTATTAATTGAATTTCTTAGTGTTCAGTTTCTGCAGTTTCTCATACATTCTAGATACTAATTCTCTGGGGAATGTAGAGTTGGCAAAGGTTATTCCCCACAACACAACAGGTTGTCTCACCTCCTCCTTCATCTTTTCCTTTACCTTAACAGGAGCATTTTAATTTCCTTGTGATATTTTTCATGCTGCTGAAGCCTTTAGAAAGTCCTTGCCTGTGCTTATGCCTTAAAATACTTTGCCTATGTTTTTCTTCACTTTATTCAGGTTTAAAAAATTATGGAGAATTTCACACATACGTATGAGGTATTTTTGATCAGGTATTGATCCTTCCAGTCCATAAGCATGATAACCCCGTCCATCTCCTCTTTCCAGTTTCTTTCTTCAGCGTCTTCAGTTTTCATCGTGAAGGTCTTCAACTTCCTTAGTTAGACTTATTCCTGGGCATTTTACTTTCTTTTACAATGAGATGGTTTTCTCTGGTTCTCATCAACAGTGTATAGCAAGTGTTTTTGATGTCTGTATGTGGTCTTTGTATCTTGATCCTTTGTTTTTGTGGTCTGAGAATTCTCTGGTGAGACTTTGAGGACTGTCAGCTGCACTGCATGTGAGGATGACTTCTTTATCCACATCTCTAGCCCTTTTAGTTCTTGTGTATAGTAGGGCCTTAAAGGTCATTGCATTAAGAACTTGTCTAGTTTCCTTCTGTTGCTGTGACAAACACTGACCAAAAACACCTTGAGGAGGAGAGGGTTTATTTGGCTTACATTGCAGGTCACAGTCTGTTATTGAGGGATGTCAGGGCAGGAACTCAAGCAAGGCAGGAGCTTGAGGAGGAAACAACAGGGGAATGTTGTTTGTTGGCTCACTCACTGGCTTTCCCATTGGTTTGTAGTCAGCTAGCTTCCTTATATAGCCCAAGACCACCTGTGTAGGGATGGCACTGGCCACAGTGCGCTGCGCTCTACCACATCAATCATCAGTCCAAGACAGTTGCTCCCAAACATGGCCATAGATAACCTGATCTGGGTAGTCTCTCAGTTGAGACCCTGAGATAATTCTAGGCTGTGTCAGGTTGACAGCTGATGTTAACAGTGATAGAATCTGAACTTTTTATGTTTTGGTTCAGTCAAGTCTCTTAGACTACTTGACACTCAGGTAGCTTTCACTTGTTTGCAAATACTGGTTATTACTTCTTTACGCTACTGCTTTGTTGTGGTTTACTGCTTCATGTATTGATGTATTTTATTATATTTTAATCAGGTTTCTAAATATCTCTGTTTTTTTAGAAGTCTTTAAATGTCAAGAAGCTGTCACATGGAGGATTTAATATTATAATTTTCACTTCATCAAATTTTATCACTAGCAACAAATAATATATTTTTTCCTATGAATTAGAAGTCACTTTATTCTTTACTAAGTGCCAATAGTAAAGTTTTTTATCAGTGTATAGTAACTTAATAACTACACATACACACACACACATATCCTGGTCCTTGTCCACTCCCACCTCCTGCTTATCTCTTTCTGTTTCCAATCTAGAATCTGTATGTGAGAGAAAACAAGCCTTCTTTGTCTTCCTAAGTCTTGTTTATATGTTTTAACACAATGATCTCTAGTTCTAATAATTTTTCTTCAAACACCATAGTTTCTTTTAACTGAGTAAAATGAATGTGCATGTCTGTGTTTCTGTCTGTCTGTCATTATCTTTATCCTCTCATAGACACCCAGCCTGATTCCATAACTGGGCTCTTATCGTACGTGCTACAATAGACATGAGTGTACATGTACCTCTACTGTATGCTGCCTTGGTTCTTCATATATACATATTCAGGATTGGTATATATGAACTGTAATAATTCTGTCTCATTATTGATTTTTTAAAAAATTTTATGCATGTGTATTTCAGAGGGCAACATTGAAAATCCTCTATTATTCTCCACTTTTAAAAAAAAGAAGAAGACAGTTTCTCAGTAAACCTGATGCTCACAGATTTTGCTAGGCTGACTGGCTAGTGCCTCCCCTATCTCTGCTTTCCTCTTATGAGCACTGGCATTACCAATATACTGTTATACCAGGCTTTACATAGGCACTGCGCTAGGGATCTGAATTCAGGTCTTGCTGCTCAAGCACTTTACTTGTAGAGCCATGCTCCCAGCTCTTATTTTCAGTCTTTTGGGGCCCTCCATACAGATAATAATAGCTATGCTAATTTGTTTCCCAACAGTGTGTTAAGCTTCCATTTGCCACCTGTATCCTCCCCAGTGTTTGATGCTTGTTTTTTTGATGATGGATAGCTATTCCTGCTGGCATGAGATGAGATCTTACTGTAATTTTGATTTGCACAACACTGCTCAACTCACCAAATATCAAAATCATAATACCAAATCTTTTCATATAAAAATGGTATATATGAAAAAAATCTTTTTGGCTTCTGCTTGCCATATTTTGGGTATCCATTAGCTTTGCTGTCCCCTAGAGGCTCTTTCACTGTGTCTCTCATTAAAATACCTCAAGGTAGACTCTGATGACATTTTCCAGATGTCAGCCAACATAGCCAACGAAGAGCTCAAAAGGTGACCACAGAAAATGACCACCCAGCCCATTGACTTTTAGGTCAAGGAAGCATCAGGCCTAGCAGATATCCAGAATTCTGTGTCCAGTCTATAGATACCATTATGAATTGAAAATTAATACATGTAATCACAGTAGTTATAGTAGACATTTAAAAGTCATAAACTCTACAATTGCTCTACAAGAACCCATTTAACAGCGCCTTACTTAAAACAAAGAGGTGTGCTCTTAAAGTGGTCACACTGGTACTATCATCTCCTCACTGCATGACAGTACTCCGAGTCTACTGTTGGATTTGCTTTAAACTATTCTTTAATATGAATTGAGCTGTTAAATGAATTTTCTGCCACAGTAAACAAAGAATTTATTGCCTTTCTCACGTAATATTAATAAAATACACTTTTAAAGATTTCTTTAACAAATTTTCATTATCTGGGTATCTACCCATATTTACCCAAGGAAAGAGTCCTCCAGAGTATCTGTGAGTATAATCATATGGTTAGTGTTTCATTTACTGATAAATCAGTTACCAGGCATTATATTTCTCAAGTTCAAAGGTTGTAAATATGCCTTTAAAAGTTTAAAGATCCACTATTCTCCTTGTTTGGGGTAGGGACAGAGAAATTAAATGTTCTTTTCTGTGGGAATGGTAAGCTTGATAGCTTTTCTCCTTGTGAAAGGCCTATGTGATTTGACAGGGTGAGTGTAACAGGCTTTGCTTAAGAGGGAACATCTGCTCATACGTGTGTTGATTGAGTTATTTATGATAAAGCTGTTTTAAGGGGAAAATATTTGGGGCCTGAGTTCCCTTTTTTGCTCATCTCATGAGAACTAGAAGTGGTTAATATATTTAGGTTAATGACACAGAAAACAAAAATAATATCTCTTTGGGGAAATATAACCTGACATAATTTAAAGTGAAATCTAAATTTAGATGTAATTCTTGGGTTTATAAGATGGCTCAGTGAATAAAGTGACTTACCCCCAAGCCTGATGACCTAAGGCTTTTTTGGTTTGTTTTGGTTTGGTTTTCTGAGACAGGGTTTCTCTGTGTAGCCCTGGCTGTCCTGGAACTCACTCTGTAGACCAGGCTGGCCTCGAACTCAGAAATCTGCCTGCCTCTGTCTCCCAAGTGCTGGGATTAAAGGCGTGCGCCACCACTGCCCTCTTGACCTAAGTCTTGATCCCAGAGTCTACATGGTAAGAGAAGACCTACTCCAGTAAGTTGTGATCTGACCTTCATATGTTCACTCTATCATGTGCATATACACATACACACACAGACAAATAGACACACATATTAAAAAGGATAAAATATAAAAATTAAGAATTTAATTATTTTACAAAGCAGGAATATTTTATCTTTGTCATATGCATGCCATATAAGTTTTAAAGAAAATCTGGACGGTTTTGTTTCATCTGTTGTTTTTTTTTTTCTTTTTCTTCAAAAGTGCAAAGTCAGAGACTAGACATACTGAAGTTGTTAACGTCTGTACTTTGCTGCACCATGTGTGCCCCAAGTAACTAAAGTTGCAAGTATTGTGAAGGACAGTCTGCGTGCACCCAGATGGCCTTCAGCTTATACTGCTCACCCCGGTCAGACAGACCACCTCTCTTAGGAGTGTGGTGGGCAGCAGCAGTACTCACCTCCTTGAGTGGTACAGCATGTGCCACTGCCATAGCTTCCTCCACTGGAGAGGCAACAGAGGTTACCCCTAGGGTTTGTCTGGTTTTGAACAGGATACTAACGTAGCGTGTCAGTGTTTAGTTGATAGAAAGCAAAGCCTCTGACGCTGTTTCGTTAAGTACTGCTGCTGTGATGCTGACTCAGACTGCAAAGGACAAGAACCCAGTGCCCACAGGGTGATGGTGATGAGCTTCCCTCGGTAGTGTCCTAGCTCATCTAAGGCTTGTTTTATTTGCTTTTTTTTTTACAGACCTAACTACCGTAATGAATGCTGCATATTGAGAGACACCACAAGAAGGTTAACTGTTTGATTGTCTAATTCTTGGATTTGGATTTGATATGAACCAACGGTCTTTGTTGTCATTGACAGAGCCCCAGTATGTGTGTGCATTAGTCACATTCCTCTCTGTTCTGTTGAAGGAAAAAGAGACATTTTAACCCTTTTAAGGTTGACTTTATTTTATGTTATTTGGTTGCATGAAGTTGCCCTTAATCACTAAGAATGATGAAGATTTTGCAGACTTCTCTGTGTCTAGGCTCCTTTTCCAAGTCATCAGCTTCCTGCCTCTCTCCCACCATCATCAGATACTCAGCTAAACAGTAATTCATATTGTTAGGTGACTGCTCAACATAATACTTCAGGATGGGATTTTCTTTGTAGCAGAACCCAAGAACCAACTCCTAGATACATACTGTTGGTGTATTGGAGATGAAGTTAGAGTCATCTTTCAGTTTTAAGGCCATGTGTAAAGTTTAACCATATGTACAATACCTATTCTGTATTAGAAATAGCTAGTTGAAACTTAATACTTCTCAAAACTCATGTTCCTGTGTCCACAAACTAAGTTTATATGTGAACTTACTGAGTCTTTTTGTGTCATACCAAAATAAAGCAAGGACTTATTTTTTTTCCCAAAGCCAATACAATTTGAGCCAATCCCTCAAGATGGTCACTTTACACTGAAAGCTGAGCTCAGCAGGAGCACTGTGGGAAACAAAGCATTGACTCTTGAGTACAGAGTTTAAAATAGACTTTTCTTTTAGAACTAGAATTAGAGTAGTTAACGTTCATCCGCCAACCATTGTTACGTGTGCATTACTGTCGCTCTTGTGGTGATAGAGTCTTATTTATTTTTATGCCAGCTTATACTGTGAGAACTCATTAGTCAGTTTGGGTCTCATCAACCCTGCTATGCTTGTCCTTGGAAGATCTTTTGTGTGTGTTTGAGGTTTGTAGCTGAGAAGTTTACTGTAAAAAAAAAAAATCAAAAACAAAAAAATGTATTGTTTTTACAGAATAAATTTATTGGAATGTGTACTGGGAGTAAGGTTTGAGGTTATAAACAGCCGAGTTAGTGTTATTTGGCTTCATATGTGTAATGTGAAGTATTAATGTGTTTCTTGTATTATAGCAAAGATTGACAGCAAATTGACATTAGAATTAAGTGCAGGTGAAAATTTTATTTTTTCTATCATGTTTCTTTTTAAGTATTCTGGATGTTAGGTTAAGTGAAAGCCGTGGGGGGACAGGAGGGAGCAACAGCAGGAGCTGCAGCAGCAGGGGCTGTCTGCACGTCTGCGACAGCCCAGCTCAGGGGACCCTGCATTTACACACAGCCTTCCGTGCATCCAGTTTGCTTTTGGTGTTCTTACTGTGTTGAAGAACTAATGAACGTGAAGAGAAAATAGAAGAAGACCTAAGAGCCCAGTGTCGTTGTGAAGATGGAGGTGATGTGGGGCTCTGGATGCACTGGTCTACTCACCCCTCCCTCCAGGACATCACTGTCCTTTGGGCTTGCTCCTGCCGGTTAGCAATCAGTGGTCCCCTGTTGTGCTCACGCAGTTCCATGTATGGAAAATTCATTAAGAGACAGGCTGTTAAGTCAGGGTTTTTTCTTTAAAAGGTACTTTTTAATTTTAAATATTTTAGTTTAAAATAATGAAATTTGACAAAAGATCTCTTCATTATCATGCAAAACATATGGAGAATGTAGATAGCATTTTTAAATTGGAACATATAACAAAGGTTTTTTTGTTTGTTTGTTTGTTTGAGGCAGGGTTTCTCTGTGTAGCCCTGATTATCCTGGAACTCACTCTGTAGACCAGGCTAGCCTGGAACTCAAAAGATCAGCCTGTCTCTGAATCCCAAGTGCAAGGATTAAAGGCGTGTGCTACCACTACCTGGCACAGATTTCTTAAATAAAAAGTTCAAAATTTGTCATGAAAATGTATATATAAAATGCTTCAAAATTAATAAAGTTTATCTTCATAAACACCAAAAATAATTTTATTGAAGGTATACACAGTATTGAAGGTATACACAGAAACACAAGAGAAATATTATCAACCAATAAAACAAGTGTTCATTAAGGCAACTAATAAAGTTGATTTGTGTCATCTTAGCTATTCAAATTCACAATAGAAGTTTTGACAGCAATTTTTAAAATGGCAATAAATAATATGCTTTCCTTGTGAAAACACTTGAATCAATTTAAAAATATTGTGATGATCTGGCATTTATATTAAGATTGTCAACAACTCATACATTTCATATGAAGCCATTTCTCCAACCTGCAATTGCTGTTTTGAATTATTTCTTATGCATAGTATGGTTAGTTACTTCTGAATAGTTTCATTTTTATGCTTTTTGTAGGCACTAGAGTTGTAATTTTCACACATACTATGTGCAAACAATGCTAAAATCAATGGTCACATTCATAGACAAATGGTGATATATTTCCTTAAAAAAGCTGTTTCTCAACTTTAATTTTCTTTCAAAACTGAGAATATACCCAGATACTACCCTTAGTTTCACTCACATGTATGCTGCAGAACAAGTGTGTTCTTGTGAGTATTCCTGTATGGAGGGGATAAAGGAGAGCGCCAGTCCCATTAACAGGTCAGAGAGAACTGTGAGGTATGTTTGTTTATTCCAACTTCTCATCTGCCTTAGTTCTTAGGAAGAACTCGGGATTGTAGGTACAACGGTAGGCCAAGAGCTGAGGAAGAACTCCATATGCTATGTTTAGTGCTAGAAAAAAGATTTTCGCTTCTTCGGGGACTCTGTAGACATAAGCAGTTCTAGCATGAAGGGACGCACCAATGTGAGAAAACTGAGCCTGTTTATATTAAAACAAAACAAAAAAACAGTAAGGATGAGCTCTGTTCACTTGGATTAATGATGAATTCTGAGTGTCTCATTCAGACCATGTGCCCTCAAAACCTGTCTTAAAGGCAAAATACCTTTAGGTAATCCAGTCTTAATATATAATCTTTCACTAAATTTAAGGTTGTTCTTGATATAAGTATTCAAATAATGTATCCTTCTTAAAGTGTGATTTTATTATTCCAGTTGTGTATTTTTAACCTATCCTGTGCCAAATAACAAACAATACTGGCTCAATTCAACAACAACAACAACAAAATCTCCCCCTCTTTCTAATTTGAATCTTAGGAACACTAACTATATAGACACTCAGCAAGGTCTCACAAATTGGGTTTGAATTACAAATGAAGTTGGGTTTTAACATTTAAGCTGTAATTAGTATGAGGAGCTACTTTAGAGAGAAGCACTAAGGGTCTCAGACCAACCACTGGATGCCAGAGCTCAGAGACCATCACATGTACTGCTTATTCATCCGTGTGTTTGGTTTTATGTAACTTAATAGCACTATGATTGTTTGTAAGGTAAGCTTGTTAATAGCTTGGCTGTGGATAGCAATATGATTATAAAATGGCAAATATATACACAGGCAGCCTTTCCAAATCAGACTGAAATCTACTTAGAATTGTGACTGGTCAGCATGTTTGAAGTTTCAGAACAGAACAGCAAGGGCTCCCTCTGTTTACATGGGATAGTTTATAAACTATTCAGAATGTGCCAGTTGAATTTTGCTTGGCTCATTTGTTTTTTGTACTTTTCATAAGCACAGAGAAAAACTATTAGAAAAGTAATACAGGCCATAGCAGAATTGAAAACCGACAGAGTATTTTTCTCAGAAAACTTGTTATTATAAAATGCAAACCCCAAGTCTGCACTTTTATGTTTGCCTGAAATTCAAGATACACAGAAATAAAGACTAAAGATTTAAATGTAGTTAAATGGCAGATTATCAGTATACTATGATCAAAGTGAGACGATAAAGGATCCTGCAATCTAAAGAGACAGAAGTAACAGTGAATCACTAGAGAGTGTGTTCTTAATGTATTGTTACCTTATATGTCCTTCCATATGATCAATTGAGAGTGCTAAGTGCTAACAGATAAAAGTGCTACTTGGCATTTGATGTGACCTTGGCAAAGAAAAGAGCATGTTTAGGAATTTGTATAAATGGCAGATATTTTAATGGGCTACAATTTATAAATTACTGATATATTCCGGATACTTTTACTACTCTGGAAATAAAAATTAAATTCCTGATGTGTGTTGACAAGGACCAACAAGTGGCTTACCCACACTGTGATTCTCCTCGGGCACTGAGAAGGTTCTGCCCGCAGACACACTCCCTAGGGCACAAAGCCAAAGGCCCAGCAAATGAGTGCATCTCAAGGCTACACAGACAGAGTCCTTGAGAATAAAGGGCACTTTGGAAGCTGCCCAGAAGAGACACTGCTGTGAACAGTCTGGGGACTCTGGCAGAAGCCTTGACTCCTGACACTTGTTCTCTGGGCCCTGCTTTAGCTGTTTTTTTGAACATACAACAATTTTCTTCTGGACTAGAGGCCAGTTTTGAACCCTGGTTTTGTCAGACTTGTGGGTTTAGTGATTCTATCCTTAGAGATTATTGTGCTCATCATAAAATGACAGAAAAATACTACCCACAATTCCCAAGAATAAGTAACATGAGCAGCTGGGTGTACCTATATAGGTAAACCTGTATGAAAGGTCAGTGATTGTGTGGGCCCTTCTCTGCACTGAACAGTGCAGTTAATACCTCATTCTCGTGAACAGGAAGGTCATGACAACATTCAAAAAAATGATGCGTCCTTAGATTAGATTGTACGCCCACTGGGCAGATACTGTGTCTAATGTTTTGTGTGGCACCTATCACGTTGTTAGAGTTCAATAAACATTCAACAACAATGCTCTTGTGACTGTCAGAATACAAAAAGAATCTTGAAAGCATTTTTCCTATACCAGTAGTAGTAGTAGTAGGACATTACACTCAGAATTATTAATAAGGGGTGAAGATCATAACATTCTTTACCAAAAGGTGTGTGCCCATGAGAAAAGAAAAGTGAGACCAGTTGTGTGCCGCTCCTGGCACTGCACGGGTGTGTTTGTGGCAGCTGAGTGGGCCCACACCTGCAGCTTCCTCTGATGTCAGCTGCTCAGGGTTCCTTTCCCACGCTTACTGGACCGCAGTACCCACCACACCTGCTTCCCTGCAGGGCCTAGAACTCTGCTGGGAACCCTGCTGGAGTTGAGGGAGGAAGGTACTGTGTGCTGCTAAATTCCACATCTCAATTATGATAACTATAAAACTCAGTGATGTGGCTGACACATCTAGTCATTTGCCTTTGACTCAATTCTAACTTCTCTACCTAGTAGAAATAAGAGATACTTGTTTTTGGCTTTTGGGTTGTTTGTTTTTGTTTTGGTCCAATTGGATGTTTAGAACATAGTAATGAAAGTAAGCAAAAGCTAAATTGTAATAGCTCCCTTTCCTGTGTTTATAGAGAAAATTAGGAAAGGATGACGACCCCCCCCCCCAGTCACAATCCTGGCTCCAAAATGAAGTGAGCCTTACATGTCCAGGTGGATGTTAAGAGGGCAAACTCTGTAGCCCACTGTTGGACTTCATTCACTGCAAGCAGATGCCCCACAGCGTGGGGTTGGCAGTTATGGCTCGATTGGGTCATAGCTCCACCACAAGCCAGGTGAAAGGTCTGCCCCAGCAGGGGAGGGCTAGGCTCACAAAGCTCAGTTAGATACCTGTCTGACCTTTTAACTCCTCTATCAAAGGAGAAGCATGTAAGAAAGTAAAACCCAACGTCAAAATGTCACCACTAAAGGTGCTTGGTAACGAAGCACCTGAGCAGATGGGAGATTGGTAACCTGCGGGCTTCCTAAAAGGTTTTCCTGAAGGAAAAAATGTTACAAAGCTTAACTCAAGGAAGATCAACTCTTTTCAGCTAGACTGTCCACAGATGTACCTGTGGATCCCAGCAGAGCGGGTGGGGTAGGGTGGGGGTGGACAGTGCATGGGAAGGGATGTCACCAGACTCAGCTGGCCCCAGTCAGCATGGGCTTACTGAATGCCCACCAGGAACCTACCCCTAAGCTTTTGTCTAGGGTTTTTTTAGGTCATTATATGAGGGATACACTTTGCTTAAATTGTAGAAAAATTAATCTCAGTGAGAAAGCATTTTTCTCTCAGTCCTTTCTGGGAATCTGTATTAATAGTAATTATAAATAGGAGTCGCATGGCTTTGACATGTCAGGCACTGTCGTTGGCTCTGGACTTAGAACCCTATTTAAGCCTCAGCAGCTTGACAGAAGAGAAAGTAACAGACGTCGCTTTAACTGGATTTACTGAATTACCTAGAAACGACGAGGAACTTGATCAGCTCCTGCTGTTCATTATATTAACTTAGATTCTAACAGTGTGCAGTCAGTCAGCCTTTGGGATCCAAGGAGGACTGGTTCCAGCACCTTGGGAAATCCCATATATGTCAAAATCTTTGGAGCCTCAAGTCCCTTATATAAAACATGTTTGTGTGTTCTGTACATCTTTGTGCACGTGTTACATTAAATGACTCACAGAGCCAAACAGTGTACATGCAGTATACGCAGTTGTACTGTCTTTTTGGAAATAAGAAAAGTCTAGAAAGTTTTGTTCAGTACTGATTACAGTCACAGGCCTCAACATACATCTCTTAAGTTGGTTGGTTCTGCACATCGCTAAGAGCTGACTGCGCCAGGCGAGAGGAAGCACTAGTAAGTGTCTCTCCTTAGTCTTACAACTTTAGTCCTATAGCAGCAAGCTGTGTATGAAGAGAGATAAAGTCCCCCAGTGGAACTTGGCCGGGTTTTTATTTTAAAGTGTTGACTAAGCTTATATTTTCTGAAGAGGACAGATTTGAGAGGTTCCTAACCCAGTCTGAAATCAAAGACCCAATAACCAATCACCCAGTGTGTCTTCCAGTGACCTAAATAAGCAAACATTAGGAATTTTTCTTACTCCACTGTAGTGCCTTAGGAGTTAACATGGTGGTTTGTGTTTCTGATTCCAGCACAGGAGGCTGAAGTGTCTGAATTAGGCAACAGTTTTAGAAGCTAGGGGATGCTGGTCAAGGTGACAGAGATCCTTTCTGCCACGAGAATACCCTCATAACAGGCGGGCATTTCCTAAGTGCGCTTCAGTATGTGCATTGCTTTGTTGTAGCATCATTTCTAACTTTTACAGAAGCTGAACACAATAAGTAGATATTAAAGCCCAAACTAGGAGGATGTTGAACATACAATCTCTGCACCATGCCACGTGGGTTGATCTGTTGGGAGAAAACGGACATTACAGGACCTGACCCTCGTGACCTGGATCTGTACTCAACAGCAAGAGAGACTTCAGTCTATCTTGTCAAACTGGACGATGATAGATAAGCCAAGGATCTGCTGAAAAGCTTTCAGTCTGGCTGAGCTACCTCTGCCAGGCCCGCAGCCCAGGCTACCCTACCTCTGCCAGGCCCGCAGCCCAGGCTGCCCTACCTCTGCCAGGCCCGCAGCCCAGGCTGCCCTTCCCAGGGCCACCTGTTTGGAGTCACAGCGACCCACTTGCAGACTAAGCCTCATCCACAGAACGGTTAGTCTTGCTGTAGGCTCTAAACCTATTTGCCTCTAGGTTAGGCCTTCCTAAACCTCCTGTCTTGGCCATGTGATTCTTCCACATAACTGGACATGCGTTTCGGTTCTTCTGTCTAGTTCTCGAGTTATCCCCTGAGACTGACCAGGCTGCATACCTGTCCTTTGCCACCTTAGCTGAGGACACTCAGAATCCTATCTTGGGGTGGTGGCAGTGTCATGTAGAGGATGTCCACCTGAATCAAAGCACAGTTAGCTGTTGGACTGGCTGGAGAGAGTGAGGTAAGTGTGCCTCCTTTGCCCTAGAGGGTACAAGTGAAAAGGGGAACCAAGCCAAGGAGACAAAAGCTACTGCTAAGTCTGCCCTGACCACCTGCTTCCATACCTAAATGCTATCCATCTATTGTTTCCTGAAGCAGTTCAACTTAGTGACGTCCCATTCAGCCCTCAAAAACTGGCTGCAGGCAGCACTGCCTCCCACCACTATGCTTGCCCTACAGTGGTTCTGCTCCCCGATGCCACACACAGGGCTGGCTTACTTTGTGCTGTTGGGCACTGCCTCAGCTGATTGCTTGCAGGGGCAGGAGGAGATGATGCTGTGGATATGAGGTTTAGAGCTGGACAGAAGAATTTAGCCCTACATGTCATTTGGTGATGCTGTGCCTCATCTTTGAAGGGGTAGTCATTTAAATAAGAACACAGATGTTCCGTCCATTAGTTACACCATTGCTTCAGAGAACTAAGATCACATTTGCCAGCCTTCCCTGCAGCTAAACTGCAAAATCTGGCCCATGAAAACTTTCCTGTGATCTTTGCATGAGCTGACTCCACTGGCCCCAGTAAAACACGTGTTTACTTCATTACTACCACAGAGCATGTAGCCTACCCTCACACAGGCAAGTAAAACAAAACAGGAGGTTAGACGCTCGGACTAGCATAGTGGCAACAGGCTCACACTGGAAACAACAGATTTGACCTGACCTAGAGATGGGCTTATACGTAGCGGGTGAGGGGAAGGGGAGTAGAAAGAATTATTCCAGGTTCTGGAGAGATGGCTCAGTGTTTAAAAGAACTGGCTTTTCTTAAGAGGACTGGAATTCAATTCCCAGCACCCACATGGTGACTCACTGCCATCTGGAACTCCAGGTCCAGGTGAGAAGGCTCCTGTTCTAGCCTCCACAGGTCCACAAATGGTGCATAGATACACATGCAGGCAAAACACCATATACATGAAATGAATTTAGAAGATTCCAGGTTTTGGCTTGAGTTGGCCAATGCAAGCTCAGGCTATTTACAAAGACAATGGACAACAGGAGAAATGGTGAGACCGAGAGTCCTATTTGAGTCTCTGCATTTGCCATGCTCCCTGGACAAGGTAAGAGATCGTGAGTTTAAGGCTAGTCTGGGCTACAAAGCAAGACTCTGCATCAAACAGGAAAATATGTTTTCTTGTATAGACTGATACTTGATCTGCAGCTGTGCTTAAAAACTCATGTGTACCTGCTTGCATTACAAAGACACCAGAAGTTTCTCAAAACGCATCAAAAAAAAATTCTGATGAGCTAGTAAGACATCCAAATGAGATTATTAATTTGGGAGTTAAATTTAGGAGTTAGCACTCAGGGCTGAAGAGACTGTCACCAGCTTACAGTTATAAGTTGTAAGGCCTTGAAGATGATGAAATTAAAGCCCAAGCCAAGGCCTTGAGGATAAGGTATTCAGAGACTGACCAAGGAGAGCTAAGTGGTGTTTCTTCTGCAAGCATTATCTATTTTTTCTATAAATAGTCTAATTAAGTACCCTAGGAAGGATTTAGCCCACTGACCCCATGAGTACTCTGTTTTTCAACCCTATGAATTCTGGGGTCTTTCTGCCATCGTGGTTACTGTACCATGAGTGTTTAATTGACAGTGTTTTGCTTCTGGGTGGACCCCAATCTCATTTCCAGGTCAGAGTTGCTTTCATTAAACACCTGCTGTCAGGCAGGAACTTGTCGAGGTGCCAGGGTGAGGGACCAGGAAGGCTCAGCTTTGCAGAAACAGAACCAGCCTTCTTGGTTCTGCTGAGCATTGTGTAGCAGAGCTCTAGACTCTTCATTTAGCTCTAGTAGACAGCTTAAGAGTTACAGTTCTGAACTCATCAGTAATCATTATGTCCATAGTTTGGGAAACGGTTCTATTACACAGCAGTACTGCTTGATACTCTTATGACTCCAGAAAACTCTTAATTTCACCATTTAACCACATCTACAAGGTGGTATCATTAGATTTAAAGTAATTGTGTGTGTGTTTGTATGTGTGTGTGTATGTAGCAGAAATGCCTTCCAACACACTAGAAGGCAATTTCTTACTCAGACACCAAGCAGAAATGGGCTACATAAATCCAATAAAAGCTAGAGAACTAATGAACTTCCCACCCTCAGGGAATAGTCTTAGTACCTGAGCTAGACCTCCAGCATGGACCAGCGTTATATCAGGCATCCATGAGCATCCAGGGACCACTAAGCCATAAAGGGCAATCACAAAGTAAGGGACGGAATAGAACATGTATGCCAGCATCTGTGTAAAAAAAAAAGGAAAAGACAAATTAACAGCTTGACAAAAAAAAAAAAAAACAAAAAAGCAAAAACATGAAATATTTTCAAAGATAAAAATGCTAATTCCTATTCCCATTTAAAATAAGAGAATTAACTTTAGACAAATTGTAACTAGTTGACCTGAATCTTAGGATAAGCAGCAGGGTCCTTTAGGTAGGGCTCTTGAAACTGCGTGTAGAGTCGGCAGAGCTCAGCTGGGCAATCCAAAGCAATCTAAGGACAAAGTGAGATCATTATAAATAGTCTTGTCTGGTTCTTCGGTTTGCTGATAAGGCGGTGTGCCAGCTTTAGTCATAAGCTGCTTCGGTTCTCAACATAAATCATGTGTCTTTATAGGCTCACCAGTAAAAGGAAAAGGAGAAATATGCAAGAAATGTTCAGACCTCTCTAAGTGGCTAAGCCTACGTTAACAGTGGAGAAGGGCTTTGAGATGGATAGTCACAGCTTCTGCACCTAGGTGTAGTGAGCTAAAGCACGGCGGCTGGGGCGGCCAACAAGCCTCTACAGGAAGAAAAGGAAGGCTTCTGTACAAAACTGTACTATGCTTTGCAAGATTCAAAGATAGTATCCTCCTCTCTCCAGTGCCTCAAAGAGCATATGGCCCCTGGAGGCAGTAAGGATTGCTTTGAAAGCTGGGTCCTGGGCTGGCGAGATGGCTCAGCAGGTAAGAGTAGTGACTGCTTTTCTGAAGGTCCTGAGTTCAAATCCCAGCAACTACATGGTGGCTCACAACCATCTGTAATGAGATCTGACGCCCTCTTCTGGCGCCCTCTTCTAGTGAGTCTGAAGACAGCTACAGTGTACTTATGTCTAATAATAAATAAATCTTTGGGCTGGAGCGAGCAGAGGTCCTAAATACAATTCCCAACAACCACATGAAGGCTCAAAACCATCTATACAGCTACAGTGTACTCATATCCATAAAAATAAATAAATAAATCTATTTAAAAAGAAAAGAAAGCTGGGTCCTCGTGTGAAGCCCCCCTCTGCCCACTTTGTAAAAGGGCGGAGAGCAGATTGAGCCCTGGCACTGAACACCAGGCCACAGAAGAGTCTTCGGCACATTCCTGAGACACTTCGCCCTCAGGCACCACTCCTCATATCCTTGGCTGCACATGAAATTTTCCACCTCGATGACAATGTAGATTACATGCTGGCAGTGGATTTGGGCCTCTGCCCAAATTCTCATCTGCAAAAGCCCCACCCAGTGTACAAGCACACATCTCTCTCAGGGGCAAGAGGAAAAGGGCATGGAAGGATTCCACTCGTCTCTTAGGTTTGAACTTGGCAAAAAGGTTCTATGGCGTGTTCTCAACTTGTGCCAACACCAGTGAGTTTAGAATAATTGGTAACTGTTGAAGCTGAATATGAATAGCAAATAATTCTGAGATAGAAAGTATTTCTTCTAAGAATAAGTTATAAAGCTGGGTCAGAGTGAATAATCACTAATGAATTAAGACCATAACAATTGTTTATTGAGTACTTACTAGGTACAAAAATGATAAAGGGAAAAGGGAAAAAGAAAACAAAACCAAAAAGCTCGTGAGGCCTTCATGTTATCAGACTCCAAACCTGAGCCTACGTCAGCAATACCCTTAACAGTGAGAAACTCACGGGACCCTGCACAGGTGAGGATCAGGGACCCCACTCTTGAGAGCACGTGGACACTCTGGACCACAGGTGAATTGAGGTCTTAGAGGATCACTCTGACCCATGATGGTTGCCTTTACATCAGAAAGAAATAAAAATTTTTAAAAAAAGGAAACAAAAAAATAAAATTCTAATACTAATTTGTCAGGTGACTATTTTACTTCTAGACAGAGCTTGACCTGAGGGCCCAAAGGAAGACAGATGAGATAGCCCAGGATGAGACATTTCCTGCGTGGGGGCAAGGGGGGGATGGGGGGGGTGCTGATAGCAAACAGGAAGGAGTCCAGAGCTCCAGGCTGTGGCAGAAGTTTGTCAGTTTGATTTTACACACACACACACACACACACACACACACACACACAGAGGCAGAGACAGAGAGACAGAGAGAGAGGAAGAGAGAGGGTTTTTTCCTGTTTGGAATAGTATATTATTACTTGACACCATGCTTACCAAGCCTCTGAACAGGCAAAATCCAGTTGCCAAGAAAAGACACAAAACCAACACTAAGTCAAACGGTCTTCTCAGCAGGGCCTTTGCTTGGGCTTCTTGAAGAACCTGAAATAGAGTTTGCCACCAGAGAACAAACTTGTCCCAATGCCAGAGACAAGTCTGAAACACTGAATGGCAGGATATGAATACTGAGTCTAGAAGAGGCCCAGTTCACATGATAGCCCACTGGCACTGACGGCAAGGGTCTCCTCCTCCAGTGCATCCCTTCCCTGGGGATGGAGGCACTGAGCCAGGTGATGTGTGCCCTTCCAGCTTTAGTCTGTATTTTTTTTTCTTGAAACTACATGATTTTATGATTTTAAAGGTTAGCTATGTTCATTTGAAAAATGAAGTTTTAGACAGTAAACCATAAGCTGCCACACTGCACACGGTCGCCCTCATCTGTGGTGCTCTCTGGTTGGCTGGTCAGCTGCTGGGTTGATGGTCAGCTTTGGTTGGTTGGTTGGTTTTGTTTTTTTGTTTTGTTTTTGTTTTATTTAGACAGGATCTCAATTATGTAGCTGAGATAGACTCCCTGGGTAGCTCAGGTCAGCCTCAAATTCATGATCATCCATCCTGTCTCCACCTCCCAATTGCTAAGATTAGATGTCATTTGTGCCACCATGCCTGACTCATACGTTCCTATACATTTATATGTATATACATATACTCACATGTAACCTTTTTGAAAAACAGGACTTAGAATACAAACAGTTTTGCATTCACTGAATAACTGCCTGTGAGCACATCTCCCCCCGCCCCCCACCCCCATGATTAAAAACTGAGAACACCATAAGGAAGCCACTTGTCCTCCCACTGCAAGACGCTGGGCAGTTTTCACCGGAATGCTTCCTGTGATGGAGAACAGGCTGGCAAAGGCATCTCTGTTGTCTGCATCACGCCTGTCTCGGGAAAGGCCCCGGTGGGGCTGGGCTGGAAGCCTGGTTACACTCTTCGTAGAGTGCTTCTGAGAGGTTGGCTTTGTTTGCTCTGAGTTTAGTTCTTATGAGCTGTGCTTTAGCATTGAATTAACAACTGGTTCTGTGTCTCTGTTACGCAGAGTGTTCATACCCTGACCTCTCGGGGGAGACCTCTCGGGGCCAAGGAGCCGGGGCCACAGGGTTTCTGTTTACCTTTTCCTTTAACACCCACTCGCTCCTCAAACAGACAGATGAGTGTAGCTGCCCTTGGCCTGAGTTTACTCAGCGGTATCTAAATATTTACAAACCAACTGTGTAAGTTAGAATAGCGGTATCTAAATATTTACAAACTAACTGTGTAAGTTAGAATGTACATGGAGCAAGCTGGAAATCTGCATGGTTCAGCACACAGGTGGCCATGACTTTATTCCCAACACTCTCCTAAAACAGCATTTTTTTTCTTTTGGTTTTTGGAGACAGGGTTTCTCTGTGTAGCCCTGGCTGTCCTGGAACTCACTTTGTAGACTAGGCTGGCCTTGAGCTCAGAGATCTGCCTGCCTCTGCCTCCCGAGTGCTGGCATTTTAATGATTTCTATTTGCAAAAATAACTTGGGCCAGGTGTGGTGGTGCACACTTTTAATCCCAGAACTCAAGAGACAGAGACAGGTAGATCTCTGGTTTACACAGAGTTTAAGGCCAGCTACATAGTGAGACCCTGCCTCAAAAATAATACATTTAAAGCTAAAATGGCTTTGTAAGGTCAGTAATTGTACTCTAGCTAGTAGTGCAGATCTAAAGGACCTTACCCAAGGATCTTGTGTATAAACGGAAGAGAAAGTTAGAAAGAAATCACTGGGTTTAACCAACCCTGCAGGGCTGGCCTTACCTCGCCCACACCGTCTCAGCAGTGAATGGAAGGGAGGGGCCTCGGGTGTGCTCCTGCAACCCCTGTCCAGGGGCCAGCATCCCCGGGGAACAGATCCTACGGCCATGTGGAACCCTCAGCAGTAAATGATATTACTGAAAAATGTATCAGGTGCTCAGCCACAAGCAAAGCACATTCTCTGAACTTCACCTGTCACACTAACACAGAAGGGTAACAGGAACGGAGGCGATTCCCTGCAAAGGAAGTCCCCAGAAGTGTGTGGCTTGGATGGGCTCGGGCCGTCCAGTCTGCAGAAGCAGACTGTCGGCCATGTTACAGAAGATGGCAGCAAATGCCAGGCCATCAGTACAGTCCCAGATGTGCCTCTCCTCCCAGGAGATGTGAGTGAGCCCTGCGAGGCTGAGAATAAGTAAGACATAGCAGCTGCTGGAGAGCTAGCCTGAGTTCACACGCCAGCACTGAAATCTTCACAGTGGATAAATCTAAATGTAATAAAATCACCTTTGAGGGATAATTATAGTTTTCTGATGGTTGATTATAGATTCTGAAGCCAGCCCAGACCGGAAGACATGTATATGGTATGCTTAAGAAAAATGCAGGGCAAATCCGTGTCCCATACTTTCCTATTCAAAAGAAAGAGGAAAAGACAGTCAAATGTGTGTTCACTGCGTTACATACTGCATACATAAATACAGTCACATTTAAGCTACCTTCCATCCCAAATTATACAATTTCGCTATGAACCAGGCAATATTTGTATTAGGTAAGACAAGTCAACTTAGAGCCATGAGATGTTTGTAACAGTGACGTCCTAGATACATTAAAAAGTATATATAACACATATGTCCTAAGGTCTTGCACATCCTATGACATCTCTTACTTCAGCCTGGAAGACTCTTAATGTCCCAGTGCATTTAGCATGAGCTCTCGGAGTGTGTGAGGGGTAAGCACGATACTCGGCGCTGTATGCACCGTCCGTGCACCAGTGCCAGTTGTTCAGCTAACTGCTCAGTGCACGCGTCTGAAAGCAGCCAGGAAGCGCTTCCTAACAGGCAAGAGCACCGAGTGAGATAGGAACAACTTTGCCAAATTGTTTTCAAAATATTGGAATTATTCTATTACAATGTTTTAAAAAACAACTCCTCTAAAAACCCGTTATCGCAAAGCAGACAGACGCTGACAACAAAGTGACCGTTAGAACAGGGTTCTTACCTACGATGTTTCCAGGCACAAAAACCACGATGCTCATTATAATGGATCCGACCCAGTATAGGCCAATGGTTCTGTAGCTTTCCCTACAACAAGACATTTTTGATACAGTGCACTTGTCTTGGGACTCCAAGGACGATCCTAAATTTATCTTTCATTCTAGTTATAGAGGCACAAGACTAGAAACTCACCAAATCAAATGATAAGCCCAAGAAACCCTGACGATCAAGCATCACTTCGAGAAGTGACACAGAACAGAGCCGCCTTTGTATCCTTTGTAGCTTTATGCACTCATTCACAAAAGCATGTAGTGTGTGTGTGGGCACATGTACGTGTAGGCCTCTCCATGTGTGTGTAGAGACCAGAAGGCTCTGTCAGGCTCCGTTCTCAATCACTCGCCACCTTATTTTTTGAGACAGGGTTTCTCACTGAGCCTGGAGCTCTGGCCAATTCAGCTAAGTGGCCGGACAGCAATCCCCGGTCCTCTTTTCTCCTCACTGCACCCAGCACTGGGGCTCCAGGTGCCCGCTGGGGTATAAAGTGGACTTTTTGTGGCAACTGAGTTTGGGATAAAGCCCCAGAGGTGAGGATAGTGGCATGTCCCTGTGTTCTAAAGGGGCTGCTCTAATCTCAGTGATGGCCAGATGTCCCTTCAACTGATAACCCAGAAACAACACCACACCAGAGGCTGAGAGGAATCCAAAAGGAGGGGACAGAGTGGTGAGCACTGTACATTTTCTGCTCTGCTGCAGCCCCTAATGGAGCCAGGCCAATGATTAGTCTCAGAATGCCACAGGAAGACAGACAAGACCAAGCTGAAGCATGACACAGGAAGTGGGGGTCAGCTCATGGGGCACACTGCAGCTTCCAGGGACAGAACTGAAAGACCTTCTCTAACCTCAGGCCACACTGAGGATGGGGAAGCTCAGGCTGTTTGGAAAGAGTCCATAGGCAAAGCCTGCCTCCTGGGCTCAAAAGAAGCCATGGAAGCCATAGTGGACAGAGAGTGAGAATCCAACCAAAGCCGCTGGTTACTTTTGCAGTTGGTGTGATGCAAGGAATTCTGCTGCGGGAGTTCCCCCAAAGAGCCCATGTGCTGTGAGATACAGCTAGTTTGTCACAGCAAAGGGTACTGGTACCCCCAAAACAGCAACTGTCACAAAATCTTACCTCATTTCTTTAATAACACAGTCATGCTCCCAGAGGGGCCAGCCACACAGATTTGAGGGGTAACCCAAATGTGTGTGTGTGTGCGCAATTTCCCAAGCCCTGGGGCCACACCTGAACTTGAGGCGAAACTCTGACCTGAGACCAGAAGAACCATGGAAGTACAAGGTGCTTGACTTTGGCTCCTTGTGAACCTGAGTTCAGATCCCTAGCGCCCAAATGAAAAGCCGAGACTGGTGTTGTGCACCAGGGGGAAGGCAGAGACAAGGAAGACCCCAGGGGCTTGCTGGCCAGCCAACCTAGCCAAAATGGCGAGCTCCTACCTCAGCGAGATACCCTACCTCTAACTATAAGATGGTGAGCCAACAAGGTGGCTCAGTGGGTAAAGGCCTCTGCTGCCAAGCTGGCAACCTAAGTTAGGTCTCCAGGGTGCAAGGAGAGACCCCAGCCTTGTGTAAATTAACCTCCACCTGCCTATCATAGCAAACACACACATACACGTTTTGTTGTTGTTGTGTGTTCATTTATTTGTTGAGACAGGGTCTCACTTTGTAGCCCTAGCCTGGAACTCACTCTGTAGACCAGGCTGGCCTTGAACTCACAGATCTGCCTGCCTCTGCCTCCTGAGTGCTGGGATAAAAGTGTGAGCCACCACACCAAGAGAGATTCTGTCTGAGCTGCCACAAAAAAAAAAAAAGAAAAAAAAAAAGCAATAGAACAAAACAAACCAGTGATTCAGGGAAATACAGCTTTGTTCAGCTCATCCATTCTCGCCCTGGCGTGCCCTCGCGTACTCGCCTCTGTGCATGCACTGTCCTTACATACCCCTTATGAGTTGCAAAGGATAGCACAGCCAGGAGAGCTAACTTACTCCCAGGCTATGGCGGCCACCATCACTAGGTACATCAGGTAATGAACAGAGCCATCCCAGTAGCAGATCATGTGCCCATAGGCCGTGTTCAGATACGGTTCACCCTAAGGAAAGCATTAAAAAGACATGTTAAGGAAGACTCGGATCTTTACATTGCAAATAAAACAACAGAGCTAAATGCTGTTCATTTGCTGAGATGAAACAGCCTCCGTGCAGTTGGTAGGACTGTGAAAATATGTCTTTACCCTAGGGCTGCCAAAACCAGGGTCTGCCATGGCGCCAGACAGGAGAATCTCTGACAGATTGGCATCTGATGGCTCAGCAAAGGTTTGTACAACAACACAAAGGCATCAGATGGCTGTGTGGGCAATCCCAGCCAGCTGGAGCAAGGCCAAACCTGAGCCTGCAGGTGCTTGGCCTTCGCACAGAGGGGCAGCCCAGGAAGGCCCTGTTCACTGGTGCCACCTGCTGGCCGTAACCACTCATGCTGCGCTTGTGGGCTGGGCAGTAGTGAGGAGCTGCCTGGGCCCAATTCCGTGGGTACACCCAGGCAGCCCTGAGCTCAGCTTCCTATCTACCCATTATTCCCGAAACAGGCTTGTGGGTTGGTCAGGACTGACTGTCCTGAGAGGAGGAAATGTGTTTCAAAAGCTTTAAGACTTGCCTAAGGTCACATAGCTAACACAGAACCACATTTCTGAGATATTATTTGTTTCATGAATACAAGATTATATGATGAACTATGTATACTTCCCTCCCCCCAGGTAGTCTTGTTTCCGGGTCCCCTCAGGGGACTTGGGTTCTCCGATGGTGTTTTCTCTCTTCCTTCTCCCAGGTTAGTGCCCTCCCAGGTTGTTTCTAATGTATCCCTAAAATACCTGCAGTCCTTTCTCTAACTAGGAAAGGTCTGAGCAGCCAAACTATGCCAAACATCCAAGCAGGCATTCTCTGAAATGCCGTGGTTCCCCTGGGGTAAGGAAAGCAGCCTTTTGCCCAAAGTCAAATCAAATTCAATCACAATGGGGGAGGAAGCCACACCCAAACTCTAGCCCAAAGCCTGGCTGCCCTTTTCTCTCACCTTGGCATTCACTGCATAATTCCAACTTATTTCATGGCTCCAGTCATTCCTACCTACACACTCAACTCTGTGAGCCAGCACTGGCCTCCTCTGAGAGCTTGACTGACCCCCGTGGGCCCTTCAAACTCACCTGAACTCCTTCAGCCAAGCTCCAACTGCCTCTCCCTTCAGCCAAGCCCTTCCTGGCCTCTCCACACAGGGCTCAGGCAGCTCCAAGCTCTGCTGTGCAGACTTTGGACAAATCTCACCAATGTTGTGTCTATGCTGTCAGCTCAGGCGATCTTCCCTCTTCATCACAGTAGGCCTTCAGAGTCACGCAGAGAACCACGGCTACATTCCAAATGGACATCACCTCTCCCCGCTTCCCACACTCCCACTGCGGGCCCACAAGCCCCATCTCTTCTACTCGGTCCTCGGGTCTTACCACTGTTGCACCCCAGTTTCCTTTCTTGTAGCTATTTGCCCCGTTTCTTGTCAACCTCACCAGGTAGATATCTTGCCCCTGACCAGCAGCCTCCCTCCTGAAGACCCCTCCTCTGGGCCCATTGGCCCCTCTCTGGGCTTCCCTTCTGCCTCTGTCTGCCGACCATGGCCCATTTCCAAAGCTCCTCCCCTTCTGACCAGTCTCCAGAGTTTGAGCATCTCTTCATCACTGCCTGTGGGAGCAATTCTCTTCTTGGACTTCTAAGTTTCAACTATATTTGGGTAGCTCTTGAGCCTCTGTAACAGAACCATCATTCAAAGGTCCAGACCTGCCCAGACCCGCCATCTGGGGCATTGGTAGATGTCCTTCAAGCACTCAAGACTCCAAACATTCCCAGATGAGCTCTGCATCACTCTGCAAACATTCCTAGGCCCCCTAGGGGGGCCCTAGACACTGGGCCTGCTCTCCAGACCTTTGCCTAAGCTTTCCCTTTGCCATAGAAGGAAGGCCTTTCCCTTCCTTTCACCATGCAGAAGTGTGTGTGCTCCTCTCCCATGGCCATTCAGAAATTCTGTGGAAACAACAGCAACTCAAAGAGGCCCTCCTGGCCAGCCCCAGAGCCCATCCATCTGTATGGAGAGTGTGCCTTTGTCATAGAGAGTATGCCTCTGCCATCACACCCAGGGCAAGGTCGTCCTCCCTTCACATTGGACAGTGAACTCTATTTTTTTTTTTAAAGATGTCTTCATTTTTATATATGTGAGCACACTGTCGCTATCTTCAGACACACCAGAAGAGGGCATCAGATCCCATTACAGATGGTTGTGAGCCACCATGTGGTTGCTGGGATTTGAACTCAGGACCTCTGGAAGAGCAGTCAGTGCTCTAACCACTGAGCCATCTCTCCAGCCCCAGACAGTGAACTTTAAAGGCAGGAGACAAGGTTAGATTCAATGACTCTCCACAGAACGTGGCTCCTCAAGCCTCCAGCATAGTAATTCCAGCATTCTAATAAACCTCAAAGCAGGAACCAGGACGTCCTCCCCAGCGGTCCTCTCCATCACTCCCCACCCCAACTCGACCCCCAAATCCCAATCCCTGAAACTCAGTCCTCTGTTTGCCCTGCGCTGCCTCTGGCTAGCTCTATGCCCTCGCTGGCCTTGAAGAAGCCACCTTAGGGATGTCCCACCTCATGGCATGGCTCCATGCCTACAAACTTGCCTTCTTCCCTGATTCAAACTCTCCTCACACACACTCCTGGGGAGACATATAAACTCCCCATCATTTGAAGCACAGAAAGATAATAGACAGCACTGTTTTCATCTCTATGCCTTACTCTCCACGCGACCTTAAGCAAGTCACTTGGCCACTCTGGGACTGGATTTGACCCACTCTAAATTAGAAAACAAGACTAGTTTCCTCGAGTGCTATGATTTGGTTGGTAGGGACTTCCAAAAGCTTAAGTAAGTACCTTGATATTATTATTATTATCATTACTTTTGATACAGGGTCTCACACTGTAGTCCACGCTGGCCTAGAACTCCCCATGTTGTCAGACTGCCCTCAGACTTGCAGCAATCCTCCTGCCTTAGCTTCCCAAATGCTGAGATTACAGGTATCCTGATTACAGGTAGGCTGGTTAGGGACTCCCTGAGATTACAACCCAGTAACAGAAACCCAAATACTAAATCCATGTAGAGTTCTTCACTTAAAGGGAAATGCTAGCTCACACCTTGGTTCTGGAGTGAAGGCGCTGTGAAGAGAGAGTGGTCTCCCGGGCCTCTGTTTTCTGTGGCTGGCTTTCCATCTGCCTGCTTGGTGACTGAGGAAACACACTCCAACAGCAGCCTGCATTTGAGCCACCCACTCATTGAGCGACCCTTGAGCAACCAGCGTACCTCTCTCAAGTAGTGCGTCATGAATCCATCAATGATGCCATCTTGCTCCAAGCCTATGATAAGGTTCACCACACTGGTAAATCCAAACACTGCATACACTAGAACAAAGAAAGGAGAGGTGAAAATGCGTGCCATAGGAGACAACCAGGACGGGACATCCACTAGGTGTCCCAGAAGATTCTGTGGGCGTCATCTACACAGAGAAGCAGGCTGCGTCTGCTTCACATCAGCTGAGCATTTACCCGTTGTCCCGGACCTCTGCATACCTATCCAAGGCTCTCCCTGAGGGAACTCATGTCAGGGAGACAATCGCGGTGTCCCAGAATACTCTGCCAGGCGACCCCACTATGCTCCTTAGCTTCGAATGAAACCCACATCCCACTTGGGCAGCAGGACCTGTGCCTGTGACCAGGCAGTCAAAGAGGCCCTCGGGTGGTCTAGAAAAGATGGGTCATTCCAGTGTGGGATGCAGGACAATTAAGAGTATGCCCCCCACCCCCAGGTCCTCATGACAGGTGGCTGATATGTGACTGCCAACCACTTTCAGAAGAAAGGCAGTGAGGTTTTTTTTGTTGTGTTTTTGATTTTTTTTGTTTTGGTTTTGGTTTTTCTTTTTTGTTTTCGGTTTCAGTTTCAGTTTCGGTTTTGGTTTTTTTTCGAGACAGGGTTTCTCTGTATAGCCCTGGTTGTCCTGGAACTCACTTTTGGTAGACCAGGCTGGCCTCAAACTCAGAAATCCGCCTGCCTCTGCCTCCCGAGTGCTGGGATTAAAATGCACATGAGATGGTATGGCTGGAGATGCAGGAGACGAGCTGCATTGTCTGAGGAATCCAGCCAGTTTTACAAGATCCCTAACTAAGCTTTACACACTATGAGCGCCCACCAGCTGTGGACCAGAACTTTTTAACAGCTGGGGAGCCCACTCAGGGCCTCTGAGTCTAGAAAGAAAACTGCATTTCCAGGTTATAATGAACTGATGTCTGAGCCCGTGGAAGGGGCTGTAGAAAACCCAGTTGGTGAACTGGAAAGCTATGGAAAAGCAAAAAGCGTGGGATAGATACAATGGTGGGAAGCCATCAGAAGTGAGGCGTCCCTGAGAATGTTTCACCAGACTCCACTGAGGCAAGCCCATGGCTACTTCCTGCTGACTCCCAGGTGAGTAGCCATCGTGTCTCCTGGAAAACCCATTAGCAGCTGCTGAGCCATGGAGGGGTAGATACTGTCTTAGAGGTGACAGCGACAGAGCCTCTGCCTCCTAGTAGATGAGGAACCTTGTTCAAGGCTTGACCTCAAGGTCAAAGCCTTGACCTAGGCTCTAACAGAACTGAGGACACAAGAGTGGTTGCCCTGCCTCAAGGACGGGGGACTGCATCAGTAGGTTAAGTGTGGGCTCTCTGGGGGAGGGAGAGAAGAAGGATAGACAGCAGAGGGGACTGGTCTGGGCCTGTAGGGTTTAGGGGTGGGACAGGGATAAGGACCCAGTGCTGACTTCAGAGAGGTGCAGCTAGACGTGAGAGGTATATGGTTTCTCTAAGGGTCAGTTTTGTGTGTGTTCAAACAGGGAGAACCTGTGAGTTGCAACCCTTTGTGGCTCACTTAGGACCAATGGAAAACACAGATATGTGCATTATGATTCATAATAGCAAAATAACAGCTAGGAAGTAGCAACAAGTAATTTTATGGTTGGAGGTCACCACACGAGTATTTAAGGGTCTCAGCATTTGGAAGGGTGGGAACCGCTGGTGTGGACTGAGACACCGTACACTAAATTCAATGCCACATGCCAGCTGCCAGTTGAAGGCAGAAAGCCCAGCCAGGAGGCTGAGGTAAGAGCTCGCTGGGGGCTCAACAGAGTGCAGGGAGGAGGCCCGCCTGGCCCTGCCAGTCACTCTCCAGCAGAACTCTATTTAGAAAGAAGACACCACCGCCTAGCAGGGGAGCTGAGAGGGAAGAGCCTTCTCCGGAACAGCCCTCCACTTCCGCTTTCTGTGGGCTCAGAGCAGTCACAGCTCAGAAGGTAGTCAGACCCAGTGCCCGGCTTCCTGCCACAGAGAGGATACAAACCCTTCCCCTCCGAGGAAGCCTACCTACCGTAGAACAGAGGGTCCCTCGGTGGTTTTCTTCTGACAAGGACCCGGGCCAAAAGGGCCACCAGGAGCAGGATGAGGGCAGCAACCCCAACAATGGTCCAGGAACTGTGAGGACCAGAGCAGGGAGGCGGTCAGCAATCACAATAAACAATGGCGCCTGGAATTTCCTGGCTATGGCTGCAGAAGGCTCCTGGAATCCAGCCTCAATTGCATTGGAAAGTTAGTTCGGTTTATCTACTGCACGCGGATCTGGGTCACAACCCCATGGCGCTCAGGACCAGAAACCCAACTCATTGGTTTCTCCTTCCCACCCATCCTGTGCACCTGCTTCTTCCTCATCCTCCCTTACCTCTAATATGGCAGCGGCCTAGCTGCCTCTGCCCTCCTGTTTCTCTAACCCATCTCCCTGGAAGCTAACGAGCCTAAGCACCGAGTCTGCCACCGCCCCTGGGCCAGCCGTAACCCCTCACACTGAGTTCCTTATGATTGCACTTGCCCTCCAGGGAGAGAGCTCTGCTTCCCCATGCGCCAGGTACCTTTACTGGCCTCAGAGAGACTCCAGACGAACAAGAGAGGCCTCTGTCTACATGGAGAGACTTATCTTGTAGATTCTGAGCTCCACCTACCGTAAGGACACCCCAGCCCTACAGAGACATCCAGATTGCCAATACTGGCAGGACTTCCTATTCTGGCGAAATATCTGCCTGGTTCTCTCTGTCACCCTGGTGTATACCACCCACTCTCCCTCCACTGCCACTCAGAGACGCTACAAGCACTGATCCTCAGCCGGTAGGTCTCCACACCATGGCCTGCACCCTGAGATCTCCAGATAACCTTCATCACGTGCCTCTGGGAACGAGGAAGAAAGGGGGATGAACAGAACGGAAGGGGAAATGATGGGCAGGTAAATGTACCCACTTACATGGAGAGTGGGTGGAGGGGTGGTAGGTGAAAGAGCCTTGGGATGTAGGATGAGTTCTCTAATATCATGAGAAGGAGGCTGGGTCTGTGGGAGAGCTAAAAATAGAGGTTTCTAATGCCTCACAGCAGTGCCTTCTCCAGACGTCTCACAAGGGTCCAAAGCAGAGGAAGGAGAACCTGTCATGGGTCACAAGCGTGATGCTGCTCTAAGATATCCAGGGAGGAGAGGAGCAGTTGGGTGAGCCATGTGACAAGGTGTGAAGGATGAGCCCAGAGGCGGGGACTGGTCAGGAGACAGGGCTCTCCCTGGACACCAAAGACTGAGCTCACAGCCAGCCTGCTTTCGGGGCTGGGCACTGATGGGATATGGCAGGCAGCATGAATTAGTTCAGGCTGTCCTCTCATGCTCCCTACCTCTGAGAGAGGAAGACAAATGAAGAGAAACTGGGGCAGTAGGTCATTTCTTCCTCCTAGGTCTGTTCTTGGAGACCCTCTAGGGAAAACAACACATGCCTGAGACAGACAGAAAGAGGTCTAAGTGGGATTGCAGGTGATGGGCAAGCGGAGCTTTGAATAAGCCATGGTTGTTAGCCTTGAATGGTGGGAAAAGTTACTGGGGCTCTTTGGTGAATCCTCCGGACTGCCAAACAGCCCTAGGCTGCTCTCCCAACAAACACCAGGCTAGCCCTCCCCCTTCCTTACCTAGCTCACATATACCCCAGAACACCTGCAAGGCTCTGTCCCCAGATCTCACCATTACTGAACATAGGTGTAGGTGGGTGCATTGTGAGACCCCCCCTCAAGCCCTTTCCTGACCCTTCAACCTATCTGATCAGGCTATTTCTGAGTTTCATAAAAGACCCTGGGGAAACAGAAGCCCAGGTTAAGAAAGTGTAACTGAATGCCTGCTACACACAAGGCACTGGGCTGGACAGAGCAGTACCAAGACAGGCTACAGCCTGGGAAGGTGAGCTCTGACCACAGGAAGGAACTCTGTGGGAAAAGTGAGTCATGAGGCTGAGGGGGCTCAAAGCAGAAGGCCCTGATTCAGTGGGAGGATGCACAAATGAAGAAGTGACCGTTTCATTTACTCAGGGCTGTCAAGCTAAGCGTGTCTTCGGCAGTCAGCAATGGGGAGGAAGGAAGAAGGAGGCGAGAAGGTGGAGCAGGTGCTAAAGACAGTCAACATTGGGGGTGGGAGTGGGGGAGCTGGAGGCTCAGAGATGTGAAGGGGCTCAAGCAGGAGGGAGCCTTTGCCATTGGCTGTGTCAGAGTAAGCCAGCACCAGCGAACTCAGAGGAGGACATGGACACTAGAGTAGCTCTGAGACTTACCAAGAAAGGAGACAGTAGGAAGAAGAAAGTGAAGTGCTATAAGGGAGGCGTTATGGGCTGCTGGCATTTAGCCTGCAGGTCCAACCGTGCAGGAGGGTGTGTGTGTGTGTGTGTGTGTGTGTGTGTGTGTGTGTGTATGTGTGTGTGGCTGGAACGAGTCCACACCAGGGCTCAGCACTGATCAGTAACACACAGTAATATGTCATCAAATCCTCACCACCAGCAGCAGCCCTTCCTAAATTGCTCTTCCTGCAAATGCCTGTCCATCACATCCACTTCCTTCCCCTACCACGCTCACCCCCTTCCCTATGCCCTGCTCTGTTGTCTTCATAGCATGCTACTCTATATATCTGATGGTGTCTGTTTTAATGCATGACTCCTCAGCAAGGACATGGCCTGTTCAGCGAGGGCTCCAAGCACAGAGGTGTTCAATGAATGGTATTACTTTAGGAGCCTAGGTCCCTGTGCTCTGTTGACAGGCACAAAACATCTGACTGCTCGGAGCTGCTGCTTCAGGAGATGCACCAAAGGCCAAGCACAGGGGCAGCCTGTGTCTAAGGGAGCGTCGCAGTGCTCACTCATGCCGTCTGGATGAGGTGACCTCAGCAGTGAGAGAAAACCATTGACTGTGTGCATACTCCGCTAGCAGTCTGGAGGTCTGGCACGGGCTGCAGGGTATAGATTGATGCAATTTCCTTAGCACCAACTGCTATGAAAAGCACAGCCAGTTACTTCCTCCTCCAGCAGCCCACAATCAACTTCAGCAGGGCCACCGCTGGCGCCTTTCCACTGACCACCCAGGCCTTCGGCTGCCCATGGGGGCTCGTCAGTCAGTGATCCCTTTAGAGAAGTGAAAGCCAAGACTGGGACCCAGAGCCCTTACAGAATTCGTCGGTTCCTTAGCATTAAACTGATCACTGAACCTTTGCTCCTGGCCAGCATCGAACCTCTATCCCTTTCACAGCGCCCTTGCACAAAGTTCCCACAAGATCCTTGAGGTGCAAAGACAGACCAGAACACTAAAGCCAGGTCACCCTGTTAGTAGCAAAGGCTCAGAAAACCATGGTTATTTCTGTTAGCCGCTCACAACAGTTTCTAAAATTATAAAATGGTAAGTATGTGAAAGTCCATACAAGGAAAGCGTTCCTTTCAAATAAGGCGGTTCGTGCCTTCCGTGTTGCTCTGCACCCCTCTAGTGTCTGAGAGCCTCGGAGGCAGGGGCATTTCGGTATTGACCTTGGTAATATCAGCTACCCACCCAGTACTGGCAAAGAGCAGGCGCCCAGCTCTCAGACCTTGAACTGCCCTAGCCCAGTTTGAGGACCTAGGGCCGGGTGACCCTGGTGCCTCCCTCATGCTGCGGGCGTGGCGTTTCTGGAAGCTACCCAGTCCCAAAGCCGCGGTCCCAAACCCGCGGAAAAGTTGCGGGCTCTTGTCTACCCCGCGCGCGCTCACTCACTCGTGCTGGGCCGCCAGGTGGTTGAAGATGTAGGTGACCGGGATGGCTGAGAGGGACAGCACAAAAACCCCCGTGGCCGCAGAGGCACTCATTGCCACCTCCGGGTCGCTCTTCTTTCACCGCATCGCGCCGGGGGTCCCCTGGCTCAGCTTCCGGCGGCGCCGCGCCCCTCGCCGCTGCCCTTCCAGGCGGCCCCCGGCCGCGTCTCCTCTGCGCGTCCCCGTCGCCCGTAGCTGCCCGGCGCGCACAGAGAGAGGCACCACCCGGGTGCTCTAGGGCCGCTGTACGATCCCCAGAGGCGTCCCCACCAGGCTCCTGCTAACGAACGCAAGGGCTCAGCAGCCACCGCGAGGAGACAAGCGCCCCAGGACGCTTGCTTTAATGGGAAAAGGAAGGGCCCGGCGAAGGACGCGGGTCACAGATGGGAGCTGGGCATCCTCGAGCTGGAACGGAGCTGGGCTGAGCCAAGGGCCAGCAGAGGGTGGAGCCAGATCTGAGGGTGTCAGAGCCCGCAGGCCCGCGAGATCGGCTCAGAGACCTGTGGGGACAGATGCTCCTGGAACAACACTGTGCCGCCCTCCCACCCCACCCCCCGCGCGCACCCCTTCCCTACACACAGCTGCCATCAACGTCCGCAACCAATGTTCCAGTGCCAAGTGGAAATATTTGTTTTCCACCTTGGTTGCTCACTCACCGCCCCTTGACCTTGATCAAGTTACTGAAACATTCTGTATCATTTCTCTGTGAAATGGGAATAACCTGCTCCCTCGTATGATTGTGGAAATCGACCGAGTTAACAAGCGTGGAGTGCTTGCCCTGCACTGCTCAGCACACTGGTCTGTCTCCTGCTCCCTTTCTTTTTTTGTAGCAGAACTGACCCTCAGAGGAATGCCCTGATGTAAGACACTGAGGCAGCGTTCATTCCTTGCCTGGAGTGTTTTTGGAGGCCAGGTTACCACCGGCTAGCCTGGCAGGTCCTGAAGATTAGGGCTCTTCGTGGAATATTCCCAGACGTCTGGGTGTAGAGCATGAGAGTGCCGCCCAAAGAGCTGCTTGAGCAGGGTGTGCTCAGGAAGCCCCCTGGGCCTGAGTCCTGTTGGTATGGCCCCAGGGAAGGGAAAAGAAGTGGGCTCCGGAGCAACAGTGGGGGCAGCAGAGTGCGCGCCTTCCTGTCTTTAGGTCAGAGGCTTACAGGTCATTTGGCTCATTTTCAATGTGAGGAAAATGAACCTGCACCAGGACAGTCGGTTGTTCCAAAGCCAGCTCTCCTACTATCTGCCCTCCCTTTTCTTGAAAACTCAGCCAACAATGGGCACAAAAGGGTAAAGACTGTCCAAACGGCAGCATCTCGCAAAGCTTCTCCCAGAAGTCTCAGTGGGAACCTGGACATCGCTCACGATCTTCCATGATCGCTCCTTGCCTTTACCACCTCCTTCATTCCCCAAAGCGCCTTCTCTCCTCCAGGCCATCTCCTAGGCCAGTTTCCCAGCCAGTCCAACCTCCTCCACATCCCACACCGAGCTGCTTTAGCCGTCTGCGTGTATCCTGAGTCTCTCGGGCTGCTCTGAATCTTTCTTGTCTACCTAGACACTTGCTGCATATCATTTCTATTCCTTCTCATCCATGCTTGGGCTTTTTTAAAATTCAGAATCATATTTATGGAAATAACTTAATAGAGGCTGGGGGTGTAGTTGATCGTGCTTGCTTTGTGTGCACAAATCTTAAGGCTCTGTCCTCGTGCACTTCATGAACTGACTTTGATGGGGGCTCATCTGAAATCCCAGCACTAAGAGATGGAGGCAGAGGGAGTCCCTGGTTCAAGGTCATCCTTAGCTACCCAGCAAGTCTGAGGCCGACCTGGGATATATGAGATTCTGTCTCAACTAACAAAAAGGTACCGGGAAATGCCACAGAGTATGCCACATCCTGAGCTCCGCGTCACCCGCTCCGGATGGAAACTGAGGTGTTGAGGGACAGAGAGGTGATCAGGCTCCTCTCAGAAAACCTCAAGTGCAGGAAGCTACTTCTAAGGTCCGACCTGGTGAGGGAAGCATCTTAAAAGCCTGTGGTATGCACAACTGCTTTCCAGAAAAAGAGGCAGCAAGATCAGTTGGGAAGCCTCTACAATTTATCCTGCCAAGAGATGATAAGACCAGAACCAACCCAATGGCAATGAGAGGGCAGAGGAGACAGACATGAAAGATGCCAGAAAGAATCGGACAAAGTGGGAGGAGACTAGAAAAGAACGTGTTCTGGGTGTGTTGGATTTTCAGTACCCACAGTGTTCCCACTATCCCAAAGGCAATTGGGAGTCTTGATCTGTTCCAGCAAAAGAGGCAAAGGCTGTAGATACAAGTTTGGGTGTCACCAGCCTAGAGGTGGGGCTTAAAATCAAGACAGTGAATTCAGCACAGAGGAAGAGTCAATGAGAAGGGTAAACAGGAGCTATCTGAGAGAGGTCTGTGTGCATTGCCACCGGCAGACCAGTACACTCACAGCTACCCTGACAGCACCATCAACTAACATCCCACGGCTGAGCGCTGACAAAGGTTTATATAACAGGCATATTGGACTTGTGTTTGCAGTGCTTTATCTTGAAGATGAACACGTGGATAGTAAGAGGTGGGAAGGTTTCGCAGAACTTCCCCTGGGCTTGTGAGTAGTCACATCTAGCAAATAGAAACCCATCTATAATAGTACCCTGTAGATTAAAAAGTAACCCCCATCTTTTGCCACTCCGTGTCTGCTTCTCAGTCTAAGGGTAACCAGGCCAGTTGGGCACCAGGCCGGGATGGGGGAAGGGAAGCTTAGCTGGGCAGGTGGGTGCAGGCAGGATTTTGTTCAGCAGTGAGTACTTGGGCAAAGAACATACACCTGGAAACGGCTCTCGAAGAACTGTTTCAGTTATGGGGCTTGCGGGGGACAACAAAGGTTATTTAAACCTTAAACCTGGTCACCTAACTGACCAGGGCACTCTCCTGCTCCAGGTGTCACCTCCCCAACAGAGCATGCTGGTAAGTAGGGGCTATGGGTCTGAGTGTACATCATTGGCCAGGACTAGGGTGCTAGGGATGCCTCATTTGCATAAAGAGGAATTCCAGTGCGGCTGGACTTGACTTTGTGAGGGGAGAGGAAATGAAACTTGGCTACCAGGTTTTGTTATGTCCTCTGGTGAGGCAAGGCTTGGGGGCACAACACTATATGTACCAGGACATTCAGGCCCAGGGCAGGAGGAAAGCAATCCTACTCCCGCCGATCTCAGGGCGAGATTTCCAGGGTTTGGACATGCCTGGACCCCACTCTTCCTCCAGGCCTGTTGCTACGGGTCCCACGACTCCACAGCCGCACAATGCTATCTCCTGTAGAAAGTCCTAAAGAATATAGATTTATTTGTGGATGAAGAAGCTGAGAAGTTAGCTGACTTACTAATAGCCAAAGGGTAAAGAAGAAGGAATGACAAATTCAGGTCTCCTTCAGTTGCTCAGCATGCCACAGCCAGACAGCACCAGAACACTGGAAATGGCACCTTAGGAAACTGTGCACACACCTCAAGTTTGTCTGGGTGACCCAGAGCCTCACTCAACTTAGTAATTTAAGTTTGAGAGAGGGACAAATTCTGCTTTTAAAAGGACATTCAGGGGTCTGGAGAGATGGCTCAGGAGTTAACAAACCTGGCTGCTCTTCTTCCATAGGACCCAGGTCTGCTTTCTAGCACCCATGTGGCGACTCACAACCATCTGTAACTCAGATGCACCTGCCTCTGCCTCCCAAGTACTGGGATTAAAGGCATGTACCACCACACCTGGCTGTATTGGTACTTCTTTAAAAGCAAATTAAAAAATATGTATAAGACAAAAAACAATTTCATTATCTGCATGCCTTAAAACTTTTACATGCCAGAAGAGGGAGGCAAAGGCAGGCCAATTTTGAGTTCGAGGCCAGCCTGGTCTACAGAGTGAGTTCCAGGACAGCCAGGGCTACACAGAGAAACCCTGTCTCAAAAAAACAAAAGAAAAAAAGAAGTACCAATCCTATAAGCTGTGAATGCTAAAACTATAGCTACAACCAAACACCAGACTGATTCCAAGTGTCAAGAAGAAGAAGAAGAAGAAGAAGAAGAAGAAGAAGAAGAAGAAGAAGAAGAAGAAGAAGAAGAAGAAGAAGAAGAAGAAGAGGAGGAGGAGGAGGAGGAGGAGGAGGAGGCAGCTGAGTAGGTGTTCTTACAGAGCTAACGTGCTCTAGATGAGTGTGCTTGAGACACTCAGGGTGTTCTGTGGGATACACTGTGGCAAAACAAATGACTTGAAAGTGATCACAGTAAGGACAGTGTGACTCATAGGGTACATCATAAGGACGCTGTGTGATGACAGAAGCCAGGAAGGAATAACCCACCACTTCCCTCCCTACAGGAAGAATCTCGCAGTGCCTATGACTGCTTAACTCTACAGTTACTATGAGTGGACTCATTATAAACAAGGATCTTGAGGGAAGTGAAGTCGCTGTGCGTCCAGCCCCTAACGGCACCAAGCATAGAACATGTTCAATACTGACCGCAGAGGGGGAAGCAAGTGGGGGTGCCATGTACAGAAGTAATGTAGAAAAGAGCAGTAAGAGAAGAAAATGAAAGCAGACTGTAAAAGGGTTGCAAAGGTCCTAAGCAGTCGCTAGTGGAGGTCTGCAGTTTTGCCCTGGGTTTCCTAGCAACCAGAGCAAAAAAAGAAACACAATCAGTTGTAGCATTCACTGTGCCCATAAGATAAAAACAGAGCAGTTGCTCAGAAGAATGCTTCCCTCAGTCTTAAGGGAACATTCCTACAGTAAATGTGGGCTCATGTTCCAGACAGCTGGTGTTCAGTACATCCTCAGGCAGGTGAGTGGCATTTTGCCAAGTGTCACTCAGTATACTTGAGTGGTCAAAGCAATTTCATGGAGATAAGAACTCTCTGGGCACTTGGAATCGGTTCAGAGGGAGATTTTATAAAATCTGGGGACAGTGATGTTGGAAGATACTTTTCTAGCAGTTAAGTACAGGAGAGACACCGCCACCTACCTGACCAGGGCACTCTCCTGCTCCAGGTGTCACCTCCCCAACAGAGCATGCTGGTAAGTTTCCTTTGCACAGCGTTTGCCATGCAAGCCTGGAGAAGTGAATTTAATTTCCATAATGGCGGAAGCCTAGCACGGCGATGTGCACTTGTAATTTCAATGTGGAGAAACAGGTAGGTTCCTGGGGCTCACTGCCCTGCTGTCTTAGTCGCTGTTCTAGTGCTATGTGAGGAGACATGACCATGGCAACTGTTATGAAAAAAGCATCTTTCTTTAAAAGAAAGCATCTAACTGGCGCTTGTTACAGTTTCAGAGCTTAAGTCCATTAACATCATGGTGGGAAACATGGAGGCAGGGAACATGGAGGCAGGGAAACATGGAGGCAGGGAACATGGAGGCAGGGAACATGGAGGCAGGGAACATGGAGGCAGGAAACATGGAGGCATGCAGGCAGACACGGTGCTTGAGGAGCAGTTGAGGGTAGAACTCCAGGAAAAGGGAGGCCTGGCCTGGGCTTTTGAGATCTCTGAGCATACCCCAAGTGACACACTCCCTCCAACAAGGTTACACCTCCTCCCTCTTAAATAGTGCCACTCCCTGTTGGCCAAGCATTCAAATACAAGAGCCTATGCGGCCATTCTTGCTCAAACCACCACACCAACCAATCTAGCCTAATCAGCAAAGTCCAGGCCAGTAAGAGACCCTGACCCTATCTCAAAAATAACAAGGTGGGGAAGGGGTTTCCTAAAAAATGATACCCAAGGTGACTTCTGGTCTCAATAAGAACACACACAAAAACACATACACACACATGCACACACAAGTGCGCGCACTCTCAAAGAAAGTTTTTTTGTTTGTTTGTTTGTTTGTTTGTTTTTGTTTTTGCTTTTCGAGACAGGTTTCTCTGTATAGCCCTGGCTGTCCTGGAACTCACTCTGTAGACCAGGCTGGCCTTGAACTCAGAAATTCGCCTGCCTTTGCCTCCCAAGTGCTGGGATTAAAGATGTGTGCCACCACGCCCGGCTTCAAAGAAAGTTTTTTGTTTGGTTGGTTTTGGGTTTTTTTTTGTTGTTGTTGTTGCTTTTTGTTTTTTGTTTGTTTTTTTGTTTTTTGTTTTGTTTTGTTTTGGTTTTTGGTTTTTCGAGACAGGGTTTCTCTGTGTAGCCCTGGCTGTCCTGGAACTCACTCTGTAGACTAGGCTGGCCTCGAACTCAGAAATCTGCCTGCCTCTGCCTCCCAAGTGCTGGGATTACAAAGAAAGTTTTAAGGCCAAGTTTGATGGCATATTTCTGTAATAACACAACTTAGAAAATAAAAACAAGATGAGAATTCACAGTTAGACTTAGTTACATAGTGAATTAGAGACCAACCTCTGGAGGCCCTGTCTCCAAGTACGAAACGGAGAGAGAGGAGGAAGAGGAGGGAGAGACAGAGGAAGGGCATTTTACTACGAAAGAAGTGATAGGGAGATTGAAGTTGTGGCAGAAAAAAATGTTCCATGCTTTTTTTTTTGGTTTTTCAAGACAGAGTTTCTCTGTATAGCCCTGGCTGTCCTGGAACTCACTTTGTAGACCAGGCTGGCCTCGAACTCAGAAATACAGAAATCTGCCTGCCTTTGCCTCCCAAGTGCTGGGATTAAAGGCGTGCGCCACCACGCCTGGCTTATGTTCCATGCTTTTAAGTAAGCATGGAAAATAGATGATTTGACACTCTGAATAAATAAGGTGAATCGGGCTACAACCCATCAAACCCCAACATGTCAGTAGTGTTCAGGCTGTTCCTGAGGCAGGACAAGAAGACATCACCAAGTTTTGCATTAGGAAGAACTGACTGGAGAAGGGCTTAAAAACTAACCTACTTAAAAAGAAAAAAGAGGGCTGGTGAGATGGCTCAGTGGGTTAGAGCACCCAACTGCTCTTCCGAAGGTCCAGAGTTCAAATCCCAGCGACCACATGGTGGCTCACAACCATCTGTAACGAGATCTGACTCCCTCTTCTGGAGTGTCTGAAGACAGCTACAGTGTACTTACATATAATAAATAAATAAATCTTTAAAAAAAAAAAAAGAAAAAAGAAAAAAAAATCCAATAAGATTGATAGGCCATGAAGTCTGAGGGATAGGCAGAAGACTATGATGGCTGTCACAGGGGTGGGGACAGTGAGCCACGCCACTGGACATTAGGCTTGGCAGCGTAGCCTATTCCTCCCAATGAGACACTAGCACAGGTAAGCTGAGGTCTGTTAGTGGGTCTCGCTTCTGGAGTCCACTCTCTTAGAACCCAGCTATGACATGAGGAAGGAAGTCCTAGTAGCCACGAGAAAAGGCCTTGCTGACGGCCATAGACAGTCCCAGCAAGTAGGCAGTATTTTTAACCTTCTAGCCAACCCAACACTGACACCACCTGAAGGCAAATTTTCTTAATCTTTACAGATTGCAAAGCTTTGATGTCCTAAAGCACGGAATTGTGGGTGCTTTGTTGTGCCGCAGTGGGCAGTGATGAGGAGATAGCGACAGGAGAGACCAGAGGAACCTAATCCTGACCTATCCAAGGCTTCCTGTGGGAGAAGACAAGAAGACCAGGGTCAGAGGCCACAGGAGCAGGGCTTGGCATGCCTGTCCTCTTCCCTACAAGACTAGGAAATGGCCTGAAGTAATGGCTTCCTGTTTCCCAATCAGGATCTGTAAGAATATAGGTGATCTGCCAAGGGAGTGCTTAGAGGAGGGTGTAGGGACCCCAGCCTAAAGTGCTGAAGTGTCCTATCCCTTAGAACAAGGCCTGCTTGGTTCTATGCGCAACGCTAAGCCTACTACTACTTCTCGGTAACATTCTTTTAGATCCTGCCTGCTTACACAAAACTCTCTGCTGACCTGTCAGCTAAAGAAGGCCTGCCCAGCAACCCACACACCTGCAAAGACACAAAAGTGTGCATATTGACCACCACAGTCCTCTATTCATAAATATAAGCAAAACCCAAGGATTTCCAAATACGTCAGGAAAACCAACAGCACAGAAGACAGGTCCAAAAAGAACCAACCAGGAGGCTGACCGTGGAGGAAACGGGCAACTTAAAGAAGAGTGTAGTCCAAAACTAGTTACCATCTGCAGGGATCTGAGGCATCTTAAAAGCAGGAAGAGGTGGGAAAGGGACAAAAAAACAACAACAAAGCAGTTGGCCCAGGAATTTCAGGATGTAAGAAAAACAAAGGGCCAGAAGTATTAAAGGGAGAGAAAACTAGAGCTCCATCAACTGTGTGATTAGGAAAAGACCAGACATCCTCCCACATCCCTTCCCAGTCTGAGACTATAGACGTGTACTACCACGCCTGAGTGAACACTTACTTAATTAAGTCCGTGAGTCCTTAAGACTGAAAAACCTCACTGGATAGGATTAGGAAAAAATAAACTCCCCGTGTCCCTCAACCTGGTCTGCTCGCTTCTATTCTCCACAGGCCTGTCCATCACTAGCATGCTGCACACTTTTCTTATGCATTACACATATCGGCTATGCCCTGTCTCCCCCTACGATTCTGCCAGCTCCAGGAAAACAGGAACTGCTGCCTGACTTATTCACTAACAAACATCTTTTTGTGCCTAGACTCAAAAAATGCCAACAAAGATTTATTGAATTAAATTAAACCTGGGTGCAGAGAGCAATGTCTTATAACTCCAGTTATAAGAAGAAAATCATGAAAACTTTGGTGTTTCCTTCAAGAGAATGGAAAGCAGAGCTATCACCGAACACAGAGAGCTTTAGGTCCTAGCAAACAGAGTCAGCAAGTTAGAGGACATTGGTCCCAGAATAATGAACTCTGCCAAAACAGCTACTGTCAAGTGCTAAAGAGTACATTTCCAAACATGCTATAACCCAGGATATTTACTATCCATACTCCCTAGGTAGGAAAATGAATCAACAATACTGTTCAGTAAAAATCAAAGGCGGTCCAAGAAAGAAGACAACATGGAAACAAGAAACTGAAATTCCAAGGATTGAAGGAAGCCAGAACTTAAGGGACACTCAGAGAATCTGCTTAGAGCAGCACAATGTAATGACATGACTTTTCACATTTATAAATGTCCTCTGGCTCTGCTCACACTGCGTCTGTTCCCCACGCTCCCCACAGAGGCAGTGGCCCTCCCCCTCACAGACAGCCTTTCCTGGATGGCTGAACTGCAGAACTTCATGATGTTGATTAAAGTGGTGGCCGAGAATGGCTTACCTACAAAAATAAGACTTTAACTGTGAAATCAACAAACAGCCGGGTAACAAAGATAGAGGCACGGCAAATGCTTCCAAATGGGTAGGTTGACTATCAAAGGATCAGTGGTGGAGGTGGGCTGTGGAATAGCCCAGTGGATACCACTTCTATCATTGACCAGCTTGGTAGCAAGGATTTTGAAGAGTTGATGGCTTTTGCTACTTTTTCACAGACTGTATGTAAAGATTGAAGTATCATGTCACATCCCGTGTCCCTCTAGATCCTGATGTGTTCAAAGCTGGGTCCCCAACTGCAGGTGCTGTGGGAAGTGCCATGAGGGCCACTTAACCAATGAGCTACTCCACAGATGACTTCATACTGAAAGGGTTATTGGGGTGGGGCCTGGCTGGAGAACGGAGTTACCTACGTGCATCTTTAGGGTCATATTTTGCTTGGACCCTCTGGTTTCTCTCAGGGCCTCTAGTTAACCACAGGGGGAGCCACTTCCCTTCCCCGTGTGCTCCTGATGGTCTGCCTCAGACCCACAAGCAACGGAACCCAGAGATGAGGGACAGAAACCTGTGAACCTTAACATTAAGTAGATCTTCCTTCCCAGTAGATTCATGGTCTCGGGCACCCTGTCTGTGACGAAAGCTGTTTCACACACCCCATGGCGGGATCTTGAATAACAAAAAAATCAGACAATATGAATTCTGGGTGTTGGGTATTAGCTGTCTGTCACATATGTTCTTCCTTCAGGAGTTCACCATATCCTTGATCCTCGTGTAGGTCAGCCTGGCCTATAGTCAGGAAGTAGAAAGGAGAAGTGAGAAAGAGAACACAGCCGGAGATGAGCAAACTACCCCACTCAGTGCTGGAGAGCTGAGTGAACTCTACCCTAGTTGTCAGATTTAACGCAATGTCCCCAAAGGACTTTTCTGCATTGACTGGACACTTCCTGTACCAGGCATTATGGGTAAGTTACCAACTCATTTACAGTCTACAAGGGAGTTAGACATATCACTCATCACAATCACAGTTGGGATGGGAAAACTTAATAACGAGAGCGTGGGCCCCACAGCAAGGGAAGTATGACGGGCGTGATATCTTTCTGACCTGCCGCTAGGTTCATGGCTGAGACACCTAAAGCAAAAGACAAATGATCAAGAGAAAATCATATAAGGGGACTTATAACTTTTCTGCAATACCACAGCCTTCAGAAATGAAGACTTGAAGGACCCCGGAAGCCTGTGTTTATTTATGTGCTATTTGATGAGAAGTGTCTATCACGGGAAAATAAAGCTGAACAAGGGCAGCCATCACAGATGAGGATGGCGCCAGAGCAGTTTGTTCAGGTTTTGCTTGGCGTCTCTGGGTCTTCGGGGATAAGGAGATCCCTGTCCACATGGTCACTTCTAGAATGAACACTTTGCGACCTGGTTCACGGGCACAATGATGGTGTTCTGGATCTGTTGTTTTCTCAGATGTCAAGATGCTGCATTCAGAGGTATCTCAGGCACTGCTCTCTACTGCTGTGGAAAGACACCGTGATCAAGGCAGCCCTTACAAAAAAAAGCATTTAGCCGGGCTGTGGTGGCACATGCCTTTAATCCCACATACCTTGGACGGCAGAAGCAGGAGGATCTGAGTTCAAGGCCTGATCTCCACAGCAAATTTCAGGACAGCCAGGGCTACACAGAGAAACGCTGTCTCAATAAGACAAACAAATAAACAACAACAACAATACAAGAAAGCATTTAAGTGGGGCTTGCTTACAGGTTCAGAGGTTTAATCCATTACTATGGCAGCGTACAGGCAGACACGGTATTAGAGACATAGCTGAGAGTCCTACATCTAGATCCACAGGCAGCAGGAAGAGAGACGAGACCCAGCTTGTGTTTTTGAGATTACAAAGCCCCCAGTGACACACAAGACCACACCTTCTAATCCCTCTCAAGTAGTGCCACTCCCTGATGACCCCCGCACTCAAATATACAAGCCTATGGGGGCCGTTCTTATCCAAACCACCACCAAGAAATAACCCGTCCTGAGCCTCAGGGTACAGGCAAGTCAGCAAATGTGACCTCAGAAGGAGCAGAGTGGAGGGGACCTTTCAAAAAGCATATGGAATGGCCCAACGGAGGAAATGCTTGGGACAAGGGGACTAGTGGAAAGTCTAATAAGAGTTGTCACACTCAGCTAGGCTGTTTCAGTAGCTGGGGCTGGTGGTGTGCAGGGATCAGGTGAGCAGGAGGAAACAGGCAGCTAGGAGGGGAGAGTACACTCATCTCAGCAGGAAACTAAGGGGCCAGTGCTGAGCCGCTGAAAGCGGAAAGGACCTGTTAATTAGGAGCTGGAGCCTAGAGTCTGGTGCTTAATTGACTGAGAGTAAAGAGGGCCGGAGGATTTAGGGATGACAGGTGGCTAGGGGAAAAGGAGCCAAGGAGAAAGACATTCTGAACTGGACTGGACTGAATCCCATTATGGTTTATGGTTTTTCTCTAAAACCTGGAGTCAGGTTCCTCCTTCCTTATGCTTGTTGCTTCCCAAATAAAACAATTGAGCGTTATAAACTGGGAAAGACGGGAAAGACTATCAGAAAGTAGTTGTAAGATAAAGATCTATTGGATGGTTTCTCTGCTCATCCTCTCCATCCAGGTTTCCATTACGTAGCCTGGGCTAACCTGGAACTCATTCTCCTATCTCAGTCTTCCCACTGCTGGAATCACAGGAGCCTGTGAATTTGCCTTGGAGCTGTCCTCAGTGTTGGATTCTCAGACACCTCCCCAAGGCTCTGCTTTCCTTGGGAACGCAGGGGTTCTGAGACTCTGCGTGCATCCCTCACCTAGCTTAGGAGAAGCGCCTTGACAATCTGATATGAGAAATCCTCGAGAAATAAGGGTCCTCCTTCAGTGTGAGTGGCTCGGGATGTCACTGAAGACATGGCCTCTGTGCCTTCCTAATCCTCCCCTCGGCATGCTGGATTTTCACCTCGAAGCTTGGAATACACTCCTGGTTCCTCTGGGGCTTTTTAATTTAACTAGGCCACACACACACACACCTTCTCATTGGCTGGAACTCACAGTTTGATTGGTTCAGCGTCACCAGCAGGGAGGGAGACAACACCAGCCGTGGTTACTCCTCTGAAAACAGAGTCAGTCCCTCAAGGGCATGTGATGTCACTGAGTGAGACCAGATGCTATAATCTAGAAAAGAAATAGAAAGTGGTTGTCTGTGCTTTGGAATATCACGGGCGAAGAGGAAGATATGTAGAAAGAAAAGAAGGAAAGAAAAGCAGAAGGCCTCCTAAATACTTCTTGGTGGCACTTAACAATAGAAAGATTTGTTGTCGTTGTTTGAGACAGAGTTTCTGTGTATAACCCTGGCTGTCCTCAACTCGCTCTGTAAACCAGGTTGGCCTTAAACTCACAGAGGCAGGCTGGCCTCTGCCTCCCACGTGAGGGTGGGGTTAAGGGCATGCACCATCGTGCCAGGGTTAAAAAGATTTTTAAAAGATCTTATCCATGCAACACACTTAGCAGGATCCGGCTAGGTTTATCTGCACTGTCCTGTCTGGGATGTATGCATGTAAGGGTCCAAGCACAGCGGAAAGCTTTAGTGACAGTGTCTTAACTACTGCACTGCAAAATAAGGGTGTTTCCTAACTCCTTGGTGTAAGTGGTGTCCTGCATGTTCCAGTATGTTCCTTATGGGCTGCTGTACATCCTACTGTTGGAGAGGCCAGCCCTTCATTGCTGGTCCCAGATACCTCTCAGCTGGCCTTAGACTCAAAGCCATCTGCATCTTTTTAATCAGTAGTAAAAGCCAGTGTTGAGTAAGACGCCCGGGAGTTGTGAGTGTAAACAATGAATCCTTTTGTTATCTCAGGTAAATAAATAACAATGTTATCACATCCCTTTGACAGGTGAGCAAACAGAGCTTGGAGATTTAAACCCTTGTGGGAGTTCATCTACACTAAACAGAACAGCAGAGCACCAGTGCTTGGAGGCTTCCTACCACCGGCTTGTGGCTGACTGGACCGTGGTGCCAGATCAAGGGACAGGAGTGTCATCAAGTGACTCCGTCTGTAAACACAATGGCTAGCGTGCTGTACAGTTCTGTTGTGGCTATTGAGACCACAGGCGAAGCTGATAGCCTGACTGCCTTCCCACTTCATAGCTAGAATTTTGGCTGAACTTAAATCTGTTTACATGTATTTGTTGTATGTGCGTGTGCGTGATGTGTCTCTTGCATGAAGGCATAGGTCCGAGGGCAACTTCAGAGTTAGCTCTCTTCTTCTAACATGTGGATTCTGGGGATCAAATTCATGTCCTCAGGCTGAAGGGAAAGTACCTTTGCTTACTGAGCCATCCTTATGGTGTGCGCCAGTTGACTTTTGTCAATTTGACACAAACCTAGACATATCTGGGAAGAGGAACCTCCATTGAGAAAATGCCTCCCTCCATCAGATTGCCTATAGGCAAGTCTGTCTGGCGGGGGGTTTTATTACTAATTGGTGTGAGAGGATTCAGCTCTCTGTGGGTGATGCCACCTCTGATTAGTTTGTTCTGCATGGTTTAAGAAAGTAGGCCAAGCAAGCCATAAGTGAATACACCAATAACCAGCATTCAAGATGCTGTGAAAAACTATAAAACACGTGCTACAAAGCCCAGGCAAAGGCAGTTGCAGACCACAAGGTCAAACTTCATGCCCAAGGAGGTCAACACAGAACGGAAAAGACTCAGAGGCCTTGACAGTTAGATCACCAGCCAGCAGCCCTAGAGCTACACACAGGGGTGGATGGCAGAGCCAGACAATGCCAGCTTGGGGCGCATGAGGCATGGGAGGAGATGAAGATGCTTAGACAGGAAGGAAGAGGAAACATGAAAGGAAGCTGAGGCAGGGTTGAGGAAACTTCCCATGATGGGCAATGGCCATATACTTATAGATATCTGGAAGAAAGAACTATGGGATAGGCATGTTAATGCCTAGTCAATGTCACCAGAAGGAGCATGCACAGAGTAGTTCTGGATGGTGGGATGAATTCAAGTGCAAAGACAGGAAAATTAGTCTTGAAAAGAAAGCGGATTTCTGCAGCTGGCAGGCAAGGGTCAAGCAACTTCTTACACTTCGGCCGTCTACTTCCCAAGGGCTAGGGAGTAAGTAGAGATGGGCAGAGCTAACAAGACGTGCTCACATAATCAGCATCTATATTTATTTCCCTGTAACCCGAGAGGCAGCAAATGCAGGAGAAGTGGACTCTGAAACCCAACCTGCTGCTTTGTATTTCACTTCTGGCCGGGACGTGTTTTTCGTGGAAGGTCATATTTAAATCCCGCAGCAGAATCACAGCAACTGTGCTCAGAACACATGGCCCAGCTCCTCCATGCCGTAAGCCCTAAGGTTACTTTTATTATCACAAAAATCCTGAGACATCTAACAATAATAGTGCAACTGAACGGTGACAGGAGATTAAAAGTGGCAAGGTGGCCGTGATGAGAGCAAATGCAAACCTGGGAAGTTGAAGAAACGAGACACTGTAAGGGAAACGAAATTAAAGTCAAAGTAAGTTCGTGTAGAGTGGGCCTTAGGAAATACGTAGCACAGAAATGAGCAGTGAGAACCTAAGCCTTGTGGCCCTGGCTTGTGATGCTGAGGATGTGAAGACAGAGGGTCAAGGGTTCAAAGCTAGCCTAGGATACATAGGAAGAATCTATAAAACAAACAAACAAGAAGCCAAACAAAAAGAAATCAGCAGTTAGTATTCAAACTGACTCATTTTTGAGTAATTTCTCGCATTTTGTAGCAAGGAAAATGGGGGGTGGGAAGGTGAGGTAAACCGGTCACGTCATAAATTGTGGCCCCGATGCAATTCAAAACCAGGCGAATTGAGTTCAGAATCCTTTCTCTCATCTGTCCCTACCCTATGCCAGCAGCTCTTACACTGTGCTCAAGAAGCTTAACACTTTTGGTCTCAGGATCTTAGAAAATATAATGGTTTTTATGATGAAAAATCCTCAGCTAACTAGGAATAAGCAAAAAGGTTACTACCCTCAACATGGAAAGAGCAGCAGCGAGCAAACCATAGTTAGCTTTATACTCAATGGGGAAAGACATTGCTGTGACGATGCGGCCATTAGAAGGGAGGGTGGTCTGCCTGCGATGTCTGTGGTTGATCTGTCTGTCTGGCAGAGTGTCCTCTTTCTCTCTCACTATCCCACGCACGCACATCCCTCTTAAGGCTGTGCACTGAGAGGATGTCCTTCCCTACAGGGAGAACTACTCAGTGGCCAAGGCTATGTAGGTACCAGGCTCCCCTTTCAGATCCTCCAAAGCCGCTCTCGGGATCAGGAACACAATAGGCTCATTCTCACCTCCCCTGGTCAGCACTGCTCTAGGACTCCAAGACAGAGCAGTCAGGATAAAAGAAAAGAAAGAGAACAAACATCTAAAGTGGGAAGTCTGAAATGAAACTGTTTCTAGTCACAGATTATCTGATTCTATACAGAGAAAGTACCAAAGGATATATGCACAAGAGCCATTAGAATTAATTGCTGGATTTGGCAGTTTGGCAGATATAAGATCAAAACCCGGAAATCTGTTGTATGATCAATGGACCATTCAAATATACTTTTAAAAAATTCCATTCCTAATAGCATCAAAAAGAATACTTTGAAATAAGGTTAATAAAGGAGAAATAAGTTTTGTTGTGTGTGTGTGTATGAGTGTGCACATTCATATGTGTGCAGATGCATATGAACATGTGTGCACTTGCATGTGGAGCTCAGAGGACAAACATGATTCCTCCAGTGCCATCTATAATTGTTTTTAAAACAAAAACAAAAACAAAAACAGAGTCTGTCTTAGTCGAGATTCTATGGCTGTGAAGAGACATCATGACCACAGCAACTCTTATAAAGGAAAGCATTTCATTGGAGCTTGCTTACATTTTCAGAGGTTTAGTTCATTATCAGCATGGCAGGAAGCACTGTGGCACACAGGCAGACATGGCGTTGGAGAAGTAGCTGAGAGTCCTACATCCTGATCCACAGGCAGCAGGAAGAGAGAGACTCTAGGCCTGGTTTGTTTATTTGAAACCTCAAAGCCCACCCACCCCCAGTAACTTACTTCCTCCAATCAGGCCACACCTATTCCAACAGGGACACACTTCCTAATAGTGCCACTTCCTGGTGACCAAGCATTCAAATCCAAGAGCTTAAAGGAGCCATTGCTATTCAAACCACTACAGTCTCTAATTGATCTGGAACTGCCCAGCAGATAAGCTGGCTGGCCACCAAGCCCCAAGGATCTGCCTGTCTCTACCTCTCCTCTGCTAGGCTTATAATCATGCAGGTTTTTGTATGAATTCTGGGAACTGAATTTAGGCCCTCATGCCTGCCTCTGAGGACACCAGGTACACATACATGCAGGCAAACCCTCATGTACATAAAATAATAAATAAATCTTTTAAAAGAGAAAATGAGAAACTAGACCAGTGGATCTAATCAAAACTAAAAAGTTTTAAGGTCCTAACAACAGTAGCAAGAAAGTAAGAAGACAGGCAACAGAATGGAGACTGTATTTGTAAGCCACGCATTCAATAAAGCCCCAGCATTCCAGAGCATGTGGTGAATAATTACAACTCAAAATCACAATTTTAAAATGGTCAATAAGCACATGAGATTAATGATTGGGTAAGCTCATGAATAATCAGGGAAATAAAAACCAAAACCACAAATGAGACGCCACTTTACAACCACTAAGCTCTCTTGGGTCTGAGGCAGGAGCTGTGTACATCTCAACATACGACCCTGCATGGAGAAAGACCGCCATCTTGTCCTGAGTCTCAGAAGCAGCATTTAGATGCTGGAGTATGACAGACATCTATGTGGCTGTGTGGGGGAGTGGCTGAAATGCTGTGAGTCTCTGTTCTAGAGGCATGAAGTCGTCTCCATCTTCTGTCTCGGTATCTGAGACACGAATCCAAAGAAGTGGCTGCTACATAGGCTAGATGATTGGCTGGTAAGCGGAGTGAGGAGGAGAACATGTTCAAATATTTTACTAGTAAATAAAGGGTGGTGTGGGGGCAATGGCGCCTGGAGTTTCCTCCTTAAATTCTCATCAGAAGTCTAGAAAAATTCAAAGTAAGCTACTCTCATGGTAACCATAAAGGTTGGAAAAACAAACAGAAGAGAGTTGGTAAATATCCCACACAATACTCACACGCAGACACTGAGGAATGGGACTTCCTTATTTATCTTAAAGCATATTGGTCTTACTAGGTCCCACCTACTACATGAGCTGGGGAAATGTGTCTAACTTGCTTCAGTACAGTTTATCCAAGGCAGGAAGACAACCAATCCCTACACAGCCCATTCCCTCAGCCAGAAAAAGTCTCTGGAGTCTACCTTTTTCCCCACCCTATCCGTATGTTAGCAGCTGTATGTTGTGGGGAAGGACCCACGTGACCTCAGGATATTGGTGAGATACTCAGCTAGCTTGGCCTTGTCCCGGATCTGTCCTATGTGCAGGCTGGTGATGGCTGACATACTGGTCCTGCCTCTGGCATTCTGGTGTCCACAGTTGACCTTAGCATTCGTTCTAACCTGTGGCCTAGTTTTGCTTCTCTTGGCTAGAACCTGAGGGCTAGCCTCGCCAGCTGGCTCAGCCTCAGTTTGGCTTTTGCTGACCCCATGAGTTTCCCTGACACATTGTCAACCAGGCCCTAGCTGGAAGGTCCAGGCAAGGAGGACAACTTTGCCCCACCCAGCAGGACTATGGAAATCTAGTTGCTCTTAACTAAACCTGGGAGCTAAGAGGCTCAGGAGCTGGTGAGCACCACGTCTCCTCCTCGGCTACTGAGCTTTCTCCAAATTACCTTGATAAGGAGGCCAAATTCCTACTCCTTCCTTCTGAGGTCGGATAAATCTCCTATCTTAAAGGAAGAACACTAAACCAGGCAGAAGTGGTGCGTGCGTTTAGTCCCAACACTCAAGATCTCCAAGTCTGTGGGAGACCTGTGGGAGGCTAGGGCTGGCTTAGGAGCTGCTGTCAAGGCTGCAGTTTGGGCTTCTCTCTCTTTGACCTGCCCCTTGCCTGGAGCTCAAACTGAGGTTGTAAGCATAGTGCACAAGTCTCAAGGAGTAGAGGATGCGATTTCACATGGTTGTCAGTTTCTGTGGCACACGTGAGTGTTTCTGCCTTTGGCTCCTTCGCCTTAGCTTCTATTTATACCCTCAGTGCTCATCCTTTAGAGAGCAGGCAGTCTAACAGCGGCTACTGTTTCATGCACTCCCTGGGACACAGCAATGGCAGGGCTCTAATCACCGCCTTTTATGCTCTCTAAAGCTCTTTTCTTCTTTGGCATCATCTCATTTTCCAAAATAGAACCTTTCCTCTGCCTTTCCCCAGCTGCCTTTTCTAGAGTTTTCCTCAATGCCTTTCTGTCAGTAGGTCTTTTTCTTCTGAGGCTTCACATCTGCTCTAATTATAAACCAGCACGCATGGTGGCATATGTTACCTTCCCTAGGCTGACTTCCAGAAGGCACTGACAAGCAAGGAAAGAAGGGCTCTGGAGGAAAGCCTCGTTTAGTTTAGGGCATGGCAAATTGCTGTTGCTGCCCATGGTACTTAAAGAAATACAGAAAAAAAGGAGTTTGCTTTTGAGCTGAGCAGGCCTTCCACCTCTTGGTAAGGTAGAAGCTTCCTGGGAGCTGGGACAAGTGAGGTTCGTTCTAGTCACTTTTGTAATTTCACCCCTATCTCTGCAGTGGGTGCAGAAGTGAGTTAAATGGCATCTCTTCAGATTCAATGCCTCCTGGCATTTCAGAGACCCAAGAAATAATGGTGACTTATGACAGTCATGCCTGGTGTCCCTGTTGGAGCTTACCTGGGAGTTCCCTTAAGATTTTAGTGTAGTCTCTTTCCAGTGTTTTTCCCTATAGAAATCAACCTCCTGTTTTTCTCTCAATTAGTTATTAAGCGAGGGAAAGCACCCTTAACCTCACCATTCTGTAAGATAGAATAGCAGTGGATATATGCTTTCCTGTATATATGGTGCAAATGTTTTTATAAAGTCTTAGGCATTTCAAACAAAATGCATTACTCTGAGCCCGGAGGACAAAACAGTTGCTGTGTCCCTGGCTGTGTGTGGGGGCTCTTTTTCATCAGTATTATGTGTTGTGGACACGTTTTCACTTCTATAAACCTCGTTCCAACAGATAATTGTCACTCCATCACATGGCTGACTGTCCTGAGGGGTCACGGGAAGAAGGATACTGAACTGAGGCACTGCCGAGGTCAGACTGCCTCGTGTGCATGTCTGTGGTGCACTTTCTCAATAGATGGTTGGTGTGGGAGGGACCCTCCCAGTGTGGGCTGTGCCACTCAGCATAGTTGTACTGGGTCGTATAAGGCAGCTGGCTGAACTCAAGCCCAGGGAATCAAGCTAGTAAGCAAGGTTCCTCCATGGTCTCTGCTGTAGTCCCTGCCTCAAGCTCCTGCCTCTAGCTCTTGCTCTGACCTCCCTCAATGATGGACCTGTAAGATGAAAAAAACCCTCTTCCCCCAAGATGCCTTCAGTTTTACCACAGCAACGGAGAGCAACCCAGAGCAATAGTCAAGTGCCCATTTGGAAAAGCATCATAACACTTCTCTATCCTTGCTGTCTTAAAATCTACACCCAGCTCTATTTCTTCAAGATAGATTACCATAGACAGAGTTTCTTAAACAGGATATGTGTTGGCTTTAATCTGTGGACACACACTTCTGAATTACTTCAGTACATTTATTGTTTTATCCACTGAAAGTGAGAATGAGCTGTGGATATAGTTCATTGGTAGAGTGTTTCCCTAATATGTACAAGGCCCTGGGTTTGAGTTCTAGAACAAAAGAGGGCGATGGGTGTTTGTCTTATTGATTTATAAAGGTCCTTTATATATTACAATCCATGACTTTGTCTAAATTCTGTCATGTAAACTCAGTATTACTTTGTTTTTCCTACTTTTAATTTTATTATACATTTTTATTTTTTATTTTATGGATATTGATTATTGATTTTCTGCTTATAAAGGCATTTCCTACTCTAAAAGCAATCATTTCCACTTGAATTTTACCCTGGTTCCTTTATAGTCTCTTCTTGGTGTTGCTCTTCCTTGCTCTTCCTTTTTTTTTTTATCATTATGGTTTTGTTTTGTTAAGGCAAGTTCCCAGTATTAGGCTTAGACCTGCTTTGAACTCACTATATATCCCAGGTTGGCCTCAAACTCACCTGTCTCAACCACCTGAGTGCAGAAATTACATATAATTATTGACACAGATGGGTTTATATCATATTTTAAAATATATAGACTACCATTTCAAGCATATAGGGGAGAAATATATTCTAACTTGCTGCAGACCCTCTTGGTCCCTTGTCTGCGTGGAATGAGTCTCTAGTGCAGGTGGGCAAGGAGTCGGTGGGAATTGACAGACAGACTCGACACAAGGGAGTGTGGATCTGAATGTAATTTGTCAAATTGAGCACCAAACTTTTTATACAGAAGAAAATAGGGAAGTTGGGTGACACACCGGCAAGGTACAAAGAGGTTACTGGATTCTTACACAAAACAGAGGAATGCAAACACGGAAGACCTGGCAGAAACCAACTGGGGTAAAACTCAATGTTAACAACTGGGATCAAAAACAGCTCCACCAGCCGGGCGTGGTGGCACACGCCTTTGATCCCAGCACTTGGGAGGCAGAGGCAGGCAAATTTCTGAGTTCGAGGCCAGCCTGGTCTACAAAGTGAGTTCCAGGACAGCTAGGGCTATACAGAGAAACCCTGTCTCGAAAAACCAAAAAAAAAAAAAAAAAAAAGTGAAAAGTCAGTTTAAAAAAAAAAAAAAAACAGCTCCACCTAAGGTCCACTTAACCTTAGAAGTCAGGGGCAAGGGCTTCGTGCCCTTCCCATAGTTCCTACTCTAGTCTATTGAATAGTCCACCTTCCCCCCAGGCCATTGTAAATACTTGTGTATGGGTGTAACTCAGCTATCTATAGTTCTAAGTATCTACTCTGGTTCCTCTTTAGGTCACAAACTAGGTAATGGTAAATTTCTGTGTAGGACAGTGACTTAGCTATCCATGCCCAAGGTCGGATCAAGGACTGCCTAGAATCTAACTTAGCTATATGTCAAAATGTCAATCCTTAGGAGCACTTGTAATAAAGCAATATTAAGGGAAAGCACATAGATCCATTTACCAACTAAAGCAAGGACATTGGAGCATTCTTTATACAGGATGCCACGATTCTAGGAGACTAAGTTTCCATGAACTTTTTGCCTTGGGACAGTGCCCAGGTTTTCGGGGCCTGTCGCACTTGTCACTACTGGAGTGGATGTAGCACTAACTCACATGAGTTAAGTAATTTTCCACTAGTATCTTTACTAATGAATCCCATACTTTCTCCACTAACATGAACTGTTATCTTGTCTGTCTGTATGTATGGTAGACTACCACTTAACCAGCCACGTATACTATGATTTGTGGAGCACCAGACCCTCCTGCAGGCTTTCCACATCTCACTTCTGTTAACCATTACAGAGCCTCTGCAGGGCAGCCCTGTCTTCAAACTCATGGAGCTAAAGCTCAGGGAGTTCACTGGCATGAGGACCCCAGCAACATCTACACACAAGCCTATGCTTTTGTAAACTTTGAAGAATAAGGTATTTCACAACAGTTGGTTGACTGATGCTTATCAAAAAGAAAATCTTCCATGACAATTTCCCTGAGTCAGAGCATAAAAAGGAGGTGAGTGGAGGAGCACTTAACTGTGGTCTGTGGCTCCCAGTCTCTCTCTCTCTCTTTCTCTCTCTCTCCCTCTCTCTCCTTCCCTCTCTCTCCTTCTCTCCCCCCCTCTCTTCCCTCCCCCAACTCTCTCTCAGATGCTGTAGGACAGGGATTCTCAACCTGTGCGTTGTGACCCTTTCGTGGGTGGACCGACCCTTTCATAGAGATCACATATATGTTGCACGTCAGATGTTTACATTATGGTTCATAACAGTACAGTTATATGAACAGTGTAGTTCATAAAGCTACTGTTATGGCGTGGCAATGAAATAATTGCATGGTTAGGGTCACTACAGCATAAGGAGCTGCTGTATTAAAGTGCCACATGCTGAGGAGGGTTGAGAACCACAGATCTAGCAAGCTAGTAAGCAATGTTCCTCCATGGTCTACTGTGTGTGTGGATCAAGCAGCAGCGTGACAGGACACAGGGCCAGGGCTTTTCTGCAGTTAGGTGTCAGATCTAGAGCAGGTGAGTACTAGGAGAAAACAAGGTCAAAATTTGTAGCACTTAAAGCCAATCAGTGGAGAATTTCTTCCAATCCATCCAAGTCCACATGTATGGGAACTTGGTTCTCATTCCTGTTGATGGAGCAGGAGTTCCCTACTGTGAAGAACTCACTGGTTTCAAGTAGATAATCATACTGTTCTTGTGAAACCTCACAGAACAAACTAACCAGCATTCTTGTTTCTAGAACCCATGTCTGTATTATAAATCTCTGCTGTAGGGGCTCAGTAGTTAAGAGCACTGACTGCTCTTCCAGAGATCCTGAGTTCAATTCCCAGCAACTGAAAGGAAATAAAACTTGAGACCTGTGATTCATGTAATTTATGTCAAATAGCCCAAAGAGTTGTTTGTGAGCTTTGAAACCTGGGGCTGAGAACATAGCAGAACAGGCCAGGACATGCCCGTGCAGGCCCGGTTAAGATATCCTGAGGCTGCTTAGCCATAAAGATAAAGAGAATGACATGCGGGACTGGCCCGGCACCTCCCTATCTCCCGCCCTTCTGACCTAAGTTAAATGTTAACAGTCTGCTGATGTTTAAATGGACCAATCATGTGAAACCGCGCCAATTCCTCCCCCAGCCCCAGCCCCTTTTCTATAAAAAACCCCTAGCTTCCAAGCCTCGTGGTCAAAACCACTGTCTCCTGCGTGAGATACTTTTCAATCCGGAGCTCCGCCATTAAACTACCTCGTGTTTTCACATCGAGGTGTTCTGTTCTGTTCGTGATTCTTGGGTGCATGCCGAATAGGGAATTGAGTGGGGGTTTCCCCACTAGGTTCTTTCATAACCACATGGTGGCTCACAACCATCTGTAATGGTGTATCATGCCCCCTTCTGCTGTGTCTGATGACAGCAATGGTATACTCACATACATGAAATAAATAAATCTCCATGTAGCTCATACAGAGAAGCCTCAATCTACCCTGGATTTCAGAACACCCTACAAAAGTGATTGTCTCCACTAACAACTGTAAAAGCTGAAGACATTTACTAGAAAAGCAGTAATAAACTTCTGATCATTTTAGAACATGCTCTGTTCTTCTCCCTTTCCACCACCATCCCGTTATCCCTATACCTGATCCCCATCCCAGTCCCCCTCCCCACCCCCTCTCCCACCCAGTTCCCTTTCTCCATTTGTGATGTTTATTTCCCCTTCTGAGTGAGATTCAAGTTTCCTCCATTGGGCTTTCCTTGTTACTTAACTTCTTTGTGTCTGCGGTTATCCCGTACTTTAAGGCTGATATCCACTTATAAAGAGTACATACCACACATGGAAGACATTTTCTGATCATACGGAAGAGTGGAAACTACAGGAGCAAAGCCCTGCAGAGGTGACCTCATCCTTCCTCGTTCCAGTGTGCTGGAAGGTTTGAAAGACTTGTGTAACAAAGACTGCTCAACCCCGTTTTCTACTTAGCTTTGCATAATTTTTTTCTTAAAAGTTCCTCTTTATAATAGAAGCTTCAGACTAATAAAAGTATATAGTAATTTTACAGATGATAAAATAAGAAGAGGTCAGAACAATGTTGGCTAATATACTGTCACTAAGTTAGAAAATATTGACCTAGAATGTCTACAAATGACCACACTCCATTTTATTGCGTTTTATCTCAACTTTATAGTTGTAGGAACATTTGATTTTTATTTTATATGTATGTTTTTTTTTGTTTTTTGTTTTTTTTTTGTCTGCCATCTTCCATGCATGTTTGTGTACCACTTGTGTGACTGGTGCCCTAAGGGGCCAGAATAGGGTCCCTGGAAATGGAGTTACAGATAGGTGTGAGCTGCCATGTGGGTGCTGGGAATTGAACCTGGGTCCTCTGGAAGAGCAGCCAGTGTTCCATCTCTCCAGCCCATTCTGGGGACATATTTATCTTCCTTTTTAAAAAAATGAATAATACAACTTGAAGAGCTTTCCAGTACACAAGATACCCTGCAGGGGGCTCTGTGACCACCTTGGCCAGCAGAAAAACAATCCACAGGATGCAGGAAGGCAGTTTGGTTCAACACCAGTATTGGTTTGAATTTTGGTCTAACCCCAAGAAGTTTATTTTGAGCTTATTTAAGCACAACACAATTTGGTGGAAACTTCCTTGGTGATAATTAACTTAATCCTGTATGTACAATAAAGCATGCATGAATCTCCCTAAGGAACAAAATAAACTAAATGAAGATTGGACATGACTACATCAACTCTTTGTAAAGAATGTGTGACAGCTTCCCTAAAGATGGGCTCTAGAGATTTGACTGAGAAAAACAAGTTTATGATAAGGTTATGTGGGAGCATCCAGTGTGGTCTTAGACCACACAGATAGCTCCAAGGTCAGCAGGCAATAGCCAGCTCTGCTCCCAGCCTTCTGGGAAATAACAGGTTATATATTCCTTCCTTTGAAGGAATAACCCTGTGTGTTTAACATTCTAATTCCTCAGTGCTCATCTGTGAACACAAAGACCTCCATGTCTCTTACAATACTCATTTTTTAAATGACTATATGAGTAGACCATAATTAGCCAGTCCAGTCCTCTCTGGATGAGTATTGCATGAGTTCTGGAGATAGAACTCAGGCCCTCAGGCTTTCAAGGCAATCACTTTTCTGACAGAGTCGTTTTCTTGACCAAGTTAAATTGTTTTCCTAATTTTGTTTGGGATTATACACTGATAGCATATTGAAGTATAACTGATAGTCCTTATATCTTGCATACTTGAACTTGTTGCTCTAGGAATTTTCATTCTTGTGTGCATATATTTGCACAAGAGCTTCCATTATCCCTCCCTCTTTCCCTCCTTTCTTTGTTGTGTTGAGAGGTCTAGGTATTCTGCCTGGAACTAGCTGTGCAATGTAGTTCATGCTGGCCTTGAACTGACAATCTTCCTAACTCAGACTGTTAAGTCACAGCATGCTCCACCATGCCCAGCTAGTCCTCAGGATTTTTTTACATGTGAGATTATCTCATCTGTAACTGCAGATAGTTTCCTCTTAACTAATTAGCCTGGCCAAATCTCTAGTACAATGTTGTATAAAGGTGATAAAAGCAGATGATATCCTTGTCTTATTCTTTATCTTAGGGGTAATTTTTTTCCCGCAGTTTAATATGATGTTAACTAAGAATTTTCTTTATCCCTTTGTCAGAATGAGAATGCCTTTTCTTTTTCGACTTTAATATTTCTATGACTAAAAAATAAGAGTTTATAATATTATAAAACTAATTTTATATTTAATATATTTAATAATATAATAATATTCTTTACATATAAAAAATATTGGGATCTGAGGGTGTAAATCACTTGGTAGAGTATTTATCTAGCATGTAGAAGGCCCTAGGTTCAACCCCAACTACATGAGAAAGGGGTGAGTGTGTAGTTGTGCACTAGGAAATCAGAAGTTCAAGGTCACCCTCCACTACACAGCAAGTTCAAGTCCAGCCTGGGCTTTATGAGTATGTCTCAAAATGCATGCATACGTATGAATGCCTGTGCATGCGCACGCGTGTATGTGTACATACATATATGTTTTGTTAGATGTTTTATCTAAATAACTTATATATTTTTTCTCCTAGTCTACTTATATGATGATGTATTATACTAATAGCTTTATAAACTTTGCCTTTCTAAAATAAATTCCTCTTGATAATACTTGATTTTTAAAAAATATTATTTGTGTGTGTGTGCGCTTGTGTGTACATGCCACATGTGTGTAGGTCTCCAAAGAGGCTAGAAGGGGGTATGCATCCCTTGGAGCTGGAGTTACAGGTTGTGAGCCACCTTACACAGGTGCTGAGAATCAAACTCTGGTCCTTCAGAGGAGCAGGAAGAACATCTATCTACTGAGCCATCTCTCCATTCCTAGCAATATACTTTTGACCATGTTGATAAATATGATTGGTTAGGGTTTTTGTTGATGAGGATTTTTGCACCTATAGTCATCATGAATATTGGTAGCTTTCCTTTCTTGGAATGATCTGCCTGATTTTGAGTTCTCTGTCCATCCCCTTACCAAGACTTTTCCCATAAATGTTTGTAGCTTTATAAAGTATTTCCTTAATTCTCTCTGCTTGGGAAATAAATCAGAAAATGCTCTCAAGAGTAAAAACTGACCAGATGTCCATTTCTCTGAAAGATTCTGTCCCCTCAAGTTTCAAGATCTCTATATCCATTACTGTATAGTGCTGATACTTGATCTTGCGAATTCTTGGCATTTTGGGAAGGTTCTTCCGTACCCTCTCGTCAAATAGGCGTCAGCTAAGGCCCCTGTCCTGTTTTTGGTCTGCCCAGCTCAGTCTTAGCAAACATCCAACTCTTAGCCTTCATGTATACTCTTAAAAGTTTCCATGTGTCTACTCTTTTGCTTAGGCTACAAATTCCTAGCTAGCTTTGCTGAATTCACAGCTGAATCTAATTTTTCTTCTGTTATAATGCCCCATTGTATCAATCTTAATGAAAGTATTCCATGGTGTTTTATTAAAGTATCAGAATAATCTTTCCTTCAGCAATGCCCTCACAAGAGTTCTTTTATATATTTTTCATATCTGTACGGTTGTGGGTGGGAGAATGAGCCAGAAGTGGGTTGCTACATTGTGACAGAAGACAGTGCAAAGGCTCTTCCATCTTGTATTCTTACTGAGGCCAGTTCAGTTTTAGCTAGAATTTGATCTCCTTGATGAAGAATCCCATAGAAAATTACCAACTCTATTCTGGAAACAAAGGTCAAAATGTCCTGGATAACTTACCTTAGTTTCTGTTAACCTGCCTGTTTGTGCAGAAACCCCTCCAGCTAACTGCTTATCTTCATTTCTGTACAATGGTTTGCTTACCCAAAGCCCCCCACTCCTCTGCGGCCTATCAAAATGTCAGTAAGTGGTTTTGTCTTCAAAACATCAAAAATCCTGTGTTCTGGCTACTCAGGGCCACAGCTAGGTCCTCTAATGCCTGGGTGTGGTCCTAAACAACTGGAATCAGGAATTGGCTATAAACTGTATCTGAGTGGTCACATCTCTGATGTGCTATCCATAACATTATTGCTAAACCCATAAGTCTATGTATTTCTGTAACAAGAACTCATTGTTTTAAAGATTTTCATTTACAATTACAGTTAAAACATAGTAATGGAGATATAAACAGTGACTCAGAAAAACTACCAAGGGGGATTTAGGGCAGAGAGAAGAGCAAATGGTGGAAAAGCAGTAGATTTTATGTGACCATCATAGGGGTGGGGAATCTGAGCTGATAGAGGTTGTTTGGGTTGATCTCAAACTAGGTGCCCTTGCCTGAGGTAGTTGACCTTTGGGGGAAGATTAAGAAAGGTTTCTGGAGGATTTTTAATTTTTTTTTTTTTTTTTTAGGAGAAGGTTTCTCTGTATTGCACTGGCTGTCTTGGAACTGGCTCTGTAGATAAGGCTGGCCTAGAACTTAGAGATCAACCTGCCTCTGCCTCCCTGCTAGAATTAAAGCCTAAGTGTGTATGTGAGCTTGAGACACTACCACCCAGCAGATTCCTGGAAGATTAAGGGAGATTCTTGGTGAATAGCAACCACTTTAAGAGATCTGCTTTTCTAGTAAATAGAAACCTTTAGGCTTGTTTACAGATAAACAATCCTCTGTTTACCCAAAATCCTTGTTTAGGACAATGTCACTAGCATTGCCATTTTGGAGGAAGTGGAGCTTTGGACCTGACAGAAGCTAGTTTTGGAATTTTTGCTGTTGTTGGTTGGTTGGTTGGTTTTGAGACAAGGTCTCACTCTGTAGCCCAGGCTGAGTAGGAACTTGCTTTGTAGACCAGGTTGGTCCGGAACTCACAGAAAGCTGCCTGCCTCCGCCTCCCTAATTCTGGGATTAAAGGCATGGGCCACTGTGCCCTGCTCTTTTTGTAGTTTATTTTTTTTTAATTACTCATTTTTGTGTATCTGTAGATCTATACATATCCTGGAGTACCACAGTGCTTGTGGAGTGCAGAGGACAGCCAATCGGTCTCTCTCAGGATGAAATTCAGTTCTTTAGTCTTAGCAGAAAGTACCTTTACCTGCTGAGCCATCTCTCTGGCCCTGTAGGGTATTTTTATTTACTTAGTATTTTTGGAACAGGGTCTCCCTGGCTGGTCTGGAATTCACAGAGCTAAGTGAACCCCTGTGACACAGGTTCAAAGGTATGCATCATCACACCCAGCCATGTTTTAAAATTACATTCCATTTTTATGGGATGTCACACTAGACATCAAGAGGTCAAAGGATAACTTGCAGGAGTTAGTTCTCTCCCTCTACCTTGTAGGTGCTTGGGATTAAACTCGGGTCATCAGGCTTGGTGGCAACTGCAACTCTATTTCTAAAGTCCCATAACAGAGAATTGAATTGTATATATTTCAAAATTAATAGTAGAGCTTTTTCGGAGTTTTTTAATATTCCTAAAAATAGAGATTAAAATATGGGGGTAGGGGAAAGGTTCTGGTATCTTGCTTTTGTTTTCAAAGAATCAGCTTAAATTTCTTGTCCAATTCCACTATAAACTCGGAGCGTAGGACTCTTAGATTGCTTGACATCTGTAAGCCGGAAGGTTCCCCCCCTCCCCCCCCAGTTATTCTCGTGTCGTAAAGAATCATTTTCTGGGTCTTTTCCTTCTGCCTATAACAAGTGCCTTATCTTAGGATCTATTTATTGCTGCAGGGTTCAAGAAAGGCTCCCACATAATGACAACCACACAGGAACACTGCCCCCAAAGATATGTAGCTGGCAGCACCCTTCCCATTTGTTTTTGAGGGGAAAGGAGTTAAGACGTGTGTGTGTGTGTGTGTGTGTGTGTGTGTGTGTGTGTGTGTGCGTGCGTGTGTGTGTGGGTCTTCATTTGCTACCCAGGCTGGGTTCCCAGTTGCAGCCATGTTCCTGCCTCAACCTTCCATTTTACTGGGATTACAGGCATGAGCCAATCTCAACTCAAATCCTAGGGCTCATAAGGTGGTGTGGTTCCAGTGCTTTTCTGCACTGGAACCAAAAGCAAGGCCTAGGAGAGTTGAGCAAGAAGGCCCTCAATCTTAGACATGGAAATGGCAGAGGAACTCTCTCACAGGGCGGAGTGGAGCCTCGACAGTCAGAAGGGGTAAGAAAGAGACTGCGGACGGGGAGAGGGATCAGTGGACTTCCTAGCCTCTCAGCTCCGCCTGGGGTTTCCAAGGGTGATGCAGCCATCCGGGCTGTGACAGGGCCACCATCCCGCCTTTAGAATAGCAGGGTGTCTGTCTCTCCTCTACAGACTCCCTTGCCGTGCCCTCGAGGTCCTTCCACGTCCAGCTCATCCACCAAGCGGGCTGAGGCGGCGTCCTCGCAGGGTGACGCGGGTGGGAGCGAGGCGAGCCTGAAGGGAGGAGCGGGAGGCGGCCTGAGGAATCAGCGCGGCGCGCCCGCACGCCCCTCAACCCTCTCGCGGCCGCGCGCCTCCCGCCTCAGCAACGCGGCCCCGCGGGAGGGCGGGCGCGCGCGGCCGGAAGCGCCTTTCCCGGAAGGCAGGGGGGCGGTGCCGGCCTCGGGGCGGCTCGACCATGGCGGCGGCGCGCCGGGTGCTCGCAGCTTGAGCGGAGCCGCGCAGCAGGAGGATGGCCTCGCTCGGGTCAGCCGCGGCCGGGGAGCCGGCGACCGGAGCTGAGGCGGAGCCCGGCCCTCCGGCCCCGCCGCCGCCTCCGCCGCCGCCACCGGCTCCCTCGCCGTCCGCTCTCGGGCCGCTGCTGCCCCTGCAGCGCGAGCCGCTGTACAACTGGCAGGCCACCAAGGCGTCGCTCAAGGAGCGCTTCGCCTTCCTCTTCAACTCGGAGCTGCTGAGCGATGTGCGTTTCGTGCTGGGCAAGGGCCGAGGCGCGGCGGCCGCCGGGGGCCCGCAGCGCATCCCCGCCCACCGCTTCGTGCTGGCGGCCGGCAGCGCGGTCTTCGACGCCATGTTCAACGGCGGCATGGCCACGACGTCGGCCGAGATCGAGCTGCCGGACGTGGAGCCCGCCGCCTTCCTGGCGCTGCTGAGGTGAGCGGCGGGCGCGCGGAGCCGGCGGCCTGGAGGGTGGCGGCACCCAGCCCGGCCTGCGTCGACTCCCGAGTGACCTTGGGCTGGGCGAGTCGGCCTCCCTCGGGTCCTCCCCGGCAGGCAGGCGATGCTTGGGAAGGTCGGTCAGTGTCGCCATTCCCGGCGGTGGCGGGCGCTTTGCCGTTGAAGGGTGCTGTCACATTCCAGTAGCGGAATTGTCTGTCGCCCGGGCTTCATAATCGAGTGGGCAGACTAGAAGACGAGATAGGCTGTCCCGATTACCCACTTGCAGGATTCGTTTTTGTTTAAGGACCCGGGTGGATGAAGGGTCTTAGAGGACTGGGGTTGTCAGGGTCTCCACGGTTTGCTGTCAGGACTCTGGAAGATAATAGCCATAGCAGGTATCAGGCTGGCCTGCTTCAAGTTTCTGCAGTCAAGGTGACGGTTTTTGTATTCTAAAACACGCTAGTAGTGTTCGAGTTTGCTCTCCGATGATCTGAGGATAGGAGATTGATTGATAGCTGATTAGTTTGCTACTTAGTGGAAGGTAGTGGCATTGTGGCGTTGTTAATCACAGCAGTCCTAACTGTTAGGGAGGCATATCTTGTTGTTTTACCCCAGTTTTACAAATGGGACCGAGGCCCAGAAAAGTGACTTGTCCAAGGTAATCGAGCCAGCTCCCGGAGGACCGAAGATGGTGTTGGCTGCTTGAGTATAGTGTTGTTTTTAAGACAGCAGATTTTGAGTAATTCTGACGTAAACAGGCAAGTCAGTGGAGCACAAGAGTCCACAGAGGCTCATAGCTTCCTCAAGAAGATGCTTATGGAGGGAAATATAAAGTTCACACAAGAAATATATGTTAAGTTCCCATCAATAAATGGATAAAGGACAAGATGTAATAGAAAAGAAAAAAATACAACCAAGGAATGTGTGACCTCATTAGTAAATGAGGAAATGCAAATTAAAACAGTAAAGTGCTTTCTCCTTTTCATGAGCCCCACCTTTTGGGGGCGGAGATATGGGTTTGGCTTTTATTTTCTTGGACCTGGGCTCATTATTTAGACTTGGCCGATTTGGGGCTCGATATGTATTCCAAGCTGGCTTCGAACTCAGCGAACTTATTACCCCCCCTGAGTGCTGACCCACCAAAAAATTTAAAAGATGACTGAAGGAACACTTTCCGAGAAAGATTATCGTAAAAAAAAGCCTTTGAAAAATAGTTGGATGCCTTAGACTTTTTCTACACTTAGAAAACATTAAATTATTGAAAAAGGTGTCTACAGCATTCTTCACGAGAATGTAGAAAGAAGTTGAGCCAAGGAAATAAATAAATCAGTAACAATCATAGGTCCACTTGATGGAATATAATGCAGTCACTGTGAAGTTTATGAAAATCAGATAATATTATGGGCAGGGTTCAAGTTAGCATTTTGAATTTCATGCACCATGGTAACAACTGAAAAAGAGTGGAGCAAATGTTATATACCTGGAGATAGGATAGAAGGAGAGACCAGTATGCCAAGGTGTGTTGAACTGAAAAGCCGATAGTACCCTTTTCTCTCTTTGTCCTCAGATTTTCTAGCATTGAATTTGTATTTATGGGGATAGGTGTGCAGCCTACCTGCTAGTATTTGAGTCATTTGGATTTTGAAGTTGAGCAGGAAGACTGGATATAGCTTGCTTAGCAAATTACGTAGTTTAGAAGCCTTCCTTAAAATGATAGGCCAGAGAGGTGGTGGCGTAGTGGGTACAGGCTCCTGTTGCAAGCCTAGAGGAAGAAGGCCTTAGGTACCTGTGGCCCTGTAGTAAAAGGGGAGAACTTAGTCCTACAAGTTGTCCTCTGACCTCATATGTGAGCTGCTGTGTACCTGCCTCCACACACATGCAGGAAAAAATACAACAAAATGTTTTTTTTTTTTTCCACCTGTACCATCCACTGGGACAATAAATTAGTAGATGTCTCCTTTTGGTATCATTTTTGGAGGTAAAACCTTAAAGCATTTTAATACTTTTTCTAAGTGAAGTTTACACTAGCTAACCTTGAGAACCATAGAGCTAAACTACTAGGCACTTTTTATTGATAGGGCTAGAATAGAATTATGGAGGGGGCTATTTCATACTTTTGTTTTTTATTTGTATTTTCATTGAATGTGCTAATCAGTTTTAATAGGAAGTAAGTTAACTTAGAGCCCTTGAAATATACAGTGCCATTTGATTTCTTGCTCTCTAAGTAAATTATTTTCCTGATAGTCAGGTCCTGGTCATTTTTCTATTCTGAACTGCATGTCTAGACTAATTTTTACTTAGGCATTGATTATCTTTAAAACATTGTGTGACAACAATGGTGGAGCTTGCTAAACTGGAAAAGTGAGGTGGCTGAGGCAGATTTTTACTGTTTTTACAACCTAAATTAACTACCATTACGTCGAGGCTTCTGAACTTAGGTTTTACACTTTAATAATCTGCTTACTTAAAGCCCTCTCACTTACAAATGGTGTTCTAGTTCATTTGACGTACACTGTGTCTCCCTGCGTAGCTTATTTCTCAGTGTAGGAGTCGGCAGTGGACACTGTCCAGGCTGACAGGGTTTGGAAGGAAATAATACCAGAGAAAACTTTTTAAGGGGGTGGGGGCGTGTTTTAGGCCTTAATCTCTTCTGCCAGAGAAACTACAAGAGTAAACTATCGAGGTTTGAGTAGATAAAAAGAAAGCGATGGGTGATAGTGATTAAAGAGATAGGCCGGGCAGGGATTTGGGGGACTGAGGAAGAAGGCTTGAGAGAAAACAGGGTTTTCAGTGGAGTGATGAGACCCTATTCGCATTTACAATCCTCACCTGCCTGTTGCTGGAGGAACTGGAACCTCCAAGTAACATATACATTAAGAGGTTTTGTTGTGCTCTATTTAGATAGGAGATGCCAAGGAGCTGCAGGAAGTTAGAACAGCGTTAACGTGGGAAAGTAGTGGACTGTGAAAGGTACAGGGTGCCTGAGACCTGCAAGGGCCTGCATAGAGCTGGAGGAAGGGAAAGGGAGCGATAAGCAAACTAGGCGGCTGTCAGAGAGATGAGAAAGGAAGGCAGCCGGGCATCCTGAGAGGCAAGTCAAAGAGAGAATTTGGGAAATGAGAGTGGAAAACTTTGACAGCTATAGAACATGGTTAGCTGTTAAATGGTACTGAGGGTTGGGTAAAGTGAATTCCTGATGGTATGATAACAGGTGTAAGCTGTTGATATCCCTGGATATCACTAATCACACTAATGCATGCACTCTCACTCAGGATTCCTTGAGGGCAGGGAGGGGCTTCTGTTCTGGCCTTGATTTCAGGTTGTCCTTTGGGTGCCCCTCTTTGGGGCTGATGTCTCAGTTTCCGACCACACTGGAGAATTCCACGTTCGTTTCCTTGGCCAAGCTCCAGCTCCTGCTGTCTTTGGACTTGGCTCTCACTCCAGCTCTACAGTCCCTCTCCTAGTCACTTGGGAACTTGTCTGTTGGGGGAAGTTTAATGCTTTACAGCTGTTAAAGGCCATTGTGGTACCACCTTGCCCCTTTATCTATTCAATGTCCCACCTAACTACTAGTGACATTTTCCTTATTTTAATGCCTGCCTTCCAAGGCCTCTTGTAACTGTATAGCCTCTATCTAAAAGACAGTAATTACTATACTTAAGGTAGTAATTTTGGGCTTTACTTTTTGATTAAATCACTGTTCCTTTACCCTTCAGGCAAATTTGTACCCTAGCTCATTTAATCTCTCAGCGTGTTTTGGTTACATGTTACCCTAGAACAAACCATTCCAACATCTGGTGGTTTTAAACAGTCATTTCATTGTCTTTAGAGCTGTGTGGGTTGATGGGATCACCCAGTTGTTTGGCATATCTCTAAGGTTCCAAGACTGGATTTCAGATAACACCCAGGGCTGTGGTCGGTCATAGGGAGGTTTGGCTCAGATTCTGCATGGTTTTCAGTGGTTTGAGGTCTTTTCAGCGAGCTTGATTTCTTGAACAAACATAGGAGCTTCCAGGTGTTGTTATATTTTTGGTTGTGAGCCTAGCCTTTAACAGCTGAGCCATCTCTCCAGCCCTCCAGGTGTTCTTAAAGTGTAGGCTAAACTGATATGTTTTTGATGCTGCATTTTGCTGATTAATGGTGAATGGGAATCGTGTAAGCCAGCAAAGATCTATATAGCAGCATTAATATTAGAAGGCATGACTTAGTGTGGGCTTCCTAAGTGACTGTGTGTCTTAGTGTCGGTCGAAACTTCTGTTCTTACGGCATTACTTTTTAAGCATTCATATAAACTTACTATGGAACAAATCTTACTCTTTCTGTAGCTCTGTTATCTATTACAGTGCCTAATGATATACACAGTCCCTCAAAAATGTTTTTGAATAAAATGGATCATTGGTTAAAAAAAAGTTCTTTAGATATGATCCCCAGCCCCCTGTTTCGCACCCCCCCCCCCATACAACCTTTTTTTCTAATTCGAGGTCAAATTTTTCACTCTATCCTTTCAAAAATAGTTTAATTTCAGGGCTGGAGGAATCTGAGGCCTGAATTTGGTTCCCAGAGCCTGTATCAAAATGGCAGATGTGGCAGGCATGTACTTGGAGTTCCAGTGCTGGGAAGGCTAGTTGAGGAGGAACCCTGGCCTCCCTGGCCTGTCTGATGTAATTAGTGAGTTCCAAGCTACTGAGACTCTGCCTTCAGCGGACATGGATGTTATTGCAGAGGTTGACCTCTACACCCACCCACCACATACATGCACCCACACAAGAACACATATGCATAACATTCTTTTAATTAGCCAGATGTGGAGGCACACGTCCCAGTATTTGGGAGGTGGAGGCTGGAGGATCAGAAAGAAAGTCAAAGCGTGAAACAGCTACAGAAGACCCTATCTTAAAAATTTCTTAAATTGTATTAAATATAGCCTTAGCTCTTATCTTGCTGGAGACCATCTTTGTTTTGGGATGGAGATAAGGAAACAGATATACTTTGACATACAATCATTTCTCTGTGCTTTATGTCCCTGTCCTTAAAGGTTATGTCTGGGAACTTCAGTTGTCTGTTGAGAATACAAAGAGCTGTGCCTATGCTCTGTGCCTGCTGTGCAAGCCTGGCAATCTGAGCTGAGCACACACAGGTGAAAGGGCAAAGCCAGTTTCACAGTGGAGTTTACCTACATACATACTGTGATATCATGTACGCAGACTGATAGTTAAAATTCAAGTGCAAAGAATTGTGGTAATGTCATGTTTACGTTTTAGTTGTATTTTTCTTAGTTTTTCTTAAGATTAAGAGATTTAGAGATTAAGAGACTAGAGATAATTGGGGGTTCAGTGATTAAGAGTACTTACTGCTCTTATCGGCAACAAGATTTGGTTCCCAGCACCCACAGAACAGATCACAGCTACCTATAACTCCAATGCCAGGGAGTCTAGGACTCTTGCGGCCTTTGCAAGCTTTTGCTTGCAAGTGGTACAAAAACTCACTCAGCCTCGTATACGTAATATTTTATAAGTAAATAGATCTTTGAATAAAAAGAAATCCTACTGATTAAATTATTTCAGAGAACATATGTAAATGAAATATGAACAAGATGATTCCTAGATTTTTAGTAAGTTTTCTTATTAGAAATAAGAATACCAGCCAGGTGGTAGTGGTAGTGCTTGCCTTTAATCCTAGCACTTAGATAGCAGAGATACGCAAATTTCTGAGTTCAAGGCCAGCCTGATGTACACATCGAGGCACGAGACTGCTACGACAACACAGAGAAACCTTGTCTCAAAAGCAAACAACAACAACAAAAAAAGAAAAGAAAAGAAGAAAGAAAAAAAGAAATAGAAAAAAATTAAAATACACCCACACCACCACATTGATGTCACTTAGAAACTTTTGCCTAGTGTGTTAACATACACACTTATTAAAACTTAAATATGCCCATACTTTGTTTGTCTATATATACATGCAGCTAGAGACAAGAGCTCCGGGGTACTGGTTAGTTCATATTGTTGTTCCACCTATAGGGTTGCAGTTCCCTTTAGCTCCTTGGGTAATATAGGGGGAGAGGAAATCTCTTTTTTATTGTTTATAGTCCAGTATTTACTTTTAACTTGCATTCTCAAAAATAATTTAAAGTATCTTACAAGAAATCTAGAGCTGGGCGTGGTGGTGCATGCCTTTAATCCCAGCACTCAGGAGGCAGAGGCAGCGGATTTCTGAGTTCGAGGCCAGCCTGGTCTACAGAGTGAGTTCCAGGACAGCCAGGGCTACACAGAGAGACCCTGTCTCAAAAAACCAAAACCAACCAACCAAACAAAACAAATAGTATATTGTGATCAAGCCACAGCTTTCCTTTGTAATTGTCTTAGCAACAAATATAAAAAACAAACAAACAAAACCCCCGAAACTTGCTTGATCAGTTACAATTCATGATGTCTCTAGACTTAAAAACAAACAACCTACCTAGGGAATCTGTACTCTAATACTGAGAGTAATAATGAAACTGAATGTCCCAGTTGCCTTGCCTTTATAGAGAAGGAGTTATTAGAGTAATGAACAATGTCTGTAAGCAATGGCTGTAGACACAGGTGATTCTTTACTATAATAATGATGTTCCTTGATATAAGCCAAAGGTTATTACTAACGTGAAATTTTTATTAAATTCAGTTTGAATGTGAAGGATCACGTGCAGAATAATCTAAAACACAATTCTTTTTTGTACCTAGAAATGCCTCCACAGATGTTTCATGCCAGCCTAAATTATAGCTCCCAAACATAGATTCATATAGAGCCATGTACTTCAGCTTTGTGCCTTATCTTCCACCTCTCTCTCTCTCTCTTTTTTTTTTTTTTTTTTTTTGAGACAGGGTTTCTCTGTATAGCCCTGGCTGTCCTGGAACTCACTCTGTGGACCAGGCTGGCCTCGAACTCAGAAATCCGCCTGCCTCCCAAGTGCTGGGATTAAAGGCGTGCGCCACCATGCCCGGCTTCCACCTCTCTTTTTTTTTTTTTTTTTTTAATTTTTTTTTTTTAAATTTTTTATTAGGTATTTTCCTCGTTTACATTTCCAATGCTAGCCCAAAAGTCCCCCATACCCCCCCACACACTCCCCTACCCACCCGCTCCCCCTTTTTGGCCCTGGCGTTCCCCTGTACTGGGGCATATAAAGTTTGCAAGTCCAATGGGCCTCTCTTTCCAGTGATGGCCAACTAGGCCATCTTTTGATATATACGCAGCTAGAGACAAGAGCTCCGGGGTACTGGTTAGTTCATATTGTTGTTCCATCTATAGGGTTGCAGTTCCCTTTAGCTCCTTGGGTACTTTCTCTAGCTCCTCCATTGGGGGCCCTGTGATCCATCCAATAGCTGACTGTGAGCATCCACTTCTGTGTTTGCTAGGCCCCAGCATAGTCTCACAAGAGAAAGCTATATCTGGGTCCTTTCAGCAAAATCTTGCTAGTGTATTCAATGGTGTCAGCGTTTGGAAGCTGATTATGGGATGGATCTCTGGATATGGCAATCACTAGATGGTCCATCCTTTCATCACAGCTCAAATTTTGTCTCTGTAACTCCTTCCATGGGTGTTTTGTTCCCATTTCTAAGAAGGGGCAAAGTGTCCACACTTTGGTCTTCGTTCTTCTTGAGTTTCATGCGTTTAGCAAATTGTATCTTATATCTTGGGTATCCTAAGTTTCTGGGCTAATATCCACTTATTAGTGAGTACATATTGTGTGAATTCCTTTGTGATTGGGTTACCTCACTCAGGATGATGCCCTCCAGGTCCATCCATTTGCCTAGGAATTTCATAAATTCATTCTTTTAACAGCTGAGTAGTACTCCATTGTGTGTACCCCATTTTCTGTATCCATTCCTCTGTTGAGGGGCATCTGGGTTCTTTCCAGCTTCTGGCTATTATAAATAAGGTTGCTATGAACATAGTGGAGCATGTCTCCTTCTTACCGGTTGGGACATCTTCTGGATATATGCCCAGGAGAGGTATTGCAGGATCCTCCGGTAGTACTATGTCCAATTTTCTGAGGAACCACCAGACTGATTTCCAGAGTGGTTGTACAAGCTTGCAATCCCATCAACAATGGAGGAGTGTTCCTCTTTCTCCACATCCTCAACAGCATCTGCTGTCACCTGAATTTTTGATCTTAGCCATTCTGACTGGTATGAGGTGGAATCTCAGGGTTGTTTTGATTTGCATTTCCCTGATGATTAAGGATGTTGAACATTTTTTCAGGTGCTACTCTGCCATTCGGTATTCCTCAGGTGAGAATTCTTTGTTCAGCTCTGAGCCCCATTTTTTAATGGGGTTATTTGATTTTCTGGAGTCCACCTTCTTGAGTTCTTTATATATATTGGATATTAGTCCCCTATCCGATTTGGGATGGGTAAAGATCCTTTCCCAATCTGTTGGTGGTCTTTTTGTCTTATTGACAGTGTCTTTTGCCTTGCAGAAGCTTTGCAGTTTCATGAGGTCCCATTTGTCAATTCTCCATCTTACAGCACAAGCCATTGCTGTTCTATTCAGGAATTTTTCCCCTGTACCCATATCTTCGAGGCTTTTCCCTACTTTCTCCTCTCTAAGTTTCAGTGTCTCTGGTTTTATGTGGAGTTCCTTAATCCACTTAGATTTGACCTCAGTACAAGGAGATAGGAATGGATCAATTCGCATTCTTCTACATGATAACCACCAGTTGTGCCAGTACCATTTGTTGAAAATGCTGTCTTTTTTCCACTGGATGGTTTTAGCTCCCTTGTCAAAGATCAAGTGACCATAGGTGTGTGGGTTCATCTCTGGGTCTTCAATTCTGTTCTATTGGTCTACTTGTCTGTCACTATACCAGTACCATGCAGTTTTTATCACAATTGCTCTGTATTCTACCTCTCTCTTAATTAAAGTGACTTAATAAATACGAAAGACAGTATGCCTGTTAGAAGAAAAGGAGAGGATTCGGAATGGACAACATATAGAAAATAGACAGTGTACTTAGAAATTGTGTGGATAAAATGAGAGTGGCTGAAGCAGCTGGTGGGTCTGGTAGAAACCCCCCTACTCCAAGTTGGAAGTAAAGAAGCGGGTGGGGGAAGCCTAATGCTTAAGACACAAATTTATATAAAGCCTCCGTGAGGTTGTAAAGACTGCCCCTCAGCCAAGTGCTGGTGACAGCTGAAGGTTCCCCTGTAAATGTAAGGAAACTGCCTGGCAACACAGAATTGTTGGTGTGATTTTGGAACCTCTGAATAAAGCTCTCACAGTGACAGGAGGGGCTCTTGATCTCAAGGCCAGGCACTGGTGAGCAGCTTCCACATACCCAGAACTCACACCCTAGCCTTTGCATTTTCAAGATGTTTTAAAACCTGGATACAGACCAGCTACTAATTACTGAACTTGGAGATAGTGACCACTTGACACACAGAAAATCACAATGTGAATGACAAACAGCATATGAATTTCAAGGAAGCATGGACTTGAGGGAAAAGAAGACTTCAGGTTTCTGCTATGCATCTTGGAAAGGAGAAAAGGGTTTGTATCTCTAAAACTAAGACATAGTTGTGAAGGGAAGAAAAAGGAATAATCAAGAACAAGGTGGGAGTTTTTAGAAATTTAAATGTGATTGCTGGGGAGAAAAGTAAGGCTATAAGCAAAGGGAAAGAAATATTCTGCCAGTTGGTGCACTCCTTTAATCCCACCTGGTCTACAAAGTGAGTTCCAGGACAGCCAGGGCTACACAGAGAAAACCTGTCTTGAAAACCAACCAACCAACCAATCAATCAAACAAAGCCACAGAGAAAGAAATATTCCAAAATACAAAAGTAAACTTTTTTTAATTAAAGAAAAGTAGATCATATATTAGTGAGCAGCTAACATATACCCAGGTTAATTTTTGTTGGGCTCTACTAAAAATGCTTTATGTTTTAACTTGTGTTCATTCTCACTGCAACATTACAAATACTGTTATTTTCATCTCTAGAGAGTCACACCATGATACTATGCTTAAAACCACACACTAAATAAATGATAGCACTGGTTCAAACCCACACAATTTCTTTATTTTTTTTCTCTCACTGATTGATAGACATTTGGTTGAGTCCACTGATATGCAACCTGTGGATACAGGTCAAGTGGATTATTAAATTATTTTACCTCTAAAGCACTCTAATCCGTGGTCATTGTGCTAATTCTGGAATGGCTACAAAAGGTTTTAAACAAGATTCTGAAACCAAGAAATAAATGAATCTTTTAACATTTGGAGATGTGACCTTAGTCAGCTGTAGATTTACTCAAGTGAATGTCCTTTGATGAGGGAGACATTAGTGATCCACTGTTCTTGTAAGCAGCTGTGGAGTGCTACAAGGAGCCCAAGGCTTGATTTAGGGACATGTGTTTGTATGCCTGTCTCCTGAGCACTGCCACCCTAGTGGGAATGGGAATACTGTGTACTCTGGGGAGTAGGAATCAGAGTCTGTGCAGGTGCTGCTTACCCGATGCAAAGTTCAGGGGGTTGTTTTTCTTTTTCTTTTGTTTGTTTGCTCATTAAAGTTTAATTCTGATGGCTTGCTTGTCTAAAACAATGCCGATTGTCTATTTGAATTTTCCAATTGCTTTTTAGATTTTTGTATTCAGACGAAGTTCAAATTGGTCCAGAAACCGTTATGACCACTCTTTATACTGCTAAGAAATATGCAGTCCCTGCCTTGGAAGCACATTGCGTAGAATTTCTCACCAAACATCTTAGGGCAGATAATGCCTTTATGTTGCTTACTCAGGTAAGTAAATGTAGGTAAAATAGTAGCTTAAAAATTGAACCTAAAAAAAAAATTGAACCTAAGCTGGGCAGGGGTGGCACACACTTTTAGACCCAGCACTTGGAAGGCAGAGGCAGGCAAATTTCTATGAGATTGAGGCTAGCCATATCTACATAATGAGTTCCAGGACAGCCGGGACTACACAGAGAAACCCTGTCTTAAAAAAACAAAACAAAAATTAGTTTGATAGATTTTCACTTTATAAAAATGCACTAAATTGCTGGGCAGTGGTGGTGCACGCCTTTAATTCCAGCACTTGGGAGGCAGAGACACCGAATCTCTGAGGTCCAGGACAGCCAGGGCTACACAGAGAAACCCTGTCTCGAAAAACCAACCAACCAACCAAATAAATAAATAAATAATGTACTAAATTTCTTTAAGGATGAATGAATTCTGGTTATTGACTGGAATCCCATACTAGAAGTAAAAATGTTACAAAAATAGGACCAAGTCAAAGTTACAGAGCTGAAATCAGCCAGCAAACTAATAAATGTTATATTAATTTTGTATTTACCAAATGATTAAAGTTATGTGAGACTGTCCTCGTTGGTAGGAAATTTAAAAGTCCATAACATATGCAGCTTACTTTGCTGGCTCACCTCACCCCCCATAAATAGATTTGCTCTCCCTGCAAAAGAGAGGTTTGTATGGCGGGAACGAATGAACAGATACAATAAGTAATTTTTAGATATGTAATCTGGAGATAGATATGATGTCTGTGTGTGTTCAAATTACATAAAGTAATTAATAGTTTTTTATTATTTAAAGCTAAAATTAGATTGGCAAAGCAAATTAATATAAACAAGTCCAATGTGTAAATCCAAGGAGAACATTTGTTCAGTTGCATGTGAATTGCTGAATCTGGGTTGGAGAAATGACTCAGTGAAGTGCTTGTAATAAAATCAAGAGGATATATATATTCAAATCTCTTAAAATTCACGTGAAAGTGTCACATCAGCATTGATGGACAGGGACAGGTAATAGCCAGTCAGCCTCCCTCAGCTGTTGAGGTTCAGGTCTCTAAAGACCCTATTTCAAAAAAAATATAGTGAACAGTGATAGAGGAAAGCACTGGGCATCCTCCTCTGGCCTCTGTGTGCACATAATTGGGCATATACCCATACACACATGCTCACATGTACTGTACATATGTGCACACACATACACAAACTTAATTACTGAATCCTTTAAAATTAATTTTACTGTGGCTAAAGAGATGGCTCGGCAGTTAAAGCGCATTTGCTGTTCTCATAGAGGAACAGCGTAGTCAGTTTCTAGCACCTAGATAGTGTCTTTGATCTTCTGCAACTCCAGTTCAAGGGATCCAATGCTCTCTTTGTTTTTTACGGGTGCCAGGCACACAGACAATACACATATATACAGTACACATACATAATGCATGTAAAGCACTCATAAAAATAAATCTTTTTTAAAAGATTTAGTCATTTATTTATTTATTATATGTAAATACAGGTGAGATCTCATTACGGTGGTTGGGAGCCACCATGATGGTTGCTGAGATTTGAACTCAGGACCTACAGAAGAGCAGTCAGTGCTCTTAACTGCTGAGCCATCTCTCCAGCCCTAAATAAATCTTTAAGAAGAGAATTTTACTCAAAATTAAGTGAAGACCCATCAGTCATGTCAGGTTATGGGTGTCATTCCTGATGTAGTTAATTAGTTGGGTGCCTGGACCTCTAAAATTCTTACACAGCTCCCATCACTACAGGAAATGTTTTAAAAAAAAAAAAACTTAGGATCTCTTTATTCTTGACAGTTGGTGTACTAGTTAGCAGTGATGGTAAGATTGAAGTTTTAAGTACTAGACAGCAGCATATCTAACTAGATCTTAGACAAGTATGTATACACCACCGAACTGTTTGATGTCCTTTACCTAATCTGAGAGTTTAAGGATCAGACTAAGTAATACATAAAAATTAGGCTGTAATGTATACGCATATGAAAGTAAAAATAACAAGACCGTTGATATTGTGACACATTAGTATTCTTTAGCCTTCCATTTCTCATTCTCAGTATTTTGCATAAATAGCAATTGTAGCTGTATACAGTATCAACTTTGTACACAGTCTGAGGAAGTGCCTGAAAGTAAGATGACTATTTGTCTGTTTGTGTAGGCGCGGTTGTTCGATGAGCCCCAGCTGGCTAGTCTTTGTCTGGACACCATAGACAAGAGCACAGTGGATGCAATCAGTGCGGAGGGGTTTACTGATATTGACATAGGTGAGTTCCTACTGGTCAGAATGTTTTCATTTGGAGACAGCACTATCTTGTTGGAAAACTGTGTCAATTGGTGTTTCCTCCCGACATTTGAAGGTCTCCGTCCTTAAGGAGGTGTACTTTCTTTCATCTTAGTGACAGTACTCTTGAGAATCTTCACTACCTGGGTGTGTCCCAAAAAGTACCAAATAACTAAGATTGTTCACCATCTTCATGGGATTGTCCTAGAGCAAATAAAAAGAGTAAAATGGGGCTGGAGAGATGGCTCAGTGGTTAAGAGCGCTAACTGCTCTTCCGAAGGTCGTGAGTTCAAATCCCAGCAACCACATGATGGCTCACAACCATCCGTAATGAGATCTGATGCCTTCTTCTGGTGAGAAGAAAAAGTCTGAAGACAGCTACAGTGTACTTATATATAATAAATAAATAAATCTTTAAAAAAAGAAGAAGAAGAGTAAAATGTGATCGTATTGTTAAATAACTGCAGAGGTGCCAAGGAACAAAATACGTGAACATTAGGATTTAGCATGTTAGTAGATAAGCTAGCATATAACGGTAACTTTAGCCATTCTAAGAAGGTATCATATCTGTGGAAAATAATTACTTGATAACTACAAAAAATTAGAGACATTACCTTAAATTGGTGTTGTGTTAGGAAAATTATGACTAGAGAGGTTCTGATAAGAGCCTTATGGAATGGCTAGCACTTGGACTGGGGATACCGCTTAGTCATAGATTGCTTGCCTGACATGCAGGAGACCCTGTTTCCAATCCCAGCACCACAAGAAGCAAGATCCCTCAGTAGTTAAAACAACAGCATTAGGCATCAGAGACAGCGGAATCACAGGAAGTATGTGGCAGAGAAGAGCTGGCTGATGCCTCCAGACGATAGAGGACCAGGAAGTCGACAGGCTTAGGATTTGTTTTGCAGGAGGAGAAAGCGAGTTTCCATAGCTTTATTTTTTTATGGTGAATTGGAGTTAGGTGTCATCAGTCCCTCTCTTTTGGGATTGAAACTCTTATACCGGTTGCCTGCTTCATTTTTAAAAAAAGGTATTCCATACAAAACAGTCAAAAGAGAAATGTTAATTTCTTTCCCTGTGTTAGACTTCCTCAGTTCCTTTCTAGCTGTTTTTAGTCTTCACCAAGAAGTCTGATGCTCAGAAATCTTTGTATTCCTCTCATTTACAACGGGAAATGTTTTAAAATATATTTATTTTTAGACCTGATTGCTCAAGCTTAAACCCCAGAACTTAGTCTTTGATTATTCTTTTTTATTACCCCACATGCAGTCTCACCAGTAGGTACCCATTACCTCACTTATGAACAAATCCTACAAATGACCATTTCTTATCTGCTGCTACCATATAAGCCAGCATTCTTTCTCAGTGGGATGCCTTAGAATGATGTTCATAACTGAAAATATCAGATTGTATTACTTATGTTTCCACTGCAGGAATAATACAATTCAAACTTTTCATAAATCCTAGAAGACCAGACCCTGTGTAAGGCAGAGACTAGGCTTGGCTATAGTAACAAACTCCAAAGTGCTGTCTGGCTCAAACACAAAACAAGGTTATTTTGTGTTCATGTAATGGTCCTCAGCAGGTAGCCTGATTACTGCCTGTATCTTGCTAGCAGATGGGAGGGAAAATATCCATGTTACAAAACACTTGGGTCTAAAAGAAATAGCCCCCTTGTTTCATTGTCCAGAATTCAGTCACATGATCCAACTGACTTGACGGCAAGGTAGGATGTACAGACTAGTTACTGCCTAAGACGAGAGGGACGATAACTGTAATTAACAGCGCAAACGTAGCACAGCTGGCTGGTCTCTTGCCTCTCATCCATCCTTGTTCATTTACACTCGACAGGAGTCACTACCTTTCAAGCCTTTGTGTTTGTTGCTCATTCGGACTGGACTCCTTTTCCTTTGGATCTTTATATGGCTGCCTGTTTTTAATTACTCAGCTCACAGGTTAACTGAGACTTGAGATAGATGATCTCAGACCTACTTAATTAAATAACTAAATAAAATTCCTGTTCCTTTACTCTGCTTTATTTTCCTCATATTTATTGCTATTTGCGAGTCTTAACTAGGTGTTTATCTTTCCTTAAGTGTTGGTTGTCTGCTTTCCTCTCCTAGACTGTATGCTCCATGAAGGCAGGGCCTTTGTCTTGGTTACCACTGTATTTGTAGCACAGAGGACAGTAGAACATAGTACACGTTGAGTTAATACCCTGACCAGCTGTGATAAAATGCTGTTTCTTTGAATGTGTTTAGTTTTCAGTCAGGAAGCCAGGATGGTCCTTTTAAAATACAAGTTAGCTCAGCTTAGACCACTGCAGTGAGTTGTGTAAGCACTGACCCCTTACCCTTTCCAGACATGGCGTGTGCTGCTTCTGTAGCTAATCTGACAGTTGATTGTCAGCTCGCCTGTCTGTGCTCAGTGCCTGGGAAGAGTGTACACCTTGTGTTTTACTGAAGGGCAAGGGCTAGTGCAGTGTTGAGCTGTTAATGAAGCATTGTTTAATCTTAATTGTTTCTTGTTAAGCTGTCAAATGCTCCATTGTTTCTCATCTAATCGTGAAATCACACTACCTGCTTCTGAGTGCTTTACATGTGGCAACTGGTTTATAAATAGCTTTTATATTTTTTATCCCTGGGATGAAATCTAAGAGCCTGGGAATCTTAAAGTGTGGGTGCTTAGCTGAGTAGATTTGCTGATTTGTTTAACATCCGGTGTTGTATTATGTTATGACCCATAACTTGTGTTTTTATCATCTTAGGCTCAGCTATAATTTTTTTTAACACATCTGCCAATAGAATCCTGTCATAGGACCTATTTGTTTCTTCACCTATTTCCACACTGTAGGCCAATTTGCCTGACATGCACTTACTGACCCTGGGAATTCAAGAGAACGTGTAGTGACTAAGAGGACAGGGATGTTTTTTCCTTCTCTAGGGTGTGAGCACATGTTCTAGAGGAAAAGAGATGTTTTACCTTTTACTTCAGGAGAAAGAATCATTTTAACACGGATATGACAAAATGAATTTGGGCCAGCAAGATAGCTCAGCAGGTAAAGGTGCTTGAGGTTAAGCCTGATGTCTGGAGGTGGAGCCCCAGGACCCACATAGTAGAAGCAGAGAACCAACTCCCGGAAGTTTTCCTCTGGCTCCCACCTGTGCACTATGATGTGTGCATGCACTCAAAATTAAAAAAAAAAAAATTCGCACTGTGACAAGAGAATGATGTGGTGTGTATCATACTCCATAATTTAAGTTTATTTTAAACTCAAAGTTATTACTGAATTAGACAAGAGGTCTGTTTTCCATTGAAGAGATTAAATATTGTTTGGGGTTTTTGTTGTTGTTGTTGGTTTTGTTTGTTTGTTTGTTTTGGTTTTTCGAGACAGGGTTTCTCTGTATAGCCCTGGCTGTCCTGGAACTCACTTTGTAGACCAGGCTGGCCTCGAACTCAGAAATCCTCCTGCTTCTGCTTCCTGAGTGCTAGGATTAAAGGTGTGTGCCACCACGCCCGGCTGTTTGTTCATTTTTTGAGACAGGGTCTCTGTAGTCCAGGCTAGCCTTGAACTTGTGGTGATTCTCCTGCTTCAGCCTTTGGAGGCTGGGTTTATAGGAGTTAGCCACTATGCTATGCTCACTGTGTATTTTTTAAATTTATCTAATTTTATTTTATATGCATTGGTGTTTTGCTTGCATATATGTCTGCATGAGGGTGTCAGATCCTCTGGAACTAGAGTTACATGTTAGTTACCACGTGGTTGCTGGAAATTGAACCCAGATCCTCCGGAAGAGCAGCCAGTGCTCATAACCTCTGAGCCATCTCTCCAGCCCCTTGTTGTGTATATTTAATCCAAAAAAATAATAAAGTATGTTAATCTTCACCTAATTGAATTGTGAAAAGCTACATAGAGCCTTAGTTTGAACTAATTTGCTCAACAAAAATGAAAATTTAAAAAGTTTGATTTGTTAAAAAACAAATCCTGGGGATGCTGGGATGAGGAAAGGTGGGCTGTTGGCCGGTGCTAGCCCAGGACTCAGGTGCTCCCACCGTTTGTCCTGTGAGTCCCATGTTACCACTTGTACAGGTTATAATAACATACACACAAGAAATAATAAGTAGATATAACTTTTTAAAGAAATTTTTACTTAACCAATTTTTAACATATTATTGAACCCCTACTTTGTTCTAAGGACTAATATCAATGTTACCCTCCATTGATAAGCAAATATTTGATTTATAATGTGAATGTATAGATTGCAGAATGTGTTTTTTTAATCATTTTTTATTTATTTCTGAATGATTTATTACTCACGTGTAATGCTTTAGTTGATTTCTGCTATGTATAAATATAGAGTGCTTTTAATTAAATTTAAAAGGTAGTGCAGCAAGCCTTGGAAACTTGAGACTTCTGTAGATGCTCCAATCTAAATCAGAACTTCTGACTCCTCCCTTGCTATTTTACAACAGTCATCCCACACTTGTTAATTAAGCCAGAAAGTAAATTCTGTGATGGCAAGGACTTCACTTTTGTTCAGTGATCTATCTCTGCATAGAGTACCTACAACAGTGTATGCTTCAGAATAAATATTTGCTGAATGGATTGTATCTGTAATCATCATTAGTTTTTGTGAGTAACTTTGATGCCTATATGTTGCTTTTAAAAAATATTATGTATGTATGTATTTATTATTTATATGAGTACACTGTAGCTGCCTTCAGACACCCCATAAGGGGCATCAGATCTCATTACAGATGGTTGTGAGCCACCATATGGTTGCTGGGATTTGAACTCAGGACCTTCGGAACAGCAGTCAGTGCTTTTAACCTCTGAGCCATCTCTCCATCCCCTATATGTTGCTTAATATTAATCTTCTGGCTATCTAAACATGCTTAATAAATGACATGACTATAGCAGGAGTTCTAAGTGATGAGTTATGCTTACCATATATAGTTTTTTTAGAATACCTTTTATTTTTGACAGTGTCATATATGTGTGTGTATATATATTTAATTCCTTTAGTGTCTTTAGTATTTTAAAGATAAAGTCAATAATTTTTATGAGTTGGCTAATACAAAGTACTGGATGTTATTATAGTAGTGCCTCCTTATTCCCATCCCACTAAAACCCATCTCCTCACTCCTCTTGCTGCTCTCTGTTCTTCCCCCCCAACAAGCCCTCTTCTGCTTCCATGGCACATCCATTCCATTACCTTCTCTTTCCTCCTTCCCACTAAGGTCTGTTGTTGCCATTCCATGGTCCCATTTCCAGTTATATACATGCATGCCCAGAAAATTTAGGCTCACGTAATAGAGTATGCTATATTGGACATTCTGAGTCCAGTTTGTTTCATTTAAGGTGATTTCCAGTCCCATCTATTTTCCTGCAAATACGACTTTTCTACGGGTAACTAGAATTGTAGTGTGTGTATATATCACACCTTCTTTATTCTGTTCAGTTGGTCTGCGTGTCTGGTCTGTGCCATGCTGCCTCTGATGTGGTCCTCCAGCATGACTACTCAGCATCACTGTGGCTAATATGAGGACTTTGGTGCTTCCATCAGCGTTTTAGAGTTGTGCTAGTTCTGTGAGGAATGTTTTGATGGAGATTGTACTGAATATGTAGATTATTTCCAGTCATGTTTTTATACTATCAATTCTGCCTATCTTCGATCATAGAAATAACATTTTCTTGTGTCTTTTTTTCCTTTAGGTTTTTTTTTTTAAGTTTTCATTTATTCTTTTTTAAACAGTTTTGTGAGTGAGATATCTTTTCTCATTTCTATCTTGACATGTTCATTATTCATGTACAGAGAAGCTACTAATGGGCCCGTGAGATGACTTTAGTAAAGTCAGCAAGACTGGAACCCGTATGTGGAAGGATGGAGCAGACATCCTCAAGTCACCATCTTTCCCACTCATGTACTGTGGTACATGTGGCACACATACAGTTTAAAAGAAAAGCTACTGGTTTTTGGTTTTGTTTTTGTTTTTGTTTTTTTAAAATGTGGTAATCTAACCATCTAATTTGTGGAAAGTTTTTCATCCTGAGAATTTTCTGATGGAGTCTTGAGGACCTTTTAAGTACAGGATTATGTCCTTCTCTGAGAACAGGAATAATTTAAACTTCTTTTTGTACTTAGATTCCTCTTTGTTTTTCTATAGACTTTGAGCCCTATATTGAATAAGAGTGGGGATAGTCGGCACCCTTGTTTCATCCAGAGTGTATAGGAAATAGCTCCTAGTTTTTTCCAACTTGGTATAATGCTAGCTATCGGCTTGTCATAGGTCACCTTTATTATGTTGAAGAACATTTCTTCTGTTTTCTTCAGGACTTTTATCACAAAGGGCTTTTGAACTTTGCCAGATACATTTTCTGTGTGTGTTGGGATAACGACGTGACTTGTGTTGTAAGTCTGCTTTTATGTTGTGTCATGCCGCTGGCTTGCTTGCATCCTGTTGAATATATCCTAGAGTTCTTGGAAGCTTTGCTTATACTCACTTTTTTCTTTCTGTATATCAGGATTTATTATTGCTTCCACTTGATATTTTCTTGTCTTCTAAAGATGGTTTCCATAATGGTTTTTATTTAGTTAACTAATTTCCAGCATTTCTACTTAGTTTCTTTGCAGAATTCCTTTTTTCTTTTCTTCCTTCCTTTTTTTTTTAAATTCCTGTTTATTTCTTATATATTTCCCCCTCCCTTCCCTCCTTTCAGTCTCTGCCCCCACCTCCCCTTTTCTCAGTTTGACCTTCCCATCATCTCCCCTCAGAAGAGCAGGCTTCCCAGGGACATCAACAAAATATGACATAACAAGTTATGCTAAGGCCAGGCACATATTCTCACATCAAGGCTGGACAAGGCCACCCAAGAGGAAAACAGCCCACAGGCATCCAGAAGAGTCAGAGATTACCACCCGTACTGGCTAGTTTTGTGTCAACTTTTTTTTTTATGATTATGATTATGATAGGCTTCAGTCTCAGCACTTCATGCAGGCATGACAAAGTAGGTTGGAGGTTTTATGGTTGGGTTGCTGTGCCAACCCCTTCACTGGAGGCCTTGCCTGGTGATAGAGCATGGCTGCTGGTTCAGGCTCCAAGTCACCTTACTAGGAGTCATTCCATTGCATGAGGTTTCTACCTGACTCCTGATATGACCCCAGTTCCAGACATGTCTTTCATTATCGTCTCCCTACATTCCCAACTCCACCTGATTCCCTCCTGTTTCCATTCTTACCTGTCTCCAGTTCACCCAAGAAGTCTGTTCTGGTTCTCCTTCCCGGAAAGATCCGTGTGTGTGTGTGTGTGTGTGTGTGTGTGCGTGTGTGTGTGTGTGTGTCTTCCCCACACTATCTCCTGATGCCCTCCTACTTAGCCTCTCTGGGTCTATAGATTGTAGCGAGATTTTCCTTTACAGCTAATACCCACATAATAAGTGAGTACATAGCATGTTTGTCTTTTTTGGTCTGGATTACCTCACTGGGGATGATCTTCATTTTCTATTTGCATCTATTTTCCTGTAAATTTTATTCATGATGTCATTTTTTTTAAACAGCTGAGTAATACTCCATTGAATAAATGCTTTTTAATCCATTCTTAGATTCAGGGACATACAAGGTGTTTCCAGTCTCTGTCCATTACGAACAAAGCTGCAGTGAACATAGCTGACATAGCTGAACATAGCTCTATGATAGGATGGGGCATTCTTTGGGTATATGCCCAGAAGTGGGTCTTGAGGGAAATTGATTCCTGATTTTCTTATAAAATGCTATATTGATTTCCACGGTGGTTGTACAAGTTTGCCCTCCTACCAGCAATGAAGGAATGTTCCCTTTGCTCCATATCCTTGCTAGCATGAGTCATCGTCACTTGTTTTTGATCTTAGCCATTCTGTAAGAGAAAATCACAAATTTTTGATTTGCATTTCCCTAATGGCTAAGGATGTTGAACATTTCTTTGTTTCTCAGCTATTTGAGATTTCTCTGTTGAGAATTCTGTTTTGATCTGTACCCCATTTTTTAATTGGCTTATTTAGTTCGTTGATGTCTAGTTTCTTGAGTTGTTTTGTATATTTTGGATATTAGCCCACTGTTAGATGTAGAGTTGTTTTGTCCTATTGACAGTGCTTTGCCTTACAGAAGCTTTCCAGTTTCATGAGGTTCCATGTATTAATTGTTGATCTTAGAGCCTGTGCTGTTGGTGTTCTGTTCAGGAAGTTGTCTCCTGTGCCAGTGCACTCAAGGCTACTCCCCATTTTCTCTTCTGTCAGGTTCAGTGTTCCTGGTTTTATGTTGAGGTCTGTAATACACTTGGACTTGAGTTTTGTGCAGGGTGATAGATGTAGATCTGTTTGCATTCCTTTATATGGTGACATCCAGCTATACAAGCACCATTTATTGAAAATGCTTTTTTCCCCATTGTATATTTCTGGCTTCTGTATAAAAAAGATCAGGTGTCCATAGGTGTGTGGATTTATGTCTGGGTCTTTGATCTGATTCCATTGATCATCCTGTCTGTTTTCATACCAGTCCCATGCAAGTTTTTATTATGATAGCTTTGTAGTACAGCTTAAAATCAGGGATTGTAATACCTCTGGATGTATTTTTATTATATAGGATTGTCTTAGCCTGTTTTGTTGTTGTTTTGTCTTTCCATATGAATTTGAGAATTGTTCTTTCAAGGTCTGTAAAGTATTGTGTTGGAAATGTGATGGGGATTGAATTGAATCTGTATGCCACTTTTGGTAGGATGGCCATTTTTATTATGTTGATTCTACCAATTCATGAGCATAGGACATCTTTCCATCTTCTGGAATCTAATTCAATTTCCTTCTTCAAAGTCTTTAAGTTTTTATTATACAGGTCTTTCACTTGCTTGATTAGTTACCCCAAGATATTTTATATTATTTGTGGCTATTGTAAAGGGTGTATTTCCCTGATTTCTTTATCAGTCAGTCTGCAATTTGTATATAAGAGAACTACTGGTTTTTATTTTTATTTTTTTAGTTAATTTTCTATCCAGTCACTTTGCTGAAGGTGTGTCTCAGCTATAGGAGTTCTCTGCTAGAATTTTTGGAGTCATTTGTATATTCTATCATATACCTTAAATATGAATAGCAATACTTTGACTTCTTTCCCAATTTGAATCCCCTGGATCTTTATTTAGTTGTCTTAGTGCTCTAGCAATAACTTCCAAGTTCTCTATTGAATAGATACGGGGAGGGTGACAACCTTGTAGAGACTCCATTTCTACCTCACCAGTTAGTTACAGCGTGTTTCTGGAGTGTGGGGAATTAGTTCGTTCCATGCTTAGAGTTTCATGTGATTGAGGCCCAGGGGGTATGGAGGCCTAGCCACCTCTGTCCTGTAATCTCTTCCTACCTGCACAAGGGGACTGCAGCAAATTCAGCAGCACACTTGCTGCTTTCTCTGTTTCTCTCACGCAGGCATGGTGGGGCTGATTCCTTCTAGGCTATTCACTTCAGAGCTCTGGTGGAGTCTCTGCGTGAGGCTCCTCTGCTACACTTCCGCCTCTGTCTCCATAGCCTGTGTTGTCCAGGCCTTATCTCCACTGACTGTGTGTCTAGCTCCTGATCAAGTCTACTCACTGGCCCGCTACTGTTGTAGTGCTGTGTCTGTAAGAAAGGCACTCCCCCAGCAGATGCTGCTCATTCAGTGCGTGCCAGTCTGCAGCTGTTCCTGCCTACTGTCTTGTAGAGGTCTCTATTAGTCTTTATTCTTTTTCTTCAGCACTCTCTTACAAAGAGTTTATTGTTTTTATCCTAGTTACTTTCTGTTACTGGGTTGCAGAGGATGCTGCTAATCCACCATTTTACCTGCTTTGTATTAATAGTCTTAAGTATCTAATTGTGTTTAAGCTGAGATTTAAAAACGTAAAATAGTACTTTGTTAAAGAACAGGATATTCTTTATTACTGTATTTTTTTTCTGTAGATACACTCTGTGCAGTTCTAGAAAGAGACACACTGAGTATCCGAGAAAGTCGACTTTTTGGAGCTATTGTACGTTGGGCAGAAGCAGAGTGTCAGAGACAACAACTGGCTGTGACATTTGGAAACAAACAGAAAGTTCTAGGAAAAGCACTTTCCTTAATCCGCTTCCCACTGATGACAATTGAGGAGTTTGCAGCAGGTAAGGCTGTAACTTCACTAATTTGAAACTATTTCCAGAGCAGAAAATAAGAGTAAGTGCTAGTTAAAATAAAAATATTTGTGTGTAATTTCATTTAATTCTCAAAAGAGCTGTTCAAGATAACATCCACATTTTATAGATTAAGTGCCTTGCCCAAGGTTATAGGAGCGAATCGTTTTGGTCTTTATGGTTGCACTTCTGATTAGAATGGGACAGACCTGACTTTCAGTTGCTGCTGTATAACTAGCACGTATATAGTAGTTCATGAGCAGGGGTCCTGAGAGCTTCCTCCTTACTCTCTGACAGAACTTTGGGTACCATGAATGTACATGATGCAGACAAAAATAATCATACATAGAGAATAAAATAATCAAAATTAGAAAGTACATTCATATATGTGCCATTTGGTGTACAATGTAATGTTTCTATTGGGCATATGTAAGTAGAACTACTACGTTGAGAATTAATATTTTAGCATCAGTTTATCCTGTCAGTTTCCCAGAGTGGTTAAGTCCACATGGAAGATGAAAGTTAGACAATTACGTTCACTCTGAGTCTTCCTGTAACAGTCTTCCCTAACACTTCTGCTCATGATGGCTGTAGTTTGCTCTCTGTCACTGCCATTAAAGCACCTTGGGGAGGAAAGGGCTCGTTTTCTCTTTCTTACAGCCTGGAGTGCTTCCCCAGCATTTACATGGTAGTGGGCTTAACTCACAGCAACAAAAAATCAGTTCTAGTTTTGTAGTAGAGGTCTTTTTTTTTTCCCCTCATCAGAACTGTGATTATAGGTGTATGTTTTTATTTTCAAATATTTGAGATTTTATTTTTATTTTCTTTTAATTCTGGTGTAGTCAGGACATTGCTTCTGTATCATCTCAGTCCTTTGAAATTTGTTGAAACTTGTTCTATGTGTCAGCATGTCCAATTTTAATAAATATTGATATATAATAAAATGAATGTAATTTGAATTGTTAAATACAGAAAAAGCTTGCTTAACAACTTGATTAATCACATATCTACAAAATACATTCTAAAAATATTGCTCAACAATTTATCATATCTGCTGTTTTCTACTGTTTCCTTTTGTCAGTTACTAGGAGAGAGAGGTTCGAGTGTTTGGTTTTGGTTGAAAGTATGTCCCTACTTGGTTCCATAAATCTTTTTCTTTAAGATTCTATTAGGTACATTACATTTTGTATTACTTTTATTGATTTATTCCTTTACCTTTATATCCCATTTTAAATCTAGTAAGGCTTATTTTACATCTTTGACACTAGTGTAGTTTTACAACCTTTTTTAAAAAGGTTTTTTGTATTCTGTATTTTCTAAGGATTTATTTTTGTTATTTATAGTTGTGATTGAGACAAGGTATGTGCATAAGAGTGCAGGTGCCCAAGAAAGCCAGAGGTCTTGGGTCCCCTTGGAGCTGGTGACACGGGCAGTTGTGAGCTGCCAATGCGGGGACTGGGAATCAAACTGGGTCTCTACAGGAGCACTCAGCTGCTGTTACTTATTAAGCCATCCTTCCAGAGCTGTAGTCTTTATTTCCCCATTTTAAGTAGGTTTTCACTATCTTTGCATGCCAATTATGTTTTTGTAAGCTGCATTTTGTTTTGTTTGTTTTGTTTTTGTTTTTCGAGACAGGGTTTCTCTGTGTAGCCTTGACTGTCCTGGAACTCACTTTGTAAACCAGGCTGGCCTCGAACTCAGAAATCTGCTTGCTTCTGCCTCCCAAGTGCTGGGATTAAAGGCATGTGCTACCACGCCTGGCTTGTTTGTTTGTTTGTTTGTTTATCCTTTTTTTTTTGAGGAACCAAATGATTTCTGGTATTTTGTTCTCTATTTGCTTGTTAAACATTCTTTTACTATTTTGTTAGTGAAAAGTAAAAGAAGGCTCGAAATTTTAATGAGAAATTAAGTTTTTTTTTTTAATTAGGTATTTTCCTCGTTTACATTTCCAATGCTTTCCCAAAAGTCCCCCATACCCACCCCCACAATCCCCTCCCCACCCACTCCCACTTTTTGGCCCTGGCGTTCCCCTGTACTGGGGCATATAAAGTTTGCAAGTCCAATGGGCCTCTCTTTCCAGTGATGGCCAACTAGGCCATCTTTTGATACATATGCAGCTAGAGTCAAGAGCTCTGGGGTACTGGTTAGTTCATAATGTTGTTCCACCTATAGGGTTGCAGATCCCTTTAGCTCCTTGGGTACTTTCTCTAGCTCCTCCATTGGGGGCTGTGTGACCCATCCAATAGCTGACTGTGATCATCCACTTCTGTGTTTGCTAGGCCCCGGAAGTTATTTTTTTTTTACTATTCTTTTGGTGGGTTACTTGATAATATACAAATCCTTCCTTATGAGATTTTAAAATTAAATCTTAAAAATTAAAAATTTTAAATTAAACTTTCTCATGCAGTACAAAAGATTTTACTAATACTTTATTCTCTTCAGTGTTTGGTGCCCTTTCATGTATTTTAACTCCTTATATTTTAAAGTCTATAAGATGTTATTATCTTAAAAATTAACAGTCATGGATTGAAGAGATGGCTCAGCAGTTAAGAGCACTAGCTGCTCTTCCAGAGGACCTGAGTTCAATTCCCAGCAACTACATGCTGGCTCACAACCATCTGTAATGGGATCTGATGCCCTCTTCTGGTGTGCATGAAGACAGTGTACTCATAAATAACATAAAATATATAAGCCTTTTAAAAAATCAGTAGTCATTTAGATTACCTGTAAATTCATACTACTTATGACTGCTGTGTTCTGTCTGGAATCATTTCTGTCAAGCTAAACAAAGAGTATTTTTTTATAGTAATTATTAGGCCATTAGAATCTCTTATTCCTTCTCTGCTCTTCATCTGTAAGCATCGTCTCCTGTTTGCACTTTTCAAGGTTGTATTCCTGGGTCTGCAGCTTCAGTTTGGCAGTCATTCATCTGCTATTTAGATGTCATCTGTTCCTCTGGCTCCCACTATTCCCATTGGCAAGCTTGTTTTTAGGAGAATGAACACCTTTTCTCTGGTACTTGTAGGATTTATTATTATTATTATGTTTGCTTTCTAGTAGGTTGTTGATATACTCAGTGTATCCTTTTACATAACAGACCTGAATTATTTGATTGACCTCTTAATTTTAATGAATACTATTTTACCTTTTGAAGCTGTTAACCTGTTTTTCATGACATGAAGACTTTGTTTGTTTGGATTTTTTTTTTTTCCCCAGAGACAGGCTTTCTCTCTGAAGCCCTGGCTGACCTGGAACTCACTAATATAGACCAGGCTGGCTTCAAACTCAGAGGTCTGCCTCCTGAGTGCTGGGATCAAAGGTGTGCCCCCACCCATGCCCAGTGAAGACTTCTTTTTTTTTTTCAGTGAAGGAAAATTCTCTTGCCACAGGTTTTTGAATTATCATGCATTTTTAACCTTAAAAAGTGTGTGGTGCAATGTGATGCACAGTATGGAGAGGCCAGAGGAGAGGCACGGGTGTTGTTCCTTGGGAGCTCTCCATGTTGGCTATTAAGACAGTTTTTTGGGGACGGCCTCTTACTTGGACTGTGTGTGGCTTTTACATGGATGGTGGGGACTCAGGTTTGTAGGTTTGAGGAGTCTCCGCAGCCCTGTCCTTAAAATCGTCATCCATCTGGAGGGAGGGAGGTGGGTTTTCATCTTCATACCTTATGCCATCCTTCACTGTGCTGCTGTTTCCTTCCCTCTCTCCCTCCCTCCCTCTGTCTGCTTTCCTTCTTGTTTGCTTTATCCTCTTTCCTTATCCACAGATAACAAAGTAGTAAAGCTTGCATCATGTATGTTGAGCAATATATTTTGTCATTTTGTATGTTTTTTTTTTAAAACTTATTTGAGTCAGGGTCTTACTACATAGCCACAGTGACTGGGAAATTGCTATGTAGAATATGCTGATTCTGAGCTTACAGAAATCAGCTCCCTCTGCATATGAAGTTCCAGGATTACAGGCATGCTCCACCACACCTGGCACTCACACTGAAATTTAAAAAAAAAAATGTGTTTTAAAATTAGTAGGTTTCCTAATCCAAAATTACAGCATTTTGAAGTCTCTTCTTCTGCCCCTACTTGAGTTGCAAAGGCTCCCCTGCCCTCTTTATAAGGGAACAGCATTAATTCTGTAAACTTAAAATACTCCAATAAGAGACAGGGACCTGGAAAAATTTACTATATGTGGTTGTCTGTTTCCACAGCTTTCCCAACCGAAGTTCTCACTTTCTGCTCACTTCTAAACTCCAGAAATAAGTGTTATTCTGTCTTTCTGTGCTGAAATATTCCTTTGTTCAGTTATAGCCTTAGACAAGTATTAAGTGGGAGATGGAAGGTCACTGGTACCTACCTGTCTGACCTGGGAGGTGATTAGCCATCAGAGAGAATGATTCTTTTGGTGAATAGAAGTCTGTGGTACAGGGGAGTGGGCAGAAAAAAATCCTTTTTGTTATGGTAGAGTTCCATCTAAGCCTTCACTTATCTTAGCACACTCTTTCAGGTTAGCCTCAAAGCGATTGACTAAAACTTCAAATGTATGCTAAAATTTAATATGCGAAGTTTATTTTCTGTTTTTCCAGGTCCTGCTCAATCTGGAATTTTGTCAGACCGTGAAGTGGTAAACCTCTTTCTTCATTTTACCGTCAATCCTAAACCCCGAGTAGAGTACATTGATCGGCCACGATGCTGCCTCAGAGGAAAGGAGTGCTGCATCAACCGATTCCAGCAAGTAGAGAGCCGCTGGGGTTACAGTGGGACAAGCGATCGCATCAGGTATCTGTCGGAGTGTGGGTGTGACATGGAGTGGAGGGGACAGCTAGTGGCTAGTTTTTATCCTCTTGTGAGAGGTTGTTAACAAGTATTTTACTTAGTTTATAGTTTGCTTAATACAGGATGAGGTCAAAGCTGTACACAAAAGAAAAAAAATAACTGTTTTTAGCAAATAAGAGTAGGAACAACTGATTTAAGTATTTAATCCAAGTAAGTAGAAAATGAACATAGAGCCCTAGAGAAATTAAATAGGCAAGTGAAGAAAGTAGTGAATGAAAAGTAGGAAAGTTGATCAACTAGTAATCTGTTTTTCTTAAAAGATTAACAAACAAACCATCCTCGAAGCAGTTCTTTAAATTCATATTTAGAAATCAAAATGAGACTATCATATGCTGAAATTTTTACTTTAGTTCTGGATTTACTCTATGCTAATAAATTGAACATCTTGATGGAATGGATCATTTTATAGGCAAATATAAATTATCAAAATTGACCGAAGAAGAAAGCCTGTGTAGACCAATTACCCTGGGAAGAATTAAGTTATCAGAGAACTGTCCATTCACAAAGTTTTTACAGGTGAGTTTTTCATCCAACATTCAAGGAACAGTTTCCTTGAGCACTGAAAGAGGAAAATACCATGTGGTTAATTACTGAAAGAAGCAAAATTCAGATATGAGTTTAACAAGACACATATTGTAGATGAGCCTCAGCATAGAGAGGAAATTGTATGTGTCCACCCCACCTTAATGGGACAGTGCTGCAAGAACAAGTCTTGTGTGCTTGGAGCATCAATAAGTAGGTCAGTAATATAGCTCATCACAGCAGGAGACCACAGGAACAGTAGTTCAGGAGGCAGCAAGACTCTTGCTGGGTGGGGGTGCATTGGATAAAAATTTACCTTTTACCTAGTGATAATAGTAATAGGTTAAATTGTTAGCATTTCTCTAAGAATTAATATAGACTATTAAAAAGAAATTAAAAATCTAGTTAGAGAGATCTACCACCTTTACTGAGTTTCTGTGATGATTGTTGCGGTCATAAATTAGAGCCCTATAGAATCAGAAAGGAAGAGGCCTTTCCCATTAATTCTGGATCTACATTAGTATATAGCTCTGAGAAGCTCAGTTTTTCTGTAGTAAATATTTTGTACTTTTTCCTTTACTGACTTGAAATTTATAGTGTCACAATTTAGGGGATAAATGGCATATCTGTAGTACAAAGGAGAAATAAATACAGCTGATAATAAAAATTTAAAGAGAAATATTGAAGCTGATAGTAAAATTAGACTTTGGTACATAGACTTTGGGTATGACACTAGCAGGCAAACTGAAGTGTACATCTCTATACTCATGTGTCAGCTACAAAGTATGGACATGTTTATGCTTTACATTCCAATATTCATTTTTACATATCTGAGCTTACCTACTGGCTGAAAGCTATTTGGAACTCAGAAGTCACTACTTAGCTTTTTGGTCCTTTTCTGCCAGAGACTTGAGTTGTATGTTCCCAGGCAAACTTCCTATTTCAGCTTTCCTGCACAGGCAGAAAAGAGAAGAGCGGGCCGGGGCGGGGCGGGGCAGTGCAAGAAACTGCTCAGAGTTGGGTCTATGGACCCAGGTGAAGCAGCTGTTAGCAGGGCAGCCTTGATCAAGTTACTGAACTCCAAGTGGTCCTTTTGTAAAATGAAGATAACACTGTAGGATAAGTTGTTTGTAGGATTTAGGTCTAAGGTAGAGAAGGATATCTGCATCTTCACATGTAACAAACACATGGATGGGTAGATAGTTGTGTGTGTGTGAATTAACACACAATTACCAATGGCAACAATAACTGTAAGAGTTTCTTTACGTATATGGTCCTTGCCTGTTATGGAAGGCAGTGAAGTTGTACTTTGGTTTTTAAATAGGATATGATTAAGGCTAATAGTCACAGACAATTTCCTGTAATGACTTTGGAGCTTGTGGGTTATAGGGATCGGTTCTGTCCATCACAGGAACTGTAGCACCACTGGCTCTTCCTGTCTATAAACTTTAGGGTGAAGGGAAAAAATAAAGTATTGGAATTAGTAAAAGAATAGTTGCTGCTTAAAATGTGAATTTGAGATTATTCTCACCCAAACTCAGATAAAATAAAAAGCCCTCAGTCACAGAAATGACAGTGACAGTTGTGCAGTGACGTGAGCACTTAGTGCACTCAGCCGTGCTCGGAATGACTGACCTGATACGGCTCACATATGTATTGCCACAGTGCGGAAACCCAAGACTTTACATGCTTAAAAAACTGAGTTATGTTGAGTAAATAACATGCAAATTTATATTTTACTGTATTGCAGTAAATTGTATATTTATTATGTTGGATATTACTGTGATAGAGTAGAATTAAACTCTGAAATGTCCCGCAAATAGGACTATCTAGAGAACTTTGGCTTGAATCACACTCTGATAGGGATAAGTCAACTTTCCAAATTACTGTGAGTGTCTTAGAACATTTCTTTCTGACATCCCATGTGTTTGGTAAGGGAGTTGCCTAACAAAATACAGTTAATCTGGGAGAATAAATAATCTTCTACAAAGAGAGGAGCAGCTGAAATATGAAAAAGTACAATGGGTCTATAAGAAGTTTTCTGTGAAACACACTCCAGGTTAAGACCCCTGAGGCCAGATGAGTAGTTAGAATGAATGAAGGAGAGGGAAGGATTACCCACTGGGAAATTAAAGTTTTAATATGAAACAAAAATGAAACGTGAACGTACTACAACAGGTGATGAGGATTATCTGCCTCTCTAAACTTGGAATAAATTATAGTTTGGTTTCCACATGACTAAAGAATTTTATGTCTAAAATCAAAAAATAAATAACAAATGTTGAAACTTTTTTGAAACAGCTTAACAAATATCAGACGGTCTAGGAGTGTGCTTTGATTTGTTGTCAGTGCTACTTCTGGAATTTATTCTAAGGAAGTAATGAAAATCTTATAAAACAACTTTGCTCTAAATCACACACTATCATAGACTTAAAAACTGCAGTTAAATAACCTAGATTATCCAAGGAACTGGTTGATTGCAGTGAATCGATAATCATTTTTACTGTTTTACATGATTAAGAATTTAAAATACAAGCCGGGCATAGTGGCGGATGCCTTTAATCCCTGCACTCGGGAGGCAGAGGCAGGCGGATTTCTGAGTTCGAGGACAGCCAGGGCTACACAGAGAAACCCTGTCTTGAAAAACCAAAAAAAAAAAAAAAAAAAAAAAAAATACAGGGTCTGATAATGATTTTTAATATAGTTCATAGAAAGGAGTTGACAGGATTGACTTCTGGTTTTACAGGACGCTTCAAATGCCTTCTCACTTTTTCTTTTGTGCTGAGGATTGACTACTACAGAACCTAGGCACAGTCTCTACTGCCCAGCTCCATATCTGGACCACTTTCTGGTTGGTTGGTGGTAGGTAGGTAGGTAGGTAGGTAGGTAGGTAGGTAGTAGGTAGGTAGGTAGGTAGATAGATAGATAGATAGATAGATAGATAGATCGATCATCGATCGATCGATCAAATTTGGAACTTTGATCTTAATGATTAGCATACTCATGAGAGAGATTTGGATAAGTGTAGCACAGAGTCTACCATTATAATAAAAGTAGTTGTTTAGGTTACAATCCTTTGACTGTACAGAACAAATCCGACGTGAGTTCCTCTTCAGTTCACATTAGGTTATGTGGACAAAGAAAATGACATTTTCAAAATTGTCTTTTATGATAGGCTTTTTTTTTTAAAGTAAAATTCAGTAAAAGTAAAATACTTTAAAAAAGCTACCACCTTTAGAACATGAGCACTTAGAGAACTGTTTCTGTTCTTTTGTAATGGGCTTCTTTCCCACAGGTTCACAGTTAACAGAAGAATCTCTGTAGTTGGATTTGGTTTGTATGGATCTATTCACGGGCCCACGGATTATCAAGTGAATATACAGGTAATCCCCTCTCTGTTAGCATCCTGAGACGCAGCAGCAACTTTTCAGTAAATACTGTCCTAGCAAAAAAACAAGTTTCATTGTCATTGTCAAAGGCATCAGGAAGCATCAGTAGTATTTTGAACCATTGCTGTTTTGTGGTTGTAAAGTAGAAAATTCAGTTTGGGGAAATTTAGGTCCTTTACAAAAGTTTAAGCATACCGGAACTACCTTGTGTTCTATTTTGACAGAGTCGTACTGAGGATGGTCTGAACTTGCCATCCTTCTTTTGTCTTTGTAGTACTGAGACTACAGGTGTGTGCCACCATACCCAGTCTGGCCATTCCTTAGGGCTGCGTGGCCTCAGTTCTTTGAGATAGGGCGCTAAGGACACCTCTTCTGTTCCATCCTTCCAAGAGGTCTACTGCCCTCCCTCGGGTCACATATCCTGTCAAGTACAATTATTTTGGAAAACAAGTCATTTATTAACTATGCAGTGATCTACATCTATTTTATACATAAAGCATAAAAATAAGAAAAGGAAGTAAGACACGTTTCAAGGTTTTATCAACAAAACAAAAGCATGCTTTATAAATGCTAACCACTATATTCTTTTTTAATAGTAAAATCTTTGAACCTTGAAATGAAATGAATGCTTTTAAAATGTTGCTATTTTGTATTCTTTGTGACTAAAAACAATTTCTGTGGCAGCCAGAAACAAAGGAAAGTTATTTTATGCTGTTTTTGTGTATGGGGTTAAGTATGTCTACATATGCAGAGGTACATGTTAATGCACATGAGTGCATGTAGAATCCAGAAGAAACCTTGGGTATCATTCCTCGTGCCATCTACCTTTATTTGTAGACAGCCTCTCACTACTCTAGTGAGTCCTACTCTAGTGAGCCTTGAACTCAGGGTGCTGGGAAGCTTAATGAGAACTTCATGCTTGTGCAGCAGATACTTTACCCACTGATCCATTTTCCCAGTATTATTTAGTTTTATTAGAACCATCTAGAGGACTTTTTATTTTCTTAAGTATTTGTTTTATTTTGTGTGTGTGTGTATAAGTGTATGCATGTGCACTGTGTGCACGCACAAACCTGAAGAGATCAGGGGAAGCATTGGATTTCCTGGAAAGTGGCGTTAGAGACAGTTGTGAGCCATCATGTGGGTACTGGGAACTGAACCCAGTCCTCTGAAGGGACACTAAGTTTTCTTAATTGCGGAACCACCTCTCCAGCTCTTAGGTCCTTATCTCAGGGACTTGTGGCATAGAAAGGAAAGTCTGGTGTTGTAGACAGGTGGCATTTTCTATGTGAAAGTTCATCTCTGTGTGCTTGCTTTGTTTGAGATACACTTTACCTTCCCTCTGAAGCGAGAGCCGTGCACTACCAAGAGACTGCTTTGCTTCTGCTCTATTAACACATAACTGACAGTATTAGAGACTTGTGTAACAAAAGGGCATTTTTGAAAGTTGATCCATATCTCCCCTGCCATTAGCAGGGGATTATTAAGGAAAGATAGTGACTCTTAGGACTCTTAGGACTGTAGCAGTTACATCACATACACACTCCATCTCAACTCCCCAAAATTCCATGGGTCAGCAGTACTGACTAGGAAGTAATGTAAATTGATGGTAACCAACACAAGAAGGTGTTGGAAATATCTGTATGCTGATAATGACACCTCATAATGGTATGACCTCTTTTTCTACTGAACTGATAGAAGATATTTGAAGGGTATGTTCACTGAGTGTGGTGGTGGACACCTCTATTCCCAGCCCTTGAGAGTTCCACTGCAGCCAGAACTGCATAGTGAGACCTTGTCTTTAAAGAAACAAACAAAAACTTGGGAAGGAGGCAGGTTATATTAATAAACGGTACGTGTCTTAGTTTTCACAGACTGTACAACTAATACACAAAGACCTGTATAACTAATGCCTAGTCAAAGAACAAGACAAAACAACATCTAGAACTCTTAGTGATCCTTCCACCCTCCTTACAGAGGAAACACTGTTCTGACCTTAACTTTAGGTAGCTTTTGCTCATTTCATTATTGTTTGCTAGAATGCTGGCGGAAAGGCAGGCTTGTAAGGAGTCACTCCATAAGCTATGGCTTGAGTTTGTTAAGCTGTCCCCCAGGAAGCTTCAGCCCTCTTCAGCAAATGTAGTTAACTCTCTGTCCGTCCATCCATCCGTCTCCTTTCATCGGAACTGGCACTGCCAGCATGTTTCCTGTTGCCTGGACCCTCCTGGATGGGTCCCTTAGTACTCTGTTTACCACTTGGCACGTAACGGTAGAACTAACTGAACTTATTCACAGAATGACAGTGCATTTAAGGACATTTTAATTTCAGTAAATACTGAAGCTGAAAGTGTTGAGATTATTGTAGGGAAAAGACATGGGCTAAACAAGGAGGGCAGATTCTTCCCTCTAACATCGCAAGGCCACATTCTAAAGTTCGTACACCAAACTCTGCTTTTCTTTATGGAATCCTTCTGTAGCCAAGCCCGTTCGTTGTTCGATGTCTTTCCTGTTCTTGTGATGTGTGAGTTACAGAGCCATTTTCTGGTCATCTTATGCTTTAAAAATCTTTGATAATTAAAGATAAGTAGAGAAACGTTTATGTTACAATTTCTAAAAGCTTCATATTCTTTCCCACAAGACTGTTACAATTTAACTTAAATGTAACTTCTCTTTTAAAAATCACAGATCATTGAATATGAGAAAAAACAAACCTTGGGACAGAATGATACTGGATTTAGTTGTGATGGGACTGCTAACACATTCAGGGTCATGTTCAAAGAACCTATAGAGATCCTGCCCAATGTCTGTTACACAGCGTGCGCAACACTCAAGGTAAGAGCCGCGCAGCCCCACAGGCTGTGCCTGCTATGCACTCAGGAGGCTCCTGGCTTCCATGTTTTAGAGTCACTAGCATGGGAGCCTCTTAGGGGAAGAGGAAGCCTGAGCTAAGATGCTCTGCTGCACTCAGTGCAGCCCAGGACTCGTCCATTCTGAGAGAAAAGGTCTTCCCAAGAACTTCCTTCCCCTTTGTTTAAAGAAAATAGAACTTCCACAGTTTGTTTTTCTTAAACCTTTTTCACAGTTGTTAATGGCTGAACTTCATATTGTTATTAAAATTGTTTTTAAGCAAACCCTCATATTTTGTTAGATGCCTGCATGAGATTTTATACTGAGTCTGTAATGAATAGGGCAGACCATTAGTCACCTCAGAACACAGGGATGCTTCTCAACTGACAGCCACTGACTTGTTTATTTTCATTTAGGGCCCAGATTCTCACTATGGCACAAAAGGACTGAAGAAAGTAGTGCATGAGACCCCTGCTGCAAGCAAGACTGTTTTCCTATTTTTCAGTTCCCCTGGCAATAACAATGGCACATCAATAGAAGATGGACAAATACCAGAAATAATATTTTATACATAATCTAGTGTTAACCATTCAGTCTAATCTCAAAAGCATAAACAACTGGCCACAAATAGTTTGAGTGTCTTGAGTATTTATAATTACAGATTAAGAAACATTTTAGTTTCTTAGAAGTAAAATAGTTAATTTAAATCTCTGCATGATTCGAAGCAAAGAGAACTGGATGTGTGTGTAAATTGCCGTCTTTTCTGCTTCGTCTTGTGTGATTTCGTAGATCCGCTGACTCGTGATCTTTCAGTAGTTTGGGAATTGAGAGATTCTTGTCATAATAGCAGATGTGGGTGTTTGATTTTTAAAACTTTTGTTTTAACTGTTTTGAAAGTTAGATGAGATGGGTGAGTATTCCTACAAAATTCTTTTTAACTCAAATAACTAATTTCAGAAAATTAAGAAAACTGACTTTATATTTGGGGTTTTCAAATATGTGGTCATTACCTTTTGGAATAATGCCTAGAAAACACTCAAGAAAAGTTTCAGTGCATTTACAGGGAAGGTATTCTGTAACAGTATAGAAGTGCATCACATAGCACTGTTTTACAGCTGGAAGTGGAGTTTGTATAAATTCACAATGTGATATAAACAGATCGAAGGGATTATCTGAGATGGATTCTTTATCACTCCCATCCCACTAAGCCAGTCATGGGTGCTGCAGTGATCCAGATGACTGAGATGTGACAGATGCCAACAGATGGCCACTGCAGCACTGCAATGCCCTTCACAGCAAGAAGGGGGTAGAATACCAAGATCCCTAACAGCTGCGCTGAACCATAAAGCTGTCCATGTCCAGCCAGTCACTCCTGCTGAAGAGGAAGAAGGCTTTGTGTCATCTACATAGTTCCACCCAAGAAGTAAAAATGCTACAGTAAGAGTGGATCAAAGGGATATTTGGCAGTGTGACATTTCTACATTTTTATATAAAGCAGATTTTTAAAATACAAGTAAGATAATATTTTCCCTTGAAAATGATTATCTTACAAAAAAACCCTTGTATAATTAAGCTTAAGGTCTATCAGTCTATCAGATAGTTGTGGGAAATTATTAAAAATAAGAATTCTTTTAAGTATCAACTTAAGAATTTTTCTAAATAGGATATAAAAGTTTTCATCAAAAGTAATATTTTGTATTTTCAAGATGGCAGGGAGGTGATGTGTTGGTGGCCAGGATCTCTTGAAGTTGTTGAAGAAAGGGAACTGTTTTCAGTCTGCTCTGGTACTATGATCTTATGGGTCTAAGCCTCAGTTAGCGGGAATGCCCATGGAATGTGTGATTCTGCTTAACTGAAGAGAAGTAAAGACTGTGTAGTAACCATTCCTTAACCAGTGTTGCATGCCAGAGGTAAGTTAGTGCTTTCTGACCATTGGGGCATTCGCATGCCTTGTGCTTTACTGAACAACTGTAACTGAATGTAGTCATGGAAGGAACAAGATACGGAACCACTCACTGACATTGGGACATCACCTGGAATTTTTAAAATAAATTTATCCTTTTTGTTTACCTATTTGTCACCTCTCTTTTTCTCTAAAACTTGAGATACTACTTTAGAACAAAAGTTCCAGCTAATTAAAGTTTAGCTTTTATGCACTTCTAATTTTAACTAATATTTAGAGAGTTGGGCAGGGGATAACTCAGCGGTATAGCAGTTGCCCAGTGTAGTGGTGTGAATGAAAATGCCCCTGTAGGCTCATGGGAGGGTAGCACTATTAGAAGTTGTGGCCTTTGCACATCATCATGCTTCCCACCATGATAATGGATTGAACCCCTGAACAGTAAGCAAACCCCAATTAAATGTTTCTTTTATAAGAGTTGCCTTGGTCATGGTGTCTCTTCACAGCAATAGACCACTGACTAAGACACCTAGCTGGAATTTCATTCCTAGTTTCAAAATGCCAGTCATTGCAGCCTGAGTAGTTACTGTGCACTGACTGGCCTTTGCTCTAAGTCTTTTGCAAAAATTCTTGCTTGCCACTGCATCATTGTGCATTGGTATTAAGGTACCCAAACAAAGAATTTAATAATTAGAAAGGTTACTACACGGTACTGGATACGATTTAAGTAATTTTTATGCCCCACACTATTGAGCAGGAAAAATGCTTTGTTAGAGTTGCCAAAACAGCCAGGCAGTTGTGGTGCACACCTTTAGTCCCAGCACTGGAGAGACAGAGATGGGTGGGTCTTTTGAGTTTGAGGCCAGCCCGGTCTACAGAACAAATTCCAGAAGAGCCAGGACTACACAGAGAGACCCAGTCTTAATAACAACAACAAAACAACATAGTATTACACAATTATATATCAAGACATAATTATATAATGACAATAACAAAACAACATGTTATATAGAATTATGCAATTATATATTTTCACTAACCTGTACCTACTATAGGATATCAATAATTTAAATAATTTAAAAAGTATTTTTTAAAAACACTCCTGATCTAGTATCTAGCCAACAATTTAAGATGTACTATTTGCACTTTCAAATGTATTTTAGGTGAACATGAAGTTTTAGGGACACACACTTTGAAAAGGAAGATGTTTACAGAACAGTAATGGAGACTATCAACAGCGCTTACTGCCCTCTTGGTCTGCTCTGCCTTCTTCAGCCTTCTGTCTCTGCTTTTGTCCTCACATTCAGAAGGCCAGAGAGAGAACCACGGCATTTATCCTTCCTACATGCCAAACAAACCCTTAACTCCATTGTCAAATCTAAGATCAAGTCTTAAGAATTTTACATTGGGTTTCTGCCATTTGGATTACAAACCCCTGTTCTTTCCATTGGGGCAAGTGGCTGTGTGACAGATTGACCTGAGGCGGGGTCCTGTCCTTTCTAGCTGGTGATGAGGTACTCTAGAGGTACCTGTGGAGAAGGCTGACGGTTCCTTAGAGGACATTGCTTCCCCCTCCTTTGCCCATCCAGGCACCATCAGAAATACACCAATCCGTGTTCCTCCCCTGATAAAAACTGTCAAGTCTCTAGAGCAGTGGTTCTCAACCTTCCTAATGCTGCAACCTTTTAATACAGTTCCTCATGCTGTGATGACTCCCAACGGTAACATTACTTTTGTTGCTACTTCCTAACTAATTTGGCTACTGTTATGAATCGTAATGTAAATATTTTTAGGGCATCATGATTTCACCTCAAAATTCATCAAATTACTACAGTATAGTTTTGGCTCCACTTTGTGCCTCTATTTGTAATGTATTTCAAAAAAGGTGTGGTGTGGTTTAACACCTGAATCACCTGAGTCTTAGGCTTTAGCCACTTTCTCACAACACACCACTTAACGTGTCATGTGGAAAGGGTGTCTCTGGGAGAGTAAAATGAGACATCCCATTCTGATCCCAACCTTTAGTGGCTGTTTTCAGCACTCACATTCCAGTCTCACCTGTTTGTGAATCTGAATGCTGTCGCCCTTTGACATTTGTCACAGTCTCTGTCCTCCTCCTTAACTCCCCTCTCACTGGCACAGGTCACTGATAATTTGGTTATGTATTCAGGTAGCTCCTTAACTATTCCACTTGGATGTCTCCAATCATTTCAAACTTAATGTACCCTGAAAACTCCCCCTCGGACTGCCACAACTGCTAGCCGTAGACTCGGGCATCTTCAGTTAATCTTTTCCCCATCTCAGATTATTCAGGTCCCAAAGATCCTCAAAATGGTAACAAGCCATCTCCCATTTAGGTAGCAGATCTTCCTACCTCTGGGCATATACCATCTATACATTCTAACCTTATTGGACAAGGCCAGTCCCTAACTTTAGCACTTGCATTGATTTGCCTCTGCTTCAGTTTCACGAACGGTTGTATTCAACTCCACAGTGGATCTCCTCTCCTTGCGCACTGCCCTGTGCGAATTGCCATGGTGCCGCGTTGGGCAGGCGAGCACCGAGGCTGGCTGCTCTTGCCAACCCTAAGGATAGGTGACAATTTTCCCTCTGCTGGCAAAGATGGCTCACCAATGGATCACACCCTGAGGCTGGCAGGTTGCAAAGGAAGGAAAACAGTGCCATCTCGGGGCGAGGTGGCACTCTTAGGTGCCGGCCGACGCGCCTGCCGCTTCCGCCCATGACTTGCGCAGGCGCACAGAACTCTTCCGCCACGCTGGCGCCTGCGTGGTTGGGATGCTGCTGCTTGCTGTAGGTCGGTGTGCTTGGCCTCTGTTAGACTCCTGTGTGGTTCCACAATGCCTAAGAAAGCCGGTGCGACAAGCAAGGCCAGTGGCAAGCCTCGTGTTGTGGAGAGGGTGGGCCACGGGGCTACACTGGCGGGGAACAGACGCAGCGCCTGGAGGGCGGAAGACCTCCCTTCGGGTCCAGGTCTGAGACTTCCTGGGTCGCACATTAGCTCGCCCTAAGGATGAGTAGGCTCCACTGCGCACCCGCTGACCACCGTCTTTGCTCTCTCACTCTGAGGGTTACACTTCCCGGCAGGCTGTGCGTTCTGCCTCCCTATGGTGGCTGATCGCTTCCTTCTGTCAATGAGACTGCACTCCCTCCCCTAATATCCCTTTGTTTTCTGTCGCTGTGATCCCAGCCCCTTGAAGTCAGGGAGTTTGAATCCTTATTCCTCTTCATACCCGCTGTCCGCATACTGCCCTGGAAGTTGTTTTCTGTTAAGTTGTTAGATGGCATTTAAATACCAGTCGTCGTTCTTTCTGCAATGGACTCCTCACCCACTCTTGAGCGTTAGGATGCATTGGCTATAAAGATGACTAATAAATGCCCCTTCTCTTGAGAAATAGAAACGATAAAGTAGACTGTGGGAACAAGTCCTAAGCTAGCCAAGAGATCTTAAGTAGAACACATACCTACACAGAGACAGCCCCACCCCACCCCCCTCTCTGTCTCTGTATGTTGGATCATGAAGGGATGTGGGAGGAGCACGGTGGTGGCTAGTTTCTGCATGTAGGCCCAGTTTAGTGAAGGTGAGGGTAGTGATGGCTCAAAATAACTGAAGTATTTTGTTACCTGTGAAATTGTGTGTCATTTTAGGGTAAAAACCAAACCAAAGAACCAGAGACAGCACCTCCTGCTGCAGGGCCTGTAGCAACTGACCCTAAAGGTTTTGTCACCATAGCCATTCATGCCAAACCTGGCTCCAGACAGAACGCTGTGACAGGTACGTCTGAGCACTGGGTGGGATTTGGATGTGGATAAAGCAGCGTTTTCATCTTATTTTTGCCTTGTTATCTAAAAGCTTATCCTGTAACTGTAAATGGTATTTTTTATGTCTGCGTTTAGAAGCTTCTCCATCTAAACATTCTATAGTCTCATATAGAGGTATTTGAAAGAAAATGTACAATATTTAATACCAAATCAGATGGAATCTGTGTATCTTTTCCTTTTTAAAAATGTGGTATTTTGTAGATGGGCCTGGTCATATATGCCAATAATTCACAAGTACTTAGTTAGGAACTGAGGCAGGAGGTCAGCTAGACTACAACAAGACCCTGTCTCTAAACAATAAAATGTTTAGGAAGGACACATTAGGAAATCTATGTATAGCTTAGACTATTCTTAGTTATTCCTGTTCCAAAGAGTTTATAAAGACACTAATGAGAAGCGATTCTTTGGTTTAGTTTAATGATCATTAACGTAAAGAATGGGAGAACGCCTGAACTCTGAGAACCCTGACTGATTCCTGTGTGAAGTTAAAGTTTGATCTGCATTATCTTAGGAGTTTTTCTTCTCTTTTTCTTTAAAGAATTTATTTATTTATTTATTTAAGTACACTGCAACTGCCTTCACCAGAAGAGGGCATCAGATCCCATTACAGATGGTTGTGAGCCACCATGTGGTTGCTGGGAATTGAACTCAGGACCTCTGGAAGAGCAGTCAGTGCTCTTAACCTCAGAGCCATCTCTCCAGCCCCAAGAATCTTTATTTTCTTTTTCTTTTCTTTTTTTTCTTTTTTTTTTTTTTAAGATTTATTTATTTATTGTATGTAAGTACACTGCAGCTGTCTTCAGACGCACCAGAAGAGGGCATCAGATCTCTGTTACGGATGGTTGTGAGCCACCATGTGGTTGCTGGGATTTGAACTTTGGACCTTTGGAAGAGCAGTCGGGTGCTCTTACCCCCTGAGCCATCTCACCAGCCCCTATTTTTATTTTCAAGATAAAGCTTTTGGTCAGGCATTGGTGGTACAGGCCTTTAATCCCAGCACCCAGGAGGCAGAGGCAAGCAGATCTGAGTTTGAGGCCAACTGGTATACAGAGTGAGTTCCAAGGCAGCTAAAGAAACTACACAGAGACCCTGTCTCAAAAACAACGATAAAACATTGTATACCAATTTTTTATATATATATATTTTGAAAATACTACATCAAAACCAAAGTGCTAGGTAGGCCTGGTTTGTGCTCATGTCCGGTTGTCTTCAACTGTTGCCAGAATATGGATAATTGTAGCCTATGCTGGGCCCAGACTTACCTTCTGTCTCAGCCTCTCAAGGGCTAGGATTACAGGCTTGTGACCCCAGCCCAACCTTTAGCCAGCATTTCCTAAGTCAAAACTAAGATGGAATCAACTATAAGGGACATATGCATTTATGTGCATTATTTTTAATAATTAGAACAATTAAACTCTTCTATCCAACATGGCTCCATTTCAAAGATGCTAAAATGAAACCCTGCATCTGAGAGGTAACGGGAGAGACTTTTACTGAGGTGCTCTTGTGGAATATATAGATGTGTTGTTATATAGGTGCATATATATATGGACATGGCTGAGTGACCTCAGATCAAGGTTTGGGATCAGCTCAAGCTCATTTGCAAACTACTTTGAGTAAATACTTAGCTCTCCTAAGAGCTGTGAAGGTCATATTACCTAATGCCAATTGTGTCACCTGTAAAATAGGGTAATAATGGAACTAAGTTACGGTGAAGCCCTTTAGGGAGGCTCATATGCTCTTAAAAGTAGTGAAATTACTACATAAATGCTAAACGCATTGACTATTGAAAGCATCTAAGATACAGATCTCAAAAGAGAGGAACCTAGCCTAGTGGTCAGCTTTTCCTGATGTGAAACCTGCGACCCTGGAGCTGAAGCTGGCCCCCCACTCCCTTCCTAAAGACTCTTCCCATTCAAAGTGGGTGCCTAGTTGCCTAAATCCAAGATACTCTCTAAGACTCTATACCTATCTCAGTAAGGTTTTGTGGGTGTGTTCTGTAACTGTAGATGCGATTTCTCTTTCTCTGAGTATATGTGTAGTCATTCAATTCAGTCCTTGTCCGTGTGCAAGAGACTGAGCCTAGCTCGACAGTTAGTTGACATCCTGTCCCAGGTAGATACACACTGCTAGATGGTTCTTTGCTTCGTGAGGGAAGGAAGCCCCTTACGGATGGGGTTCATGCCGTTTCTTCCTAGATCTGAGCACTGAGGCCGTTGGTGTGGCCATTGCAGCACCTCCGTCCGAGGGAGAGGCAAATGCGGAGCTGTGTCGGTACCTCTCCAAGGTCTTGGACCTCAGGAAGAGTGACGTGGTTCTGGATAAGGTGGGTCCCTCCTTAAATTATTGTATGTTGATCATAGTTCTTATTTTCTATAAAAGGCTTTCATTAAAAAAAGTTGGGAGGTGGTGGCACACATCTTTAATCCCAGCACTTGGGAGGCAGAGGCAGGTGGATTTCTGAGTTCGAGGCCAGCCTGGTCTACAGAGTGAGTTCCAGGACAGCCAGGGCTACAGAGAAACCCTGTCTCAGAAGAGAAAAAAAAAGTTATATGTGTCAGACTGTTTTGCCTGGGTGTATATATGTACCACATGTATACCTGGTGTATATATGTACCACATGTATACCTGGTGTATATATGTACCACATGTATACCTGGTGTATATATGTATCACATGTATACCTGGTGTCCTCAGAGGCCAGAGAGGATGTCAGATCCTCTAAGACTACAGTTACAGATGGTGAGCCACCATGTGGGTGCTGGGAATCAAATCTGGGTCCTTTAGAAGAGCAGTCAGTGCTCTCAACCACTGATCCATCTTATTTGTCTTGTAAAGCCAGGTTTTAAAAACTCATTCATTTAAACGCAAAAATTGTGATTTCAGTCTCCTCTGTCCATTTAGAGACTGCCCACTCCTTATAGACCTTCATTATGCTCACAGTATGTTTCCCATAAATTCATAACTCCCTACTGTCAGATTAATTTTGCCCACTTCCTTCAAGACATCACTATACTGAAAGACTCTAAAATGTTTGTCTTCCGCAATTAAGGCGTTCCCCAGGTATCTCTGACCTCACAGTGCTACTGCCCACTCGGGGTGCTGCTCATGAAGACAAGCTAGTCTGTCAGAATCTCCAGAGAACGACTTTTAAACAAGCCCCTGGGCATCTCTGTAGACATGCTGAAGTGGAGTCTGTATGTAAGAGAGCAGGCCAAGTTTATGTGTATAAAGCTCTGATATATATTCTAGTGCTGGCCCCTGCAGTTCATATCTGGGTGACATTTAAAGTCTTTGATTAGTCGGGCAGTGGTGGCGCACGCCTTTAATCCCAGTACTTGGGAGGCAGAGGCAGGTGGATTTCTGAGTTCGAGGCCAGCCTGGTCTACAGAGTGAGTTCCTGGATAGCCAAGGCTATATGTTGTGTCCGGCCAGCAGATCACAGCCTGGGTTCTAGCCTGGAAAGGCATTTTGGAAACCTGGAAGAGAAGAAGGGCTGGGCTGTGCAAGATAAGGAAGGAACTAAGACAAGCTTTCTGTTCAAGGTTCAATTTTAATGTCAGCAAACGCGCTTTATAAAGAA